>NC_139739.1:6255000-6560000 GCF_964211835.1 Anser anser | reverse complement strand
ACATCCTCGATGCCAGCAGGAACAGAGGGGGGACAAGGGGGGCCTGGAGCGAACGTCACCTAGCACGGTTACACACTGCAGTTGGCAAAGTGACTGTGCACCACTTGGGGTGGATTTCAACTGCTTCACATGCTGAATTCACGGAGACATTCAACATGGCCTTTATCCTCTGCGCAGCACAGAGCTATCCAGGGGCCTGCCAGACCTCGGTGCAGGGGGAGGCTTTGTCCTTCAGCTCACGGCTGCTGAGTCCCCCGTCCATTCCAACAGACATGAGACACAACAGCAATATTTCGTACCTGTGTTCTTCAAGGAAGCATTGAAAGCCACTGAAATATTATTTATTTTCTGCAGGCGGAGTCAGGGGGCAATGGTGCGCTCCTCCTGCACTGACAGATGTCCAAAGGGGCCTCCGAAAGGGCCTGATCCAAAATTGCATCAGGCCTCAGAAGAGAAACAGGAGCCATGGTCTGAGCAGGCTGGGATGTGCCAGTGCAGCGAAGGCCTTGGGACAAGAGGCTGCCCCAGGGCTCACCATGGGCTCGCTGTAGGCCAAGTAAAAGTCCAGGACCATCCTAATGCACTTCTTGACCTTACTTCTGTTGCTCTGAACCCTTGGCTGAGGCACTGGGAAGAGCACGTCCCCCCTTCCCCACCTTGGCCCACCCTCTGTGGTGCAGCCAGGTGTGACAGCACCACAACTGAACTCCGTACATCTCAATCCCTCCCGAAATGTAAAACAACATGGTAACAGAAGCTCCAAGAGCAGAGGAGCTCCTGCGCAGGGATTAGGCTGGTGGGATGGCCGTAGTCGCATCCCATCCGTAAGGCTGCGCTCAGCAAGTTGCTGCTTGCGTGGTGGTAAGGCTGCGCCTGAGCCTGAACAGTCAGCACCTTACTGAAGGTGGCAGGCTTGATCTGGCAGAGGAGCGGGAGAGCTGTGTGTAGGCAGCCAAGGTTTATTAGATAAATCGTTAAATTCAAATGACCTGGACACAAAGATAAGTTGCACTGCCTTCTGAAAGGCAAAGGTGTTTTTGACCTGTAGAAACTGATACAGGTTACCAAGACATCAGTTACCACAGCGGATTTGACAGTAAAAAGATCACCTTGCAGTTAATCTTAGTGGAATCAAGGTTTCTCTCTACCTAGTACATCCAATGGGATGTGCACGTTATGTCAGCGCAGCTACCGCGCCGCTCCCACAGCCCTGCTGCCTTCCTGCCGGGGTGCTGCCGCCTCTGCTGTCCTCATCCGATCACAGCAGCTCTCCCCTCCCTTGTTTGTGGTGTTCGAACATCCAAAGCAACACATCTCTATGGGACATTTCTAAATTCAACGTTAGGCTGCTCTCATCTTTAGCTGGATGGGGGAATAAGAAGGTGCAGAACTCAAAATCTGTTATTAGACCTTTAAACTAAAATTAGGAAGAAAAGAAGAAGAAAAAAAAAACAACCACGGTTCACTTCTCATGGAGAATTCAAAACCTTCACTGGCGTGTTCCTAGGAATGTTTTTCTGCTTGCAACAGTTAGCGGCGTGGGACCGCATCCACCTCCAGTCCCTGGAGCACCATGGCGCTGTCTTCCCCGCGGGGTGAGATGTCATAGGGCTGCACGCACCAGTGCTGCTGTCCACACGCTCGCCAGCACGAGGCTGGTGGACAGTCTGAGCACGGGGCAGGCCCGCAGGGACTCGGAGGACGAGGTGCAGGAGCAGACCTCGTAGCCGTTCTCCGAGCGGCTTTCATCATGCTGCCCGGGCTTGGAGCGCGCCCCAGTCCTGCTGCTGCCGGCCGCTTCTGGGGAGTCAGCCTGCATGTCGCTGCACACCAGCCAGTCCCGGGCGATGGACTGTGGATAGCCAGCCTCGGCCTCCAGCTCACTGTCCAGCACTCGCCAGTACTCCTTGCCCCTGAAGAAGTAACTTGCACCTGGGAAGAGACCAAAGCCCAGAGGTGAGATGAGCAGGGACAGGCAGTGGCCCAAGAGGATGGCACAGAGCACCGGGAGCAGCAAAGGAGCGCTCCCACCCCATGGAGCCGTGAGCCGCCAGACTGGGGTGAGATGCTGCCTTCTGCATCAGGTCCTAGGGCAGGCGCATCCCCTGCACTGCAGGAGTGCAGGGTTAAAAGCCCACAGCCATACACGCCACACACATCCCGGTTTTGTAACAGGGCATGGTGAGGCTGCAGGTGATAAACAACCTGAGCCTGACTCATCCTCCCTGCATGGGTGGCCGGTTGTGCCCAACGGCATCCGAAATTTGGAAAGCCTCTGGAAACGTCCCTCCCGCGCCTGGTTTAGTGGCTGCAGTTACACTGCTAGGCTGCCAGTAAATAAAACATGGAAGTGCCACTTTATTGTGAGCGAATGACTGCTTTTAAACACCTCCCATGACAATTTTTTTTGTGGTCTTTGCAGAGGGAAGGGGCCACTGAGAAATTTCATCCCTGGGAAACAAGTGCTAGGTCTGGGCAAAACACTTCCTTTAAAAATATTGTTGTCCACAATCTCGTGTATCTAGGTAAAAAATCCAACAACAAAAAATTCAGTGAAGAGCAAACCAGCAGGTATTAAGATAAAATCGCGACAAAACAGCATCAACTGTGCTCTTTTAGTAAAATCAAATTATTAGGCACCCAGGATATTTCTGTTACCTGCTTGAATTTACAATGCCTTTTAGTGAGCAGGGGGAGCTCTGGCTCAAAGCCTCCCTCCCTCTCTGCAGCTTTTAGACAGGGAAAGTGCCGGCAGATCTGGGGCTTAGCGGTGCAGGCTCCGCAGACGGGGCTGTATCTCAAGTGCAAACGAAGCAGTGCTTTTTTTCTCTCTTTTTCGAACCAGCGTACGGACTCACCGTCTGACCACCTCATGGCATCATCTAAAGGGCTCGGAATTCCCTTCCACAGAATGGTCTCCGAGGGGTACCCGGGGTCCATCCTCCGCTCGTGGTCATCGTAGCGCCAGTAGAGGTTGTCCTTAAAGAAATAAGTCTTGTCATTGTGGGCCCAGGAGAAGGCGGCGTCGATCCCTCCTGGCGGCAGCCCGAAGTCCGAGATGGGCCGCGGGTATCCTTCCTCCACGTTGTTGTCCTTGAACACCCAGTACCTGTCTCCTGAGGAAAGAAGCATGGAGCATGAGTGCGTTAGTTTCACAGCCGAGGCCAGCCTTCCCCGCAGACGAACTGATGCTTCGTTATCTCTTGTGATGATCCTCAGGGTGAACTCTTGGCATGGAAGGACGGGTCGGAGGGGAGCAGCCCATCGGGGAACCTCTGCCCTGGAACAGCTGCTGGGTTTGTGCCAGGCTGCTTGAGCTGAAGGTCCCCATGGTCACACAGGGAGAACGAGCCCACATCTCTCATTTCCCACTTCATGCTCTGCCATGGGGGCGGGCTTTCTGCTCGCACGAGGTCTCCCTGGGGACCTGCTACCTGGCAGCCTCTCTGCAGCACCCTGTGGGTCTCACCCGACCTACTTTAAATGTCAGGCTTTTTCCTCAGTTTTCTAGAAAACGCGAAGAGGCGCTTAAACACATGCCCAAGCATTAGCAGCAGGAACTCAGAGGACGGGGTAATTTGTGTGCTTTGGTTTGTGTCCAGGGATCAATGAAACAGCACTGGAGAGCCAGAATGAGACAATATTTTATAGCTGGAAAGTAAACCTCTCATTTCATCTTAGCAGGCAGGCAGGGCTAAATAACACATCACCAGTGGCCGCAGAGGGCTGCGCAGGAGGGCAAGGCAGCTGCCAGCCCTGGATCTGGACAGGCTGGGCGATGAGAGCAGGGGAAGGCACGTCCTCATCGTGCTGCTTGCAGGGCGAGCCCATGGCCAGGCGCTGCTCTGTGCACACATGGCTCTGGAGGACTCGGGGCCCCCATGTGCCTGGGCATCATCTGGGCTTGGAAACGCTTCCCCGAGCACACAGGCGGTGTGGGATCCGCTACTGAGACCCAGCCCGTGCCTGCAGCCTGCCTCTCATGATTCAGCACTTCTGAAATCAATAATTCACCCGCGTTTGCAGCCGAGTGGCAGACAAAAAGCAATTTCCAGCTGGGACGAGCTCAGTGTCACTGACTCCTCCTACACAGCTGCCGCCTGCCTGCGGGGCCCCGCGGCGGGCACGGGAGGGGACGGGGGCGACACGGGGACCTGGTGGGGGCAGCACAGGGACTTGGTGGGGCAACGGCACCAAGGGGGTTTAGCCAACGTCATGGCACATGTGGGATGCTTAGCGGACATTCGTTTAGGAACCAAGAGCTGATCTCTTTCTTCCAGCTCTTGTGGAAGAAACTGGAGAGCTGCTTATTTAAATAAAGAGAGGATTATATCATGTATTTTAAGAAAAAAAATTAAAGTAGCAGCATTAGTAAAACCAAGCTCTTCAGGTTTTCATTCTTGTCCCCCCTGGCTTCTTTTCTTAAAAAAAAAAAAACAAAAGGCAGGAAGAAAACCCCAACTCTGTAAAGTATGTGAAGGGCAGTTTCTGCTTTTATTTTGTTCTTGGAAAGCAGAGATTTCAATTAGGTTTGGCTGCAGTTTACCCTAAGTGAAACTTCCCCCATTTTCTGCAGAACGTGATCCCTACGTTCCGCTTGCCCTCCCCAAGGTGTCTCCTGGCCTGAGGTGTGGACAGCTCTCGGAGCTGCCCTGGGAGGAGGCGGGCACCGGCGTCCCCTCTGCAGGAGGGCTCAGAGCCCAGGGGGCTCGAGGCATGGGGCTGCACGCCGGGGCGCCCGCGCTGTTCTCACCTTTGAAGAACACGATCTTGTGGTCGCTGGTCCTCTCGTAGACTGCGTCCACGCTGTCCAGGTTCAGGGGCAAGCCCCGCCAGAACCGGTGGATCTGAGCCGGCTGGAGGGAGACCAAGTGCTTATTGCGGGTCAGTCTCCAGAAGTACTTGCCTGGAGGGACAGACCGGGCATTACTGACCCACCCCGCCGCCCGCCTGCGCCGCGGGAGAAGCCGGCGCCGCGGCACGCGTCGGCAGTGGGAAGCCAGGCAGAAGGTGAGAGCTACAGGCTTCCCAGCAGCAGCTGCTGGCGCTTGCTATTCCTGGCAGCCGTTGGAAGAAATCCCCTTTTTGGGAATCCAAACAATCCTCCAGCCACCGCACTGCCTGGGACTGCCAGCCGGACTTTTTTGTCCTCCCCGGGGAGCTCCACACGGCGAGATCCCAGTCAGAACAAGACGTCTGAGAGCGAACCCCCAACTTTGTCTCACGTTTGTAATTGCCCATTAGAAATCATTGCGTGTTATTTACATCTGCTCTCGCCTGAGTTCCCAAGGGAAACGAGCAACAGAAACCAAAGATGCGCCTTCGGATTTGCATTCAAGGCATTCAGCCCTTTCCCCAGAGCTGGCAGATTGTGACACCGTCTTTCAAAATTTTATGGAAATTGGATCTTAGCCTAATAATGCAGGAGGCAAAACTCTAACACTTAAACATCTGTAGAGAGGGGGGGTTATTATAATTATAAGGATTTATATCATTCTTGTTCCTCTGCTCCAGTTTGCGTATTTGCTCTATCTGACTGAGACCTACAAATGAATAATGTATTCAGATGTGGTAGGAATTGCTATAATTACAGATTCTTTTTAAGAATGTTATAAAGAATAGAATTCAAATCTGGTGGCCATTGTATATCTATGGAAACACATGTAATTAAATAAAGATGATCTCTGCATCTCTAATTAGAGAGGCACTAGACAAAGACACATTTTCGCTTTTTTTCACAAGAAATACATCCCAACATAATTCCTTTCCTAGTAGGTGTGTATCTGAGCTCCTGAGGGCTGGGTGCTCGTTGGCACAGCAGAGGAAACCCCAGCTGCTTTTGACTTTTTAGCTCTCTCCCAGCGATGGGCTTGGCGGGTGTGCAGCTGCAGCCGGCAAGCCTTACATCGACATCTAAAGGCAGGCATACTCCGGGTCATCAGTTAGCTTTGTTGAAAACTATCAGATAAAAAACACCCAAAAGGTAGCGACTGAGGTAGCAATGAATTGTTAACGTGATAGCCCCGCTCTGCCCGTGCTCGTGTCTTGTCACAGCTAAGCCTGCTTGCCCAAGTGCTGCGGCTGCTTGGACAGTAGCTGCCTGAGCCAGCCACGGGGGAACTGCTGCCATCAGCATGCAGAAATACAATAAAATAAAAACTCCCAAACCCTGTGTTTGTTTAAAGAGCTTGATTTAAAACCGTCTTCCAAGCTGGCAGACGGAGAAGGATGAAAGCCAAGTGTGAACTCCTGCCACCCCGAGCGTCTCATTTTACATGGATGATGGGCTGAGGCAATTGCTTTCCTTAATACCAGGTGATTTCGATTCCAGCTGTGCACCATGCCGTCAGTACTTCGGATGCCTCTGGCAAGATTGCTGTCTGCAAACACCCACACGGGCCAAAGTTGCTCCAAAACTTCAGAAGTCTGCAGCAAGGCACCCAAATCGAAGCAAGCAGGGTTTCAGAAGCGCAGGAAACTCACCACTGCCTTCAACAGGGCAAGTCCCTAGGGAGCTCGGGTGGCTGCATCGGGGGGCAGTGGGTGACACTTCTCTCCAGCTGGGCCAGCTCAGAACAAAACAAAATGTCCATCGACAGAGGGAGCTCAGCCCTGGAGCTCTGTAGATCCCTGCCCAGCGGTGATGTCCCCGCTCCCTGGCCTTGGCTGCCGGGCTCTGGAGGCAGCCGTGCAGCTGGCACGCGCTGACACTCTGCTCTCCGAATTTGCATTTTGGCCCACAATAAATATATCCAAAAATAGACACCGCGATGGATTTCTCTTTAGTTTTCATCATTTTCTTTTTTTTTTTTATCCCCTCTGCAAGACAGACAGCCATTTATCCCGGACACCAGTTCTTGTCTCTCTTTTTCCCTTCTTCACTGAGGCTTTTTGGAGCCAGCATCTGTACAAATGCCACGGGGGAACAGCCGCCGTTTTGTGCTCCCTCGGGGGCACAGACAATACCGAGTTCTCTGGAGCTCTTGCGGGTTACACTTGCCTGGAGGCTGCTCCTCACCCCTGCAGAGACGCTTTTGCTTCCCTGCTGGATGGCTTCGGGGTCACCAAGAGGTGGCCAGGGATGGAAAGCACTGCCCACTGGGCACTTTTCCATCAAGGGAAGATGGAAAAGAAAGCCTGGGGAGACCAGCATAGACGGTCTCTGTGCAGCTGAGGAGGCGCTGATGGGATCCTTGTCGGCAGCCGGGCACCCCGGGGACTCGCTGCCAGCAAGTGTTTGCTAACACGGAACCAGATGGCTCTGTAATTGTGCGCGTGTTGTCTTTGAGCGACGCACAGCAAGCGGCATTAAAGAAGATGAAGCGTGGGAGAAGAGTTGAAGGCATCCAGGAAAAAAGCAAGGGACAGCTCCTGTTGCTCCCTGGTTCAGCCCGTACTTTGGGTCTGATGGTGCACATCGCAGGGAGGGGTCACCTGCCCCAGTGCAGCAGCAGGCGCCTCTGTTCTCTCCATCCCCAGCACCTGCCAGCCCCCCAGCCTGCTCTTGGTCACAGGCCCCAAAGGTCAAAGAAAATCCATTTGTTCTGGGTGAGAAAATATCCATTTTCATCATTTGAAAATAAATTGTTTCAGTTTCACTGAATTTCTCTTCTTTTTGGATAAAAAAAAAAATCACTAGGTTTACTGCTCAGCTTTTTGGGTAGCCCTACCACATCCCTCTCCTCCTCCTCCTCCTCCTCCCTCGCAGTCCCCACTTAGCTGTGGTCTCTGCCCATCCCCTCACAGTGCCACTGTGTGTCCCCGGCCACCAGCCTCTTGTCACCCCTGTCACTGCGCTGTGCCTGGCAGGACGGAGCCGGGCTGTGGGATTTGCATAGACATTGATACATCCTCATCAGCCGTTCTCAGCCTTGGTGGATTGATTAAAGGTCTCAGACCTTTTATTTGAGTCAGATAGAGCCAGCAGCACGTGGGCCACCTTCCTGGGTCTGCGGGTCCCGCAGGACCCACGGTGCTCTGCAGTCTGCAAACTCGGAGCCAATTTGTCTGTACTGTCCGATACTGCCTCTGCAGTGCTGTCACACGAACGTCACCGCAGGGCTGCGGGCACACTGGGGCTTACCTTTGAAGAAGAAAGCCTCTCCCCTGATCTGAGCCACGGCATCGAAGTGAGTGTTGCATCTGTTCGGCACGTCCCGCCGCAGCCTGCACAGAGACAGCCGGGTGAGCGGGGGCTGTGTCCCCAGGGTCCCTGTCCTGCAGCCCCCTCCCTGCCCCAAGCCGCGGGGTGAAGCACAGGGGAGCAGAAGACCACAAGCTGTGTCCGTCTGGCGTTCCTCCTGCCCGAGCCCAGCCACGTGTGTGTGGATTTCCAAGGTGGGCACGGGCAAACACCAGCCTGCAGATGGCTCTGCGGAAGATGCGCTCCCTGGGCCACCAGTGACTGTCACTGGGAGTAGAGCAGGGACATGCTCTTTGTCCACCAGCTCTACACGGTGGGGGCAGAGGTGGCTCACCGCTCCCTGGTGGCACAGCGTGGCGTGGCCAGCTGTCCCCAGGCAGCAGGACGTGTGACGGGTGAGAGCCCCCAGCATGTCACTCCGGCACCTGGGGACGTTGGTGCTCCGAGGCCGAGCTCAGACAGCAGTTAGAGGTGCCAGAGCTGCGACGCAGAAAGCAGCCGAGACCAACCAGAGGGACGTAGAGGCGAGGTGATGCAGCATGATGCATGGGCAAAGCCACCTGGCAAGCATCAGGCTGAGCTGCTTTTAACAAGGTGGGTGGGAAAGGCGCAGGGTATGAAGGGCCTAAGAGCTACGAAGCCCATGTGAGAAATGATGATTGATAGAGAACAAGGAGAGGATGCTGGGAACCTGCAGAGAAAAGCTGCGGTGGGTGTCAGGGAAACATAAATCTAATTTGCTGATGGAAGATTCGCGCTGGGCTGCCAGCACCAGCTCAGGCACAAAGTGAGAGACGTGGCGGTGAACGCCCTTCACCCTCGCAGTCACATGTGGGGTGGGAAGAAGAGGCCACCACGAAGAAGTTTCCTGCTGCTGTCACCAGACCACGGCCTCCTGCACCACAGGAGAGCTGCCCTCCTCTCTCTGGGTCCCTGCCCAGCACCCAGAGGCTCCAGCCAAAATCTGGCCACGCAGAGCCACGTGGACAAGCTCCCGTAGAAGCTACACAGCAAGACAGGTCACAAGTGGCACTGCAAATTCACCCGGCTACTTAAACTGGACATGCACTAGACTGGGAGAGATGGAGGCTCCAGACTAAGGCGAAGTATCCCTGACCTCGAGGAGCCCAGCTTGGTGGCAGCACCCTCGTGTGGAGCAGTACACAGCAAGAACCACGTCGTAACGCCGCCGAAGTCCCACGTTTGGGACACGCTGCTGGCATTTGTCATTACTGAAGACCTCACATGCAGCACTTTCCTCTCTCTTTACTCGCAGTCCCTACAGACTTCAGGCACAATTTGGATCCAAGATTTCACTGTGCTTAAAGCAGTGCAGAGAGGACATTTATCTTTGTGTCATCTGCTAATTCCTTGGGGCACTCATTGCAGGAGCTCTGGCACCAAAGGCGTACAAATGTGGCACCTGCATTCAACAAAGGGTCCTCACTAGGTCCTCAGAGTGGCAAATTCAAAAGGAAAAGCCCTTCTGTGATCCCTGGCAGCTGGGACCCCCCCCGAGCGCAGGTGCTAAGCACCTCTGTACCGCGGGCACCACACCAAGCAGGGCAAAGTGGGGTGAAACAGGAGCCGAGATGGGCAGGACGGCAGTGCCTGGGGTACTTTTTCAAGATTAGATTCTCCTACAGCCCCGTTGCTGTAGGAATATTCTACTGTCCGTGCTCTCACTGCTGCTATCCCCTCTTTGCAGGTGGGGAATCGAGGCACAGGGAGATGAAGTGCCTTCCTCCAGGTCACACCTGGATGGGGCAGAGCAGGAGGGGAAGGTGACCGGCTCCATCTCTGCTGCTCTCACTTGGGGTGCTCCTGGTACCCAGCCAAAACGCGTGACCGTGACCCCCTGCCTTTTTGTTCGGTGTCCCTTCCCTTCTTAACTGCCTTGCTGCTCTGGTAGTAATACAATTTGGTAACTCCAACGCTTATTAATGAGCTAGATCCAGGTCCTCCCTTAATGAGGGCACGCTGGCTGCTTGATGACACTCGCAGTGTAAGCAGTCCGTTGCCAACTCAAACCTGCGTTGGAGTCAGGCTGCCGGTCCGCTTGTTCCAATATTCACCCCCGCAGGTACATTAGGGAGTTGCTCACCGTGGAAAGATTTAGGTAACTTATGCACGCACAAATCAGGATCCTGCAGAAGTTTGATTAAAATTTCAGCAAGGATGAGTTCACCTAAGGGTGATGGGGACAAATTGCCATTAACAGAAGTCAAATTTCAAGTTTTAGGGAAAGGCAAAGTGTTCCAAGATAATGCAGAATTTCTGGACATGCCTTGAATGATAAGAACTAGCTAATGAATAAATAGCAACTGCCACTCTTTGCTGCTCTTAACCACTTCACTTGTGGTCTGGCTGGCCAGTGTCCACACACACTGCTTAAAAAAAGGAACAGTGTACACAGGAAATGCCTGGGAGATGCGAGGAAGAAGGGGCACTCTGTGTGTGCATTTATCAGATCACAAGAGGTCCAGAGGGAAATAGCAAAGACAAGACCCTGATGTGGAGCTTTACTGTTACATGTAAATAAAGAACATCACCGACAGCTGAAAAGGAAGGAACCAGACTTACGGGACAGTGGAGCGGTTCTCTGGCAGCTCTGGCAGGATAGGATGGTCATCAGTTTTGCTCCCTTCAGGCTTGGCCGTGGGGGACACAGACTCCCTGACTCCTGTGTGAAAAGACAAAGAAGCAGTAGAGGGGAACGCCGTCCTCCCCATGAGCCCACTCACCCCAGAAGACATCTGTTCCAGCGCGCCCTGGGGCAGAAACGTGCCGCAGCCAGGAGAGGGACACGAACTTACCATAGAGCTGCCAGATTCGGACTTTGTCCTCGTAAGGCAGGTCGTACTTCAGAGGATCCCCCACTGGACCTTGGTAGTAGGGTCTCATGATAGACTCTATGGCAGAGATGTGGGTCAGGCCGATGGCATGGCCAAACTCGTGGACGGCTACAGCAAACAGGTCCATCCCATGGGCATCTGGAAATAAAGACATAGCTGAAATAAAAGTCACTCCGTGCTGAATGTATCAGGCGTTTGGGCAGGACGTAAGAGAAGTAATAGGCATATGTAGAAAATACTGGAAAACAAGGTTTTGGAATAGGTGAAATATGAAAAAGAATTTTTCTCCTGTTGGAAAAAGGAAACTGAAATGGGTCACAGAAAATGGAAAGTCTCAGCCCGTTGCAGGCTTGGGGATCACCCCTCTTGTTCTCACATCACTGATGGTGCCTGAGACTGGGCATCAGGGAGAGTTTATTCAGCATTGACACCTCCCCAGTGACTTTCTTCTCAGCCTGGGCTCTCTCTCTCCTCCCTTTTCCCCAAACTGATCCTGGTCGGTGCCTCCCTGCCGCCTGGCTCCAGGCTGGCTGGGCCAGGCACACGTGCAATTGCTGGTCCTCACCGCACAACGGGGCCCTGTGGAGCTGCACCCGAAGGTGGCAATGACTTTAAGTATGGCTCTGACCAAGTTCACGACTGCAAGCAGTGTAATAAAAGGGCTGGAAAAGGCTGGGAAGCCAACGCCTCTGCAAAGCTCGTGATCCTGAATCCTGTGCAGTGCTTTGCTCTCCCCACTGGGCCTAGGGCACTGGGGGATATTTTTGCTGAAATCTGCTTTTTTCTTGATGACTATTATTTACAGTGCCTGTAAACAGCCGGGGTGTTTATAACCTGTCCTGTTTTCCCCAGCACTAGGAGAGAACAAGACATATGCTTTCTGACATTTTAATGCCAAACTGACAACCTTGGGGGATATTTTTATATCACCTACCGAGCTGTTATTTTTGAATCACCGGGGAGAACAAAATAAATAAAAGATGAAGGTTGGATAGCTCCAAGACCTTCAAAACAGAGGGCAGCTTTCTCGCCGTCGGGCTCAACCCCTTGTCCCTTGGTGGTGCTGAGCCCGTTCCCCCACCTGAGTATTTCCCAGGTGGGTGCACCCACCAGGCACAAAATGGGCACTGCTTCTTACTTAATCACCAATAACACGTCTGTTATGGCAAGCTCCTGGACCTCAGTGCTCATCTCTGCTCTATTTGTCTGCAAAGCAGAGCTGGTGCTTCCCCTGCCTGTTTTTTCCCTGTAGACTGCAGAGCCCTCACCAGGCAGTTCAGCATCAATGTTTAAAACCCAGAAAACTGAGGTGTGTGGCAGTGAGGCCACCCAAATGACAGAAAAGTGGGAGAATGCAGCCCCCATCTGAGAGCTCCCATAGTCACACACACGCCTGCAGCCTTCCAGGTCCCAGAAAAGCCAAGGACTGCAGGTGGGTGACGGGAACGTACCTGATGATCGGAAGGTCCAATATTCGTCATCATCAAAATGAGTGTCTCCTGCCGTGTGGTGGTCTCCAGGGAAGAAAGCATGTGCCACCGTGCCACCCGGCCCGTCGAAGGGATAGCCGTCGTTGTGATCTGCCTTGGAGAAGTCTATCTGGATGTCGGCATTGTTACCTGCCACTTCGTGGAAATTCAGCGGGGTGATGTCGCTCCAGACCTTCAGGGCGTAGTACATCAGGGCTCGAACTGTGTCGTGGCCCAGGTGGGACTCTTTTGGGAAGGTGCGAACTCTGAAAGAAAGAAGGAAACGAAGAGGATAGGGCAGGAGCACAAGCAAACTTCTCTGAGGACCACCAGGAAAAGCTCTGCAGGTGCCTGGTGCATCACAGAGCCTCAGCGAGGTACCTCTTGAATGCCCCAACATGCTTCATAGACGTGTGTCGGCAAGGCTCTGATCTGAACCACTTCTCTTCCAGGGCTATGAGGATTTCAGAGACTGAGTTTGGGTCCTCTGGAAATACCGACCCCGTCTGACACACCAGATCCTGCTGGTAGAGCCCTGTGGGTGCCAGGATTTGACTTCTGCAGCCTTTGCACAAACGCACAGGCCCCTGGGTTTTCTTGCAACAAAGTAGATCATTGCTCATATACGCACGTGGAAATCCAGCAGAGATTCGCTGCCTCCATCTATCTCCCAGTAGGTCTGCTGACAGTATAAAACGTACTCTGAAACCAGGACATTGCCAGCAATCTCTGAAGCTGCAATCCATAACAAGGAGGAAGAGGAAAAGATGCATTTTATATCAATCTCATTCAAAACCCCTCCAACTTCTTGCCTGCAGGAGACAGACCGATGGCGCGCTGTAATTGAGAAGCTCTTGCCTTGCTTCTTGGTGGAAAAAGCATTGCTTAGCTGGGGCTTACCCCCCTAGCGCACTCACCGAGAGGCTGCATGGTTTCTCTGTATCAGCACAGCACCACTCGGTCCCCAGCTCTGCCTTGCCCTGGAAGAGAAGCCAGGTGGGACTAGCAGCGTGCTGGCGTTTGCCCTGCAGCAGAGCATTCAAACCTCCCTTTTGTTCTGCGCTGGCATGAAAAAAGCTAACGCCGCCTGTACGACCAAACCTTGAAAAAGAATTCCTAATACTGTTGATTTAACGCAGAGGGTGAAAAGACAAAGATGCAACGAGGCACCTTGGCTTCTAAAAGAGTATGTTTGGATAATCTTTCATTGACAGCTTTGACAAAAATAAACACTTTCCAGGGAAATATACTGTTAACTGAGTAATTATTGACAAAAGACAAATCTGCTGGAAAATTTCTGGCCAGCTCTACCCCAGTAATAACGGCGGCTTTATTTCTTGTGTACCAGCACACCAACCAAAGTGTTCATGAAATATTCATGGCCTGACAGATTTTAAAAGCGGAAGCAACAATTATGATCACCTCACTTGCCCTCTGCATAATATAGCTGGGAGAACATCACTCAGCGCTACACACCCCAGCATGGAGAAATGACCTGACTAAACCCCTAGAGGTAATTACAGGTGTCAGAAAGGGATGTCATGCCACTCAGCTCTTCCGACGAATAATGATTTGGGTATTGTTAGGCACTATGGATCAGTGAAGGGGAATAGGATTGACTCACTGGCTGAAGTTGGAGGCTCGTGCTTTCGTGTGTTTGCTTCCTATCGCACGCCCTCAGAGATGCAGCCCCAGGTGGGTACCGCCTCCTGACCTGGCCACAGCTAGTGAGCGTGAAATTCAAGACAGAGCAAAAACGGACACGTGAGAACTGCCAAATTCTGCCTAATGGTTTCTTGGAAGAGCTTGGGAAGCCCAGCCTGGAGATGCTGGGGATGAAATGGGGAATCAGGCAATCAATCGTCACAGGCAGAAGAGCAAAAATTGGGCATAACTCTGCCTTTGCTGTCTGTAGGCAAAGAGGAGGCTTTACAGCTAAAGTAAGACAGTTTGTATACACATAGCACTGGATAATCACAGGACTTCAAATAAAACACATTGTAAGGCAGACAGCACGGTGACACAAACAGCATGAGCACGGGATTAGACAAGACACTTGTCAGGAAAATTTTTATTTACAGAGGAGACTGCCTATAACTAGATGGAGAGCATGGTGCCCACTAACACCACAGCATATACGTGCTATTGCTGTAATTTAAAGTGCTGTTGTGAACCTCTGCAACACAAAAAAGGTTACCTGGTTTCCAGATATTCCTTAACTAAGTATCTTTGTCTTCCACAAGAGTACTCTGGACTTCGTTAAACCCTTTACTCCTCTTATGTTTACTGAACAAGTAATTACATGCATAACGCACACTCTGCTTATTCTAGGAATTAAGACTTCCTCTCCAAGACTGTGGTGCCCGGGGCAAGGACTCAGATGTGATGACATTATCTGCTCTTCCCTCCTCAAGCCTTGCTCGACCTTCTACGGCTGTAGAATTAGGACAATTAACCTGATCTCCATTGTAAAAGGACAGTGGATGAAAAGCCACGTCTAAATAGACAAACATGATTAATATTCATTCCAGTCCCTGACATCAGAAATGTTAGATTAATGCATAAACAGGATCAACACTTACTTTGCTTCTTATAAAAGGTCCTGCACCTCTGAGCTGACCCATTTTTATTAGCATGCTGCAGGTGTAAGTGAACCCCTGCCCCCACATCCTTTATTCATTACCAGCATTATTTTTCATGAGAATCCCATCAGAGTTTGCAGCTCAGTATCTGATTTGATTGCAGGAGCTCTGCTAATTACTTTCAATGAGATTAAGAGAAGACTATTATATTGATAGGACATTTGTCGGCATTGCATTACCCAGTTCCACTGAAAAGGAGGCACATTTCCAGCACAACACGAAAGCACACAGGGCTAAATAAGCATCCTCCCACCTTGATTATTATTATTTGCAGCAAATGGTGCTTAGGTACCCAGTGGAGAGCAGCGTTCCTTCTTCTCGGATGTTAATCCCTCCTGAGACTCCCCTTACAGGGCTCCAATCTCGGGTAAAAGCCTGATTTGAGTAATCGGAGAGAAACCTCCCTCCTCCAGATGGTGTCTTGCTGGGCCACCGGGGAGGCACGAGGGCAGCAGGGCAGGCAAACATCCCTCCCCAAATCCTCACCATCCTCTCTGCTCCGTGCCAGCTTTGCAAACCCCTTCCCTGTGGGAACTGCAGGCTCTGGATCGAGATTTCCAGCCGCTGCCTGTCCATCATGCATCTCCCTTCTCCTTCTCTTGTCCCATCCCAAAGTAACTTGGGGTCCAAGCTGGTTACGAGCAGAGCCCAGAGAGGGCTGGTCTGGCTGGCAGCTACGGAGGGCCAACCGTACCAATGGTTACTTTGATTTCCAGGTTCCCTTTTGGATTTTGTCTTCAAAAAGGCAAAAGTCAGAGTATTAGTAATGTATGAGAAATCAATTGCTGGTTAATGAAAGAGCTCCTTCATGTTTCGCAGCCCTAAAACTTCAGAGAGATAGAATAACTGCTGATAACTACCGAACACAGCGGGTCATGGATTGCCTGACAAACCCAAATTGATTTTTTCGAGGGCGAAGGAGGGGTAATTGACAGGGTGGACACTTGCAGGCTCAGCCCTGACCCGGCGCTACCCCAGCATGACAAGGGGCACATCACAGGTGTCACTGGGGCCCCTCTCCTATACCGCCTGGTCCCCTGCTGCCACGCTCAGTGAACACCTGAGCAGGAATGGAGGTTAAAGCTGGGAGCTCTCCTCTGCCAGAGGCACCTGGTGGCACTAGAGCAGAATTATCAAAAGGAAAACCAGGCTGAAAACACAAGGGGAAGCTCCTGGGAAGCTGGGGGTGCAGCTCCTGGTGCTGATACTGCAGTAGACGGCTCCCCGCCAAACCCCAAATTTAGCCCACTGCCACCTCAGCCTAGTCAGCTGAGTGCCTCGGTGCCTGTGTACCACACAACGAGAAATTCCATGCAAATAAGATGCATATGTCTTGGTATCCTGGAAACTTCCCGTGGAGATGAGGCACAGGAGGCAGCGTGTGCCTGGGGCTGTGCTGGGATGCTCGGAGGCTGCACTGCAGGCTGTGCAGGCTGCAGGCTCTCCTGGTTTGCTCCCTGAGCCTTCCAGTCCCACAGGCTGCCTGCGCTGGGAATAAAAAGAAGAAACCTGAGCAACCTGCATGCCTGTAAAATCTTGTTTGTGAGGGAGTGCCTCCTCCACCACTGCACGTGCCCATCCTGAGAGCACCCTTTGGTAGCGCTTTGCTTGCCCCTTTATCCCAGCCTCAGAATTGTTCAAGTTTTCACCTTTAAAATACATGGCATAAGAGAGTTTGGCTTCAATTTTTTCTTTTTTAATCTTCAATCAATATGTAAAAGGTAAGTATGTAAAACTTTATGCCTCTATTGGCAGATTTTCATGGCAGTTTCTAAAAAGCTATTTTAATTTGAAGTGTTGGGTGTAAATACCATGCTGGAGTTTCTGCAATGCTATAGCCTTCTGTTGGCTTATACAGCTCCCAGTCATAAAATACAGCCCTTTCTTGAACAAAAGCCAAGATCTTGGAAAGGATGAAAGGAAAAGAAGAAGAAATGAGTTTGTCAGGAGATGGAATTTTTATATCAGACATATAAAATAGTCTCAGAGCTGAAAGCTTTTCTTTTTATGACAATCTTTGCAGCAGCATCACAGCAGGGCTGGGGTGTATCCTTGGGCTGTAATCACCAGAAAAACCCGACACATTTCCCTTCGGTGCCTTGCTCCAAGCACAACTGCCCGGCCCCATGGTGGGACACAGCTCGGGTTTGTCCCCACCAGGCTCTGCTCAGAGCAGCCACCGGAGTCAGCAAACTGAGCAAATCCCACCGCTGTGCTGCCTTCAGAGGCTTACAGGGCACCAGGGCAGGTTTTTCTAATTCACTCAAAGGGAATTTTTCCCCTCTGAAACACAAAGTTATTCCTCTTACCTGTGAGGACAGGGCTGGTGGACAGACAGAGCGCTTATACCTGCTGGTGGCTGGGGCCATCCCTCAGACTTCTCCCTGCCTCGGCACCCTTGCCCCAGCCATTACGAGAGACCCTCCACAAGCCAAAATCATTTCTTTCTGAAGCTAATGGCTGAATTATATTTCTCTTTTCTGAAGACACTGTCTCAGGGGGATGTGCTGGCACGCAGACCAAATCCCTGTTAAGGCCAGGGATTCAACACTTGTCAACAGCGACAGCTGAGCCCCGATTTGTGACTGCAGCGAAGGTGGACTCGCTCTAGGGACTACATCAGGATCAAAGAGAAGTTTATTAATAATAAGGACATCTATTGATGGGATTTTTTTCACAGGGGTTTTCAGGACAGCCTGAGCATCTCAGAGCACACCAGCAGCTCTTAGCACAATCGCTGCCTTGCATGGCCCTCGAGGGAGGAAACACAAGTCTCAGAGCACAGGTCTCGGTGGGACAGGGATGAGGAGGATGCCCGTTTCCAGACCTCACCTGCAGCGTGGCTGCAGGGTGCTCTGGAAGTCAGACCTAAACCTCTGTGTTTTGCAGGGCCTGAGATCCACATGCATCGCTCACCAGCTTTAGGGGAAAAATATTCTCCCATTGCAAGGTCTAGAAGAAAAGGACCAAATGCCTCCACTACCAGAAAGCGCTCCCGGTCCTCGGTCTCATGTGAGGCGAGATAAAAAGACCCATTTGTGCTGAGCCAAAAATGTGGAAGCTGCTTGAGAGAGCGCAAAGTCCCAATGAACTCCAGAGAAATCATGCTGCAATGCAGCAAAAAGCGCCCAGCCAACCTGCTGGCCAAATCTATCCCTCTGCCGGCCTGCGGCCACGTGGGGCTGGGGTCCTACAGCTGAGGGTGGGAACCCACACTGGGATGGGCAGGAGAAGGCTTTAAACAAAGAGTCCTCTGGGTCCCAGGAGCACAGAGGGACATGCTCTAACACACCACCCCGAAACTCTTCGTAAAGCCTTGTTTAGCTGAGTGTGTTTGTCCCTTTTTTGCTGCGCGGAACTCGCGGAGGATGAGCTCCTACCTCCAGGACAAGTTCCTCTTGTTCCACTTGGTCACAGCCTGCGTGTGCCGCCTCCTCCTGGCCACCGGGCCAGCCAGGTCTGGCAGGGAGCAGCGAGGGGTCTTCATCAGCTCCAGCGTGGCCTCGTCTGGTGGCAGAGAAAAGGGAAAAATGGGCACAACAAGGAAGGTGCAGCCCTGGGTTAAGAAATACCACGGCAGCCACATCCACCAGCCACTTCCACTGGCTGTGGCAGGGATTTGGGCTGAAAGCACTCTCTAAACACCCACCAGCTGGGACAAGGGGAGGTGATGCCCAGCTCCAGCACCCAGCCTGCTGCCACCTGGGCTAAGCGTTAGCTGTCCCCTTAGCGAAAAGCATTCTGTCTGTGAATTGGCCATTATTCCCCTGGCAAAGCCAAGAGACGATCGCATGTAGATAAAATATATCCCTGTTAAGCTAGGAGCTTATTTGGAAGCTGTTCACATCACTTATTTATTTTAAAAACTGAATGAAATCTTCAAGTCCCTGTTCTCACCTGTAGAGCAGGTGGTTGTGCGTTCACTGATTTTCATGCTGGTTTCACCTCTTTACCTTAAATCAGGAGCAAACCCATGTCATGCTTGCAACCCCCCTTGCCAAGCAGCAAACTCAGAGGCAATAAAAAGTATGGCCTTGCTCCTAGGGCTCCTGCAGCTTGTGATAAGGTGGAGGAGAAATGATTGCACACGTTTAATTAAGAGTGGAGGGGAAAGTCCCAGCGTCAGTATGTTGGGGACACAGGCAGCGGCTGCTCAAGTGGCACTGGCTGCTCCAAGGGGCTGGCGAGGGCTGCGCAGAGATGAGCCTGCTAATTAGCATCTTCTCTCTAATTGTCTCCTTGAACAGAGGCAGGGACAGCTCTACGCAAGCACCACGGCAGCCCAGAGATCAGCTGGGGGTACAGAGGGGCGGGGAGGAGATAAACTGCCCAGGTTAAAACTTACTTTCTCCTGTCCTTAGCGAGGATGGGGACAGGATGGTCCCAGCCATACCGGGCTGTGAACCTGCCCCGTCCCAGACGGTCATGGTCACCGCCACCAGCAGCAGGACTTCTCCTCCTCCCCTGCCCTGTGCCCCACTGGCCAAGAAACCAGATTACTCCCTGTACAAACTGGGAGGTTTAATCAAGATTTTTGTTCAATGCAATTTGAGGCTGCAATTAAGGCTTTGAACAGAACAACCTATCAGCTTTAGTTTCTCTGTCTTTTTTCTTTTTGAACACATCAAGAGCTATTTTAAGCACGACAGGAACCCCAAGGGTGTGTGGGTCTGGTGAAATAATTGCTTGCCTCAGGTTGTTAAAAGCACAAGGCAACAAAGCACCTGAGCCATGTAATTACTCTTCCAGCTGCAAACCCGGCCGTCTGTCAGACATGGGCTGCTTTTCCCGGGGATGCAACCCAGCTGCACGGCAGCGCCAAGCCCCCCTCCTCTGCCACAGCAGGGACAGAAGGGCCCAGCACCCACTGACCTAGCACCCCCGTGGCTTCCAGTCCCCCGAACCGCTGCATGGCCATGATGGCTTTTGTCAGCTCCTCCTGTGTCTGCAGCTGTCCTGTGACGGGGTCCGGTGGAGGCAGATAGCCAAATTTCATCAGCCAGTCCTGCGACACAGGTAAAGGGGGGTGAGAAAAGGAAAGGAGAGAAGCAGATGCATAAAAAGGGGAGTGCTGAAGGTCCTGCCCGTTCTGCTTGGAAATACCATCCCCATTTACACATTTACACACGGCTTCCCTATTGAACAGCATGGGCCCTGCTAACAAATGAAGGTGTCACAACAGATCTGTATACATTGCTTAAGTAGCAGGACCTGGTGACCTTCATGCATTCCAGTGCTGACATCTAATTTTCTCATCCATCTGCAAACCATCCCCGATAGTGGCAGCAGCGGGGCCCTGCCCGTGAGGGTCACAACATCGCCTTGCAGTGCTCAGGGGGAACCTGCTGCAGGGATGAGCACAGAGAGGGGAACGAGAGCATCCCTGTGGGGTGGGGACAGGGCTGCCACCCACTAGTGAACAGGCACTGGGCTCTGAAGTTCCCTCAGTGCAGCCCGGTGGCTGAGGATGCAGAGCTTTGCCTTGAACTTCAGCAGAGTTTTGACTGGAAACAAACTCAACCATGAAGCCCCTAAAACTGGGGACAGCAAACTGGGTGGTGAGATTCACAAGACCCAAGCTCATGGGAGGAAATGAACACCTGCCCTAACCCAGGGCTCCAGACAGATTCATGCTGAAACCCTGTGGAGAACATCCCCATATCCTGGTGGCCGATGGCACCCCCAGATTAACTCCGAGCAACGCGGTGACTGGGGAGCTGCCACCAAACCGGGCCCACCAGAGCAAACACCACGGAGGTGTAGAAGCCACTTTTAGCAACTGATGGCTCTTCCCATGGGGAGGCCTAACACCCAGCCTAGCTCCACTCTGCCAGGTGCCTTAAGGCATTTAGGGCCAGGTGTGGGTGAAGCAAGGGGGGGCTGCGAAGCACCCACGCACCCCTCTTTGCCAAAGGGATGCCTGCGTGGTGAGCCGGCATGGCTGCGTGCCCACAGTCACGCTGACACGAGCGCCTCATTAAAACCAACACCGCTGTTCGATAGGAATTTGTCTGCCACGGCACCACGTGCTTTTACAAGGATCTCTCTCTTCCTCTTTTCAGCCTAAAACTGATGAAAATAACACCGTAAATCTCCTTCTTACAACTGCTTTTTAACTGTCTGGTGAATTATCTTCCTAAATCCTTCCTTGCCTTCTTGCTCGCTGATATCTCCTACCTCAGCAGAGGGATCAGCAGAGAATAATACCGCATGCAGACCACCGCGAACACCTACCCTCTATTTGCTTTATCTGTATCAAAGAAGCATCGATCCATTGAGCCTCTCGAAGACTGTTATTGATCCCGACTTTCACCGCGGTCAATACGCCACAAATTTACGGTAGTCAGATCAGTGTCAAGAGGCTGTATCTGCTTACCACTAAAATTCAAAAGACTCAGCGCTTGCAAGAGCCATCCCGAATGCCACAGCATCCCCAGATGTCCCCGGCACACCCCACTGAACCGTTCACACAAAGCTTTATGACAGATCTCCCCACACTTGCTGTGGCCGCAGCACCAGCCGTCGCCATCGGGAAGCATGGCTCCTGTGCTGAATTTCTCCCCGGCAGTTCTCCTCCTTCCCCACCCTCTTTCATGGCTGCCTTGTTTCAGCACGTTGGGTAGTACTGAAGGCAGCCTATCCTGCCATTTCTTGCTGATTCATGGCACAACTGTGTTAGTGAGTGCCTGGTAGAAGCGCGTTTGCAGCATCTCGGCCTCCTGTCGCCCTCAGGCTGAGGGCTTGGGCCTGGCGCTCGCTTCCCTTCTCATTGCTCTTATGTGCCCCGTTGCATCGCAAAAATGTTTGTGACGGAAATTAGAGACACTCCTGATTGCTCCTGAGGAATCGGCTGTGACACGGAGCTCAGCAGTCGGCCCACCAGTTGATGAGGATGGTGTGGTTTAATTTGGTTTCTCCCCCAGCCGTGGAGCCGGTGTCGTTTCTCCCCTAAGGACAGCAGAGCTCTGGGTACATGAGACCTGCAGAGCTCAGCTGTGCCCCTGCCTCCTGGAGAAGGAGGTGGCAGCAGGAGGCCGAGCTGGGAGCAAGGCAATGGCAGGGCCTGGCCGAGGGCCTGCTCTGACCGAGGGCGAGGCTTTGTCTCTTTCTTCATCCAAAGGACCAGAAGGAGCACCAACGCCACTGGCTGCTTCAGAGCAAAAGGAGGGCTCTCAAGAAAAGACACGAGGAACAGGAAAGTAGCATGTGCTTTTCACCTGATTTTCCTGCGCGTGGCTTTTCGTCTAGACCATGATTATCATGCCTCAGGTTTCCCCACAGTTTTACAGACCTCTGCTATACCACTCTCCTTCATCTCCTTACCAACGTAAGGATCTGGCCAGCTTGCTCTCTCCCAATAAACTAATTCATAACACTGAACTTTCACATCCTACCTTTGCTGGGGCAGACAATTTCATTAGGGAAAAAAGCAGCTGGACTCGGAGATGACAAATGCCAGAAGGAATTGTCTGCCTAATTAGGTGTGCCCTGTGAAAGCTTCTCAGATATTTTCTTGTCCTTAATTAGGACAAAAGTTAAACCGATGAACTTTCATAAGTGGAAAGTATGAGAACATCCTCCGCTGAGATAACTTCAATACATTCACTACTTATTTCAACCTTTTTTAAATTAAAAAAGAAAAAACTTTTTTTCCAACTCTCATTAAAATGTTTAAATGAAGCCGTGATTTCAGCTGAATGCTAAAATTCTTTAAATATATTTCTTGCCTGAGTTGACACGATAAAAACTTCTCCTTAAAAATGTGCTGAGTTAAACAAATTGACCCAATCCCATGAGGAGAGGCAGCTTCAGCAACTCTCCGTTTTCAAAAGGGGAAAAAATTGCTTCCCCAGAACATTCAGATGGAGCCGATAACTGATGCTGCTCCCAGCTCTGAGACGAGATGGGAAGAAAAAAACGGAAAGCGCTGCCTCGGTGGCATGTGGGGCAGGGAAATGCCCCCTTGGCCCTCAAACAGCCTGCTCTTACCTCTCCCCTCCCGCTGCAGGTGGTGCCCCGCAAAATATGTCCTACCTGCTGCAAAGTGACCTTCTTCCTTCGCAAAGCGGCCGCCGTGATGACGACACAACAGCGGCAACCTCCGCGGAGCTGCTCCGCGTGCATGTTTGCAGGCAGCTTGCTCGTGTCGTTGGCTAAAAATAAGCTGCATCAGTTTTTCTCGTCTGAGTTCCCCATACTACTGAGCATAGCCTAATGGGGAAAAGTCTGCTTCATGCCTTAAACATGGTAACAGAAGCCAAAATTGTAGTGTTTTTTTTTTTTTTTTTTAAAAGACACAAAGTTAGGGAAAATGTTCATGAAGTTGTCCTCTGCCCTGCAAACAAGCCCAGTTTCAGCTTCTGAATTTTTTGCTCCTTAGGCAATTTGAACTGAAGGCCGGGGAGCCATGCTGCTGTGGAGACATCTGGGACTGGGGCTCTCCAGGGCCGGAGCAAAAGGCTGGCTCCAGCAGCAGCAGCAGCAAAGCCTTGGTATCACTTAGAGCCAATTTTCAGATTAAAATGGCAATTTCATTTCTTTCATAACTCCACTTCCTTTGTATCAATACCCTTTTGTCCTAGAACCTACTTACCTGCTTCATTTTGAAATAGATGTAGATATTGTCCCTCTTTTATGGAAGATTTATGAACTCTGTAAGTTTGCTTTTACGAATATTAATATTATATAAGCTGATGGGCTCGTTCAACTGCCACAGGCAAAAAGAAGTCTCAGTCAGCAAATTTTTCTTCTTGAAGGTTTCTTCTTAAGGGTCATAGGTTGGTGCTTACAAGAAGACAGCATAGTTCAGGATAATGAGGAGAGCATAAACAGGATAAACAGCAAAATCAGGACAAACAGAAAAACTCTGCTAGTTCCATTGTATTATTAAAATAGCCACGTTGCTAAAGCTTAGCCAAAAACATCAGGGTCTTGGTATTGCATAAACATCCAGGAAAAAAACAGCCTTAATCCCGCAGAGTTGACAGGACTCCCTTTGCTCAGAGATGCAGATCTTTATTCCCACTTCACCCGTCGCATCCCCCAAAGCACAGCAGAGCTCGTCCCCAGCCCCTCTGCAGACACCACTGCGCACCCTGAGCTTCGCACCAGCCTCTGCCACCGCGGGACCAGCTCCCTCGTGCATCAGCTCCCACGCTGATGCGTTAACCTGAGCCAGAGGTGCCGCCAGCAGGACACCCCCAGCACGAAAACACCAGCCCTGCCTCAGCGACAGCCACCACACAACACAGCAAGCTTCAGCAAAGTGGAAAAATATATATGCATTTCTCATTTTTATGCCTTCCGTATACTTAGGGAGAGGGGGACACAGCAGCCCCCTTCACCCTGCTCAACCTCTGCCAGGATGAGGGGCATGGGCACCACCGAATGCAAGGCAAGGGATGCTGCCAGCTTCATGCTGGGCAAGGAAGAAAAGGCAAACACACTGCTCACCAATGTTAATGGCCCAGATCACTAAAATAAAGCTACAGCTCAAACATCCGGAACTAATTTCCAAATTACAGTTCACTTTATCTCTGTTGCTACCATTAAACAGGGTGGAAGCTTTTTTTTTCCTTTTTCTTTTTTTTTTTTTTTTAAATTAAAATCATAATAAAAAAAACATCACCACCACTGAAGGCTAGATTAAAGGCAAATTGCTTTTGGCTGTTTGAGTTTTCCTTCCAAGTTTTCACTGGTTTACAGCATTCAAATTTTACAGTAATTTTCATGGGATCAAACAACCTGAGGAACAACGCCCATTAATTAGAGCGACGCATACGGTGCTGCGATACTCCACGGAGCGCGCTCCTGTGATGTAACAGCCTCTGGGCCATGCAAAGCCAGTAACTTTCTTCCAAAGGTTGACACGCACCTCTCTAATGAGCTATCGCATGCACATAATCAGCTGATTAATTCATTAGGAGAAAAAGTGCCGTTTGGGTTAGAAGCAGGACGCCTGTTGCTGCCACTGCTGAACTGTGGGAAGGGTTTCATTAGCTCTTGCTGGAGGAGCCGGTTGAATCCAAACAGCTTTTTAATTCGCTGTGTGCAGAGTCCAGGGTAGAAGTTAATGCAGCTGCTAACGATGCCCTCTCCCTCCCCTTGCTTTAAATGCTCCCTCAGGTTAACAACGGAGGTGTTGCAAACGGCCACGACCTACAGCTCTCGCAGACAGCAGGTCCCTCAGCAAGGTCTGCGGCAGACAAATCGCATCGCTTGGTGACATCAGACGCGGGACACCTGGGTCATCGGGGAACCTGCAGGAGAGCATCTCCGCTCCAGCATGGCTCGCCGTCAGCCAGCACCCAGCTGCCAGCTTGGCTGCCTGCAGGTCTTGTGGGACGTGCCCCAGTCTCCCCTGTATTCTCAAACGCTTGCTTGCAGGGTTGTGCATGTGCTGCTGCTCTCCTGGGCTTTGAGGAATGACACATCGTGCTGTGCAACACGTGCATGAAATCAGATTATTGGGATTTGGAAGGCAATGTCCCCCAGGCCCTCGCGGGTGCTACACAAGGTATCGGCATCTCTTTGGTTGGACGGATCCTGAGCACCTTCCCAGAAACACCGAGGTAATCAAGGGATGCTGCAGATGCAGGAAGAAATTCTCTGCGGACCAAAGAAACGGTGTTTTCAACCTCTTTGTACTGCAGATCAAAGAATCAATTCCCATACATACGAGACAGGCAGAATAGCATAGCACAGAGCAATGTTTACTACAGCTGGTTTATGTTTCTTTCCCGAGCAAGAAAAACTGACAAAACATAAAACAAGATACAGCTTCTCCTGTATTTTCAATATAAAAGTGTATTTTTCTTTGTGGAGATTTAATATGCCAGGGTTTTTGGAGGGGTTTTAGTCACTGGAGGTTTTTTCATCGTGTTCCAAAAACTTCCATGCAAAGGCAATGAACGATGCAAAAAATTTTGTGTAAGTGAAACTCCAGACAACCACCAAAAAAGGTTTCAGGGAATAGTTTGTGTATATATAACATATTTTATTTTTTCATCAAATAGTTTTGCATAATGCTGCCTGTCGTGGTGAAACATCCTTGTCACTAATTAGTTGTTTGAAAAGAAAAAAGTCCTGGCATGTAATAGTCAATCGAACTGCAGTGGGATGCTAGGTAAGTGACTGAATTAGCATTCTTCTACCTTGGTAAAGCAATAGCTTGGAACCACGTAAGCTGTCACTGAATGCGACCCGTGAGAAGAGCCCTCCCCTTCTGTGCGCCTGGGCATCCCCTTCAGCACTGCTCAGCACCTGGAGGGCTGCTCTGAGCTCCCCCCTATGGCCGGATCACTCCGAGCCTCAGACGTGGTGCGAAGGAGTTAAATGAAACGTCACCAGACGCAGCTCTTCCAGCAGTTGTGAAGCCAGGAGAAAAGTCTTCTCCCCACATGCCCTGCCGATGTCCACACGTAACCAAGGGAGAGCTCTCCCTGCTCAACACGGGGAAATAAATCCAGGCAGGAGGCCGTGTCCCTGAAATCACATCATCTCTGTATGAAGAAAAACCAAAGCCAGGACTTTGCAAAGCCAGGGTTTTCTGGGCACAGGACACAGGAACATCCGTGGTTTCCTGGACGATTTTGCACAAGACTCAGCAGAGTCTGGAGCAGCCAGGGGCTGCTGCAAGCAGGGCCAGCTGGAAAATGCTCCCGAGGAAACATCTGCTGGACAGGCACTGAGAGAGCAGGGAGGACTGAAGCCCTTCACCTCGTCTCCTCCCCAGACAGGAGGCTGGCAGGGAGGGCAGCTGCTGTCCCCCCCTTGGAAGCCCTCACAAGCCCTCTCCACCACGCCAGCCAGGACTGTGACCCTGCAAGGGCAGCTCTCCTTGGTTCGTCTCCGCACACAGATGTTCGGACGTTAATTAAAATCTCCAGGCCTCCCGAGTATTTGATGGTGGGCCGTTGACATCACCGTGGCAGACTGCACAGCGAACTCCCAAACACTTCCCATCCTCCAGCTGGATCGGGACCAAGACGAGCGAGGGGATGATGAATTCTTTGAAAAGAAGAACAAATCGCTCTTCAGCAAAGCGAGAACACGCAGCGAGGCTCTCCTACGGGGTGACCTTAGAGGTCCCGGTTTTGCTTAGCGAGCCTGCCCGTCTCATTGGACCCGAAGAGCACGTCTGCTCGCAGGACGTAGGGAAAGTCAATGGCGCATCGAGAACACAGCGGCGCTCATCTATATTCCCTCCCGGCCTCACCGAGATGAGCTCCTACTCTTTCGGTTTCAGTCATTAAACAAACCACGTCTGGTAGCTAACTGAGCAGTCTGTTATACAGCAAAACAAATCTCTCACTAACTCCATTTGTTGGCTCTTTTATTAGGACAGGATACCCTCCAGGACGGGCTCTGGACCAGCACAACCACCAACACCAGCGTTTGCCTCGGCCATCCACAGCCTCCCGCTCAGCCTCCACCCCAGGTTTTAGAGTGGCACCTCCAGCACGGCTTTACTGTCCTGTCCCCCCCTTCCAGGAGCCAACATTTTCCCTTGATAAATCCTCCCAGCTGCACGTCCCTGCTCCACTCACTAGTTACAAGATCAGCGGCTTCCTTCCTGCCCCTTGTAGCATCGCGCTTCCCTCCAGCTCGGTACGCTTGGTTTTCGAGACAACCTCAGGACACAGACTGCCTGTTCAAATATGCTCACAGCATGGCTTGCTTTTCCTTTTGAGACGCCGCAGAAATTCCGTCACCCCCCGCAAACTGGGAATTCAAAGTCTGTGATCGCTGCGTGCTAGGGCTGGCGCCGGGGCTGCCGACGGCAGACGCTGCGCTCGCTTCAGCAGCCCTCGGGCTGGGTCTTCAGTGCTCCTTCCCGTTTAGTTTCTAGCAATGAAAATATTGTGACATTAAGAAATCAATACATCTGAAGCTTTGCTGGAGTGTGAAATAGAGCATCCATCTGGGAGAGAATTTAGCCTGCTTACGTCCCTGGGTCTGTGTGACTGCAGGAAAAGCACCTTTGCTACCTGGCTGGCTCTGTGGCTTCCCACAAGCTCTTTAAAACAGAAGTATTACAATGAGCTTTTCTTGTTGACAGGCTCTTTCTATTAGCCGTACGAGTGTCTTCAACAATTATTGATGCTGTGGGCAACTGCTGAACAGAAAGAAAAAGGAAGAGAAAGAGCCTTCTGTTCAGGAGCGAGGCTATTAAATCAAAAGGAAGCAATAATAGCGCAGTCCTCGGGTGACCAGCCCTAAGGTGAAAACAGCAGGCAGGAGGAACTCTTCAGAAGTACTTCAGGAACAACCACAGGCTGTGGGAGCCAGGAGAAATTGCCCACTGAACAGAGGGAGATAAAAAAGACCCCCAAAACATGACAAAATGTTGGACAGTTTGCAAAACACGACAAAATTCTTTAGTGATTTAAACAACCACACTGAAATGAATAATTTAACTTGCTCTCACTAGTCCAGGGCATTTTCTCGTGGCTACCAGGAAGACTCTGGTTTCGGTGAGAACTTGTGTTAATCATGGCCTGGGACCAAAGCAGTTTTGCAGAAAACAACCAGAACAAAGCAGAAACAGAATGAAACCACAGCTCACACACCTCCCTAGAGTGATTACAATTATACAGAACCTGGCTTTGGCAAAGAGCCGAACCCTGCAACCCGGAGCTTGCTCTTACCAGCACTTCCACAAAACACCAATCCAAAACCACGCATAAAAATAAATACAGAGGTACACACACTGTTATCTCTCAGGCGTTGCGAGCTGCACCAAATTACGCGGCACCGCTTGCGTGCGGACGGGACCCCTGCAGCTGCTGATGGCCAGAGAAGTGGGTACGAGCTGCGGTTTGCGCACTCCTACCACGTCTGTTCGCCTCTCCTGCCCCCACCAGGGCTGCAGCTCCCCGGGGGACCCTCGGTGCTCCCCTGTGCTGCCAGGGCCACGCGGGATGCTGGTGTCAGCACACAGCCGTCCAGCTTTCCGAACCCTGCCTGTCCTCGGGGAAGCTCGGGGCTGCATTTATCGGAGGGAGATGGAAGTGCGCATGCTGGTGGTGCGCTGCAGAAACAGGTCAGGGCACAGAAGGGCGTTTAATTAAGCAGAGGTGTTTTGGGGCTCTCGTCTCCATGCTCCTGTGTGCCACGTGCAGGGCTGAAGCCAGCACCTTATGTTAATTGCCTGGTGCAAAGCAGGGGTCCTCGTGCTCCCCAAAATCAAAGAGCCTGAGTCTGGGCTCAACCGAGCATCACGCATGAACAACGATGAGCATCATGTGTGAACAACGATGTCCCTCATGAGACATCCCTGTTCCCGGCTCCAAAGAGGAGCAGCAAGCAGCCTGCGAGGTGTCGCAGTGAGCAGTGGCATCGGCAAGGCAGCGCGTCAGTCATCTCGCAAGAGGCGATGCTTTATGCACGGCCTGACTCCGGCTGCGGACAATAAATAATATTTCAGTGGCTTTTAATGTTCCCTTGAAGAACACGGGTACAAAATATTGTTGTTGTGACTCATGTCTGTTTGAACGGGCAGGGAACTCGGTAGCCGTGAGCTGAAGGACTAAGCGTCCCGCCATGCCCACATGCAGTTTGGGGTGCTGCTCCCCAGGGATCCCTGAGCTCCTCCCTTCAAAGTCTGCGGGATTTTTCACATCAGCTTTGCAGGGTGAGGGGTGGGGGTGAGCTGAAGCCCTGACACGCAGATGATCCCTCTCCTGCCATGACAGCACTCCGTGCCATCCCAGCCCCACGGGACGTCTTGGATCCACAGCTGATCTTAATTACAGCAGTGTCTCCACTCGCTGCCATCCTGCTCGCACCAACATGCAAATTAAAGCCTTGCCTGCGATTTTACACTCCAGGCTTGTGACAAATGAGCCTTCTTCCCCCCACCCTCCAGCCTGTGTGCGTGCACATCCCCTTCCCAGCACGGCTGGAAACAGGCACATTTACGCACAGAGATCATCTCTCCCCCGCCGCGCGGCAAATGATGAAATGAAAAGATTATAAAACTTATATATTTGAAAGGGCTCTAATGGGAAAATATCCCCAATCTTCTGCGGCCTCTCCGCGGTGTTGATACAGCCTGACACAGCTGGAGGCATCCTTCACCTTCCTAGGTGTAAGCAGCCAGACTTCACATACCCATTAGGTCTGTTTGCAGACAGATGTCGAGGTTGAAGGGCTTTTTAAGGGGTTTGGGCTTCCCAGTCAAGTACCCCGCACTGGGACGGAGCTAAGACGACCCCATCTAATCGCTCCATCTATGGCTGCTCTCCTTAGCCCCCAGCCACACCTCTGGCACACCAGGCTTGGGTTTTATTGCACGAGCACTGCAGGGAGGTGGGCATTTGTCTCTTGTCAGATCACTGCTACAAGCAGGCTTCCGCTTGGTGATGGCAGGACAGAGGGACAGCCCCGAGCAGCTGACGCACTACCCAAGATTTATGGGGAAATTTACCCCCCAGCCCCATTCTGGCAGGAACCACAGGGGTAATGCCTGATGCCAACCAAACTCATTACACAGAGAGGCCTTCTGCAGTCCTGCGTGGATGTGAAACACCGAGAAACTCCTGGAACAGCCATCCTGCACGGCAGAGGAGAAAACCCATCTGCTAAATTGGATCCATTTAATCATACCAGCTTTGTTTTCTTCCCTTTCTTTTTTTTTTTTTCTTCTTTAAGGCCCATATATTTTGACTACCTCAGCCTCATGACACAAGCTCTGTCAACACGTTTGATTGAAAATGTCAGAGTGACCATCTGCAGCCCGCCAGCCACAGCCTTCCTCCAGCAGGAGCAGGAACGTGCCCCGCCACGCACTTCAGCCCTACGGATAGCATGCCATTTGTTAGCTACGTGGAAGCCAACTGGCCGGGCCTGCTGTCTCCTGCCCCACATACCACAAGGACGATGTCCTCTCTTGCTGAAGCATGAGTGAGGAGGTGACCAGCATCGTCCTGCGGCCGCAGAGCGAGTCCGTAGGTCCCGCACCCTGCTGCGGCGTGGTGATGGACATTGCTATGGAAAGAGGCCAGCAGAACCCTCTGGAAAGGTTGAAAAAGGTGGAACAGGTACGTCCTCGGAGGGAATAAAGCAAAGCACCAGGTTCTGCTGGCTGCTGGGCTCGGGGTTTGCCTTGAGCGCGCAACAGACCTGCAGAGCAGGGCGGGTGATGGCCTCATCGTCCTCATTTTAATTCTTCCTGCTTTGCTCAGGAAAAGTACTGCTGTGCTCAAACTGCAGCAAGCACAGTAGAAAACAGCACCAGTAAATCAGCGTTATTTGCTCTTTAACACGGGAAACATGACAACTTGACCTTTCCGAATACCTGCAACCTTCCACAAACCTAAACCTGCCTCTTAGGAGGGGTTCTGGGCTACATCCAGCCTGCAGAAGCAGCATGGAGAGCACTCACACAGCTCTAAGCAGGTCCAGCTACTGCGACCTGTCTAGCCACGATAACAAACCAGGTTTGTCTTGCGCAGATTTTTCCTGCAAGAAGCCGCAGCCACCAGCGCAGACATTATCCCTTGCTTTCTTCCATAGCAGGCTCAGTGCGAGCAGATCTGCTGCAGCGGTGCAACTAACCCACTTGGGCAGGGCTGTCCCCAGGCAAGCCACAGCAGCAGCAGGACACGGCCCCTTCCTCAAAGGGATGCAGCTTCCCGAGCGCAGGAAGACCAACTTCATCGACTGAGCTATTAATCCCAGTTAATTTTATTGGGCAAAATAACCAAGAAATCAAAATGTAAAACCAGAAGTTAATGCAAGTTTAATCTTTTGCATCGATTGCCCATCACATACTTATTTAATAGCTTAATCTAGAAGCACGCAAATCAACGCTCTTCCAGCAGCTCAGCACAACCACTAACCCTCGGTAAACGGGACAGCACTGCAGCCGTGCTGTCAACCCGTGCACATTCGGGCCGTGATGGTTAACAAACCCACGGCAGCTTTGCTTTGGGAGCTTTGGCTTTTCTGTACTCAAGCCCCTTGGGAAAAGTGGCAGCTTTGCTTGCAGGAGGTCCTGCGGATTTTTGGAAAGAAACCAGGTTTGTGTGGGCAAGCTGAATGGGGACACACACAAGGCTTTTTTTTTTTTCCCCTCTTTCTTAGTTTCTTCTTCAATTAATACCTTTTGCATTCTCTCCCCTCTCCTTTCTGCCTCACAAGCCAGCTGCTAGCCTGGCTGCGTGGCCGTGGGCTGGCAGCGAGCCGCGGAGCTCCCAGCACACCCAGGAAGCCCAAAGTAGCTCAGCCAGGCTGCAGGGCAGAGCCCTCACCCCGGGGATTCCTCGTCCCCATTTTCCACCTGCATACAGAGCATCAAACCCTGGAGGCCTTGTTCCCAGCTCAGTAACCGAAAGGAAGGTGCAGAGTCCCCTCCTCACTCGGCTTTGCACAATCTTTCCCCCAGGCTGAGCTTTCCGAGCAATAAAAGATGTCCAGAGTCTGTCTTGTAGACAAGGGAAGAAATCCTGCGGGCAGAACTTGCTGCAAGTTAGGCTGGCATTGTCATGTATATATTCCGTGAATTAATGCCTTTTAGGTAAGCTAGCGAGACTTGAATCTTTTCCAGCCTGTAGGCTCATGGTTTCACTAAGTAGCAGGTATTGACTTTTAAAAAGGCCAAGATAATTTTATGATCATCAGGAATATTTCAAGCCACACAAAGCCAGGTAATGACTGGGGGGAAAATAGAAAGAAATCGAATCAATCCACATATATCAGGCCCTAATTACTGACTGACAACAGCCAGGAAGGATTTTTTCTGTCCTGAGGCAGCATCCCCTACGCTGCTGGACGCACAGCTGGCGAGAGCAGAGTATATTTGCCCTTCACAGGACGGGCAGAGGGACGGGGCAGCAAGAGCTGTGCTCCCAGGGGACACGCTGGAGCACTGGGACATCTGGGACCCCTCGCTGTCCCACCTGGCCTGTCCCCAAACACCGAGGGCACTTCCACCACTGCAGAGGTCCGATCCAACCCTGCTCTTCCCGAAATAACCCAACAGCGTCCGCTGCGGTGTGTGCGAAGGAGCCACCAGCAGCGCTTCCCTACCAGATCCCGGTGGGTACAGTTACAGTGAGGGCAGCTCTCATGGGACCCTGATGTAGCACGGCCAGCCCCAGGCACGTCAGATAGCGGGGGCGGCTCAGCGCCGGGCAGGATTGCTCATCCAGGCTGCTGCCGGCTGCTAGGACATCGTGTCTCTGACCGCCCACACATCCGATGGACACCGCTCGGGTGGCCGTGTAGATGCAGACAGCCCACGTGCCCGGCTGGCAGGGAGGCTCACAACTAGGCTAAAAGCGAGCAAAACACGGGTACAGTTAGAGAGGAAATGCTGGGATGGCGCATCCCAGTGCTCTCCTGTCCCATCCACCTACGATGCACTGAGATGTGCTTATCTCAGCACCCTCAGGGCTCTCTGTGAAAGCCAAAAAAAGAAAAAAAAAAAAAAACAAATTTTAAATCCATTCCAATTTGCCACTTTCTAGAATGGTAGATTTGGGATGAAACACAGCAGGGGAAGGACAAGTGAAGCCCCAGCTCCTCCAAAACCAGGGCAAAACCCCACGGCTCAGCAGGGGCTGGGATTTCTGCCCCACACCAGGAGGTGGAGGAGCCGCAGTCCTGCAGCACCGTGGCCAGACCCAGCCCAAAGCTCGGAGGACGAGCACGGCAGCTAAGGGTGGCTGCTGATGGATGGCTGGAGAGGGAGGAACAGCAGAAAACACATTCGGAGTGCTCCGACAGCATTTAATCCGACTAAAAGCCGCGAGCAGGACAGCAGCAGCGAGCAGATGCCGATGGGAACAGCAGCCCACCGGCTCAGCAGGGCCCATTTTAATGGGCTCTTTGTCCACATCGTGTCCGAGTTCCTACACTTAAGCCCTCGTGCTGCACTACAAGGAGCATTAACGCAGTTCCCCGGCTCTCACGGCGTGAGTGACGGATAGGGCAGCTCCTGCACCCACTCGATGGGGTGGTACAGGGAAAGGCTCCTCCACGGCACCTCCCAAAAAACGGTGTGTAAAAAAGCAGCGGGGGGGGGCAGGTTATTAAACACACAGAGAGGGGGAGAAGAAAGCACTGCACATCCGGATAGGGAACCTCACAGACTGTTTGGTAAGATGACAAGCATCAGCAGAGAGCAGCAGCAAGAGAGCCCCTGGCGAATACCTGGCTAAATGGGAAACTGCGCTCGACTGTGGCAGCGAGGGCAGCCATCTCAGCACCCTGCTGCCGCCTCCCTTCGCTGCTGGGGGCTCTGCTGGCTCCCCCCATGCGCAGCCCCAGTGAGGAGCCGGTACGGGCAGGATCCGGGCATGTGCCAGCCACCCTGACACCAGGGATGTCCCAGGAAAAGCCCAAACCCCTGCTGCTTGGGCAGAGAAACTGGGGAGGGGGAGAGCAAAAGGCAGCAGAGCCTCCTCCGAGCCACCCCGAGTGCATTTTAACTTTACGTAAGGGTGGACTTTACAGCAAGGCTCCTTTTGAAACGAATCTGATAAGGAAAGGTTAAAGAAGCTTAAATTATTCTCTCTGAACTGGGAGGCTCGAGAGATGCCTTTCATGTTGTTAAGGTACTGGAGACGCAGCCTCATGCAGGCTCTGGCTGCTGCAGGGGCTTCAAGGAAAGACAAGAAGTTTGCAGAAGGTGAGATTTCTTTGCACTTTTGAACTTACCACAATGCAGGCTCCAGCTGGGACTAGACACAGAAGTGATGACACCCCCCATAATTTATTTTTTTTCCTCTAAATTAAGGAGCTGGCTGAATATGCCATTATTCAAGCTCTTTTTGCAGCATTTTTGAACAAAGCATCTCCAGGATACCTCGGGAAAACTGGGGCAGCATCCTCAGATGTTGTCCTTCCCCTTGCTTGGTCGGAGGGACAGAGCAGGTCCTACACGGCCATCACCTAGGGCTCCCCACCCAAGCAAGGTGCAAGTCCAGCACGATGCCCACAGCCCAGGCAGGGCATGCGCAGGTTGCTTGGCTCCCACCCCACGCCCTTTATGGGCGATATGCCCCATGGTAGCAGGACGCTGCACTGTCCATCAGGACAAAGGCTGCTGCAGGGTGGTGTTTTGGGATGCTCTGGTCCAGCTTTGCTCAGCAGCTACCTCCATCCCCGGCCATCAGCACACTGCGTGCCTCCCAGGGGGGTGGCTGCTCCCGGGGGAGGTGTTCCTGGTGTCACGCACTGCAGTGCTCTGCCTGCTCCCTACACCCTGCCAAGAAGCGGATTAGTTAATAGGCGAGCAGGAAATATTTACTGTTTCCCATAACGGGATGTATAAAACTCCCCCAGCGCCCTCTTCAAAGGCTGTGAACGCCTTGAACCAAGAATATGCTAATGAAAGGATATGAAAAAAAAAAAAACGTTTTAAGACTTTGCCCTTCTGCCTTTCCATACAGCAGCCCACTCTCCAAGCCCAGAAATCAAAGGAAGGTGGGTAGACAGGAGCACTGTCCTCGAGGGACCAGCCACTGCCCTGCTCCGGGCAGCTCTGCAGCATCTCCAGCAAGAGCAGGGGGCGAACCCGGCCTGGGGGCTGGTTACTCAGGCTAACAAGCTGGATGAGAGCTGAAGCAGCTACACGGAGAACACATGGTTATGCATCATTTTAATTACGCCCATAATGGCTTTATCTTTTTGTTACCTTATTTCATTATTGAAAACCTTTCTTTCACACGTACATCCTAACTCTTCAATCCAGCCACCAACAAAACCACCTGTGAATAATTTAACGCACCACGAGGCACCAATTCCTCCAAAAGCAGCAGTCTTGGAGCCCCTCTCGGTGCCTGACACTTTGATGGGGCACCAGGGTACCCAGAAGACAACACCATACATCTCTTCCATGCCACACGTGCTCGTTCAGAAGCCATAACGGAGGAGCTTGTGCAAGAAGAGCATCTCGTGGCGACCATCAATATCCAGGAGAGGTCCCTGGCAGGCACACAAGCAGGAGAGCCTGGCAGCGAGCCTGCAGCACCAGCACAGCCAGGAGGGGAAGCCTTCAGCTGCCCAGTCCCTGCTGCCCTGGAGACCCACAGCACAGCCAGGGCTGGGCAAGGATGTTCCCTTCAGCACCACGACACCAGGGTCAGACAGAGAAGAGCCACCACGGTGTGTCAGCACAGAGGAGGTCTCACACTACTGAGAAGTGCCAGTGCCCCCAGGGAGGTGCAGGCAGAGCCTCACCCCCAGGGGCAAGCAGCTTGTTGTAGCCCACAGCCAGCACCTGCTTAATGAACAGTTTTCTAACAAGCTTTGCCAGCTTTCCTAATTACACAGCAGCACAACACCCGAATTTTTCATGTGCCTGCCTCCCTTTTTCCTTCCCATAAAAATGGAGACAAACCCACCTGCACAACGTCTGTCCCAACGCAACTAACAGGACTTGGACCACAGGCATCTGTGCAGCCAGGCTTTTCCCTTCCCTTCCCTTCCTTCCTTGCAGTTATTCGAGGCTGCATTAAAAAGGCACGGCTCAGACAGAAGATGCCTCATGGTGGAAGCTCTCGCTCTTTTGGTCTCACTACGGCAAGCAGTTGTGTCCAAGACCCAAAGAGGTCAATGAGAATTAAGCAGGTGCTTAAGTTTCTAAGTTCCAGGTGTGTGAATAAATTACTCATTACCGAACGGTGTGCACATGTGCATATTTTCCCGGTTGCTGAGGCAGTGTTTTTAAGCTATTGAAGTGGATCGGCCTGATTGCCACCTGGGAGAAGCCTTTTCTTCCCCTAGCCCTGCTTGCACTGCTTACATCTGTGTTGCTTTTGGAAGGGGGAGAGGTGCGGGGAGCTCCCCTGCCCCAGGCTAACCGTGCCTGGAAGGCAGTGCGGTCGCTGCACTGGCCTCCTGCAAGTGAGCCAGGCTGGGAATAAAGACATTACTCCAAGATAACGTCAGATTTTGCAGCGGCACTGATGAAAGCGCAGCTGGCGTTACATGTTGGGTGCTGGCAGTTCTCTGAACTGATGCAACAACACAGCGGCAAAGCAGTGATTTGCAGCCGATGGCTTCAAGGTGAAGCGCAGGCAACACGAAGTTCCTCCACACCCCTCCCTCAAAACTCAGTGCGTGACCCCTCAAAACCCAAGGGGATGCTCTGGGTTGCCGCCAGCCCTGCAAAGGGCCCAATCCAGCCCCGTGCAGCTGGGACCATCCCAGGAGCAAACAGCCTTTGCCATGGGGTTTTGTCGTGGCTGGCAGCAAGCTGAATATTCAGAAAGCAACGAGAAATTTGGGCTGTCGAAGTCCAAGCTGTGGTAGTTACAGAGGAGCTTAGGGAGTGAGGAGATGATTTAGGAGCTTAGGGCTGAGTCCCATCCCCTTCACAACCCCAGGACCCATCCTGCTGCGACAAGCTCATCCTCACCCTCTGACCCAAAACTTAATTCTTCCTTTGTTCAAAACTGGGAGAATTGTCCAAAAAGAAATGGAAAAACAAACAAACAAAAAAACAACAACACAAAAAAAACCCCACACCACACACCCCCAAAAAAGAACCCCAAACCCCAAGTTTCTAATGCACGTGGCCTGATGTCCAATTACCCAAAACAGAGGTGAATCAATGAAAAAGGCTCCTGGGTGCTGGGGAAGCAGCAGTTGGCCTTTCCCAGGGCTGTGCAAAGCCTGGATCGATGCAGCTTTCCGGCTGCCATCCGCATATTCCGTCTCTATCTCCTTATTTGTTCTGGTGATGGGTTGCCAAGGTGTCAAAGTCAAATCATTTGAATTTCTCTTGAAGTGAAAGGTACTCAAGGTTCAAAATTACACCTTGACCCAGGCAGGTCGGTTTGCAGGAATTACCACCAATTTCTCTGGTGGGAGATTGCAAGTGTTCAGAGGAGAAGGAAAATAAAAATGCTACTCCTTTCTTCACCTTGCATACAAATGTGATCTTCTTGCTCTTGACGTAACCACGCTTTAAAGAGCTTCACAAACACCTATTTCCTCATTTGAGCTCACACAGAAGACATATTATCTCTTTTAAATATGTCTTCTCCTTGGCAGTGCGCAGCCTAGCCCCTATCTTTAACATTTTAAGAAGCTGCCAAGTGGTTATTTGCAAAACCGATGTTAGGAGATGGATATAATCTATTTTAAACCTCAGCAAAATTGGCCAATTTCGGGAGGTTTTAACAGACAGCTGAATTACTCACGTCGCACAGATGATGAGATGTGAAACGCAGACCCCATCCCTCCATCCACGCGGGAGCTATTTGGAAAAGGCCCAAACACCTCCCCGCAGAGCAGCGCAACAGGACCCAAGTGGTGCTGGGGACAGCAGCGCCGTCCTTCCAGACGTGGATCTCAGTTCCCACTCTCCTGAAGGCTTGGCATTGCCATGCTCTGCTCCTTTGGCAGCAAAGCCCAGGGAAAGCACAAGCAATGCCCTGGGGCTCTGCACCCATCCTGCGCCCTCTGCATAGTGCCCTCCCCATGGCACAGATAACCCAGCATCGACCCCAACATGAAAATTCAAGACTCTTCCATCTCACTCGGACTTGTTTTCAAGGTCTTGCTATGTGGTTGCTTAGAGATTTCTGTTTATGTGCTTGTTTTTCCTTTAAACGGCTGAAGTTAGCATTTCATTTAGCATTACGGAGTGAGGCCAAAAGTGTTGGTTCCCGGACAAAACTTCCCGGAGCTCACAGCGGTTTCAATCTTTCGCTAAGGACAGGTCCTGCTGGCCGTGGCGCTGTGCACCCACCAGCACTGGCAGGCCAGCAGCAGAACCGAGCGCCTTGCAGAGCGGGGATGCTCGCTGGGCCTGGAGCTTGCTTCTCTGCCAATTTCCCCGCTGTCACCTCCGATCAGGCTCCCTGCCTTGGCAAATCGGTAGCGACGCGCTCGCCAGCGCTGTTCCGAAAGATTTTTCTCCATCTACATGCCACCATAATTTTAAACGCGGGGTGTGAACGGGGCTGGATTCAATGCTCCTCGCCCCTGGGGCTGTGGGACAGGCGGTGCCCGGGATCAGCAGCACGGCTCAGGAACCGGGTGCCGTGCTGCCCTGTTCCTCACCGCCGCTGAGTGCGAGCGCAGTGGGGAAGGGAAGACAAATTGCTCTGGGGGAAATCCAATGACCTCCCCGGCAGTGTCAGGGAACATTTGTCAAGTGGCAGAAGCCATTAGCTGTGTCACTGCTCACCTACGGGGAACGGCGCGTCTCTGGTGCCTGGTTAACGCAGACCTGGATGGAGCGGTCCCAGCGATGCCACCTGTGCCAGGAGGAGCTTCTGGTCATAAACCAGATGGGATTTACAGGTCAAAACATCCCCTCACCCCTGTGGGCAGCCAATACAACATGGGCAGTGCATGGGACGAGCGTGCCTGTGTCCGGAGGCCCGGCTCATTAGCAGGTCATTAGTAACGAGCCCAGCGATCATTTCCCAGCACTGCCAGGAGATGGGCAGCTGGGGGGTGTTCCAAAAAGAGCCAGAGAAATGCAGCAGCGTAAATAATAGCAGCGGTAACGTGGCTGCTCTGTTGGGATGCTGTTACAATGGATGAGCTTTCAGGGAGGGCTGAAAAAACGCTGGTTAATATAGGGGAGCCAGAGGCTTGCAGAAGGTGGGATGAGCCGCGCTTCCCATTTGTCACCACCAAAGGACTTCACCAGAGAAAGGAAGCGATGATTCCCCAGCCGTAAAACACGTGGGGCAGAGACAGACTGCAAAAGGTCGCAGCAGGACACGGCAGCCCAGCGTGCAGCGATGCTTCCAGCACCGGCACGGAGTGGGGAGCGAGCGGGAGGCAGAAGCTCCCTGCTCACACCCCGCTGGGGAGAGGTTCCTCACTGCCCAGCGGCCCAAGGGGATGGGGCAAAGGAGACAAAACTCGCAAAAGCCCCGGGAGATTTCTGCAATGAAAACAAGCTTCTCCTTCTTGCAGTTTTGTGCCCAACGACCAGACAAATTCTCAGCTTTAAAAACTAAAATCCGTATCATTCTCACCATGCCTGCCTGCGGCTACACAGAATGCAAGGAAAATGAATGGTCACGGAGCTTGAATATTTGCCGTTTCCCCCCGGCTCTCCCTGCTCTTGCCAGCACTGGCTGCATGCTCGCAGGTCCCCGAACAGCGGGACGTGCCCCTTAGCATGACAGCGGGGCGCAGAGTGTGCACAGCGTGCTGCTGGTCAGCAGGCACAGGCAGGATGGAGGCTCCAGCGCCTCCGCACACTGCCCCAGCGAAGTCATGCAAATGCCATGAGCCCACCATGAGGAGCAAGGCAAATGTTTCCCCGAGAGACCCAGTGAGCATTAGGGACCAGACGATGGCCCACATGTGCACATCAGGCCTTGGGTGCTCGCACCGTGGTCTCCACCACCCGTGCCAGCTGCCTGTACCCTGAAGCCAGAGGTGCCTCCAGGGAGGTCTGCAGCCAAAAAAAGCCTTTTACTTGTTGGGCACTAATTCTGCGCTGTTTGGGATAGGATTTACATCACTGAGTACTCTAGGAGGATTTACGTGACCTCATCTTAACTCTCAGTGCATTTCCCTGCAGAAAGTATGATTACTACTTGTGGGAACACAGGCAGTGTTCCCAGGTCACAGCTGCAAAGCTGAGCACAGAAACCCAGCGCCCTCCCCTCGCCTTCACCCTGCACATCCACTGCCTTTTCTTTCTGCTTGTCCTCGTAGGAAAACCATCGTCACTCGTAAATCTGTGTTCAAGTACTTTCTCCCCGCACTGTTTAGCGCTCTGCCACGTTTCCTAATCCTGTTTTGCACAGTCCCAAGCAGCTCTCCGCCTTCCCCTGGCTCCCAGGGCTGGTAAGCAGGTTGCTATTGAAGCTCTTCCAGGTTACTGAACTGCGATGGTAATGCAGCTTGTTTCCCATCAGCTGAGGGCAGCGTGCCGGGGACATCATTTATTTTCCATGTTTATTTATGTCAGGAGAGTCCTTAAAGGATTTGTTTGCAGCTGCTCCAGCGGCTGCTCATCCCGAGGTCAGCTCCTGCGCCCGCCAGCCTGGCCTGGGGAGAGCGCAGTGCTGGCTCTGCTTCGTCCTTCGGCTGGGAGGATGCCGTGGAAACAACTCAGTCCTTTGTGATCCTTAATGAAGAGCAGGAGCTCCCTTTTTCCATCTAATAGGCACTTATGGCCCTCGAAGGTAAAGGAACGTGGGCACGCAGCCTCTGCTGTGTTTCTACCCCAGCACCCACGGATGATGCCCAGACCCTGCACCCTCTCCAGGTGGTCCAGGAGGGCACTTCGCCTCCCCCAGCTGCCGCCCAGCACCTCTCGGCTCCTTGGAGCACCTCGAGGTGATGTGCTGGGAGGAGCTGGCTGCCAGTTCGTTTTCTCTCTAGGGTTCAAGGCTACCCTGGAGAAGGAGAGCGTGCCATATCAATCGCCTCCGTTGTCCTCGCAACCATCCGGGCAAAGAAACATTTGTTATTTTGTGACAGTTCCCTGCGGAGGCTGGTCAGGCATCCTATCTGCTCGCATGGTGGAGCTGGCAGTCTTGCCAGAAACTCTGCTTTAAAGGGTTTTGCAGCATTAATTAAATTTCTACAGTTGCGTCTATTGGCTCTGAATATGATCTGGGCTCTCTGAGCACGTGTAGATGGGCTCAGCTCCTTGCCCCCATTCAGACCTGGCTCTGCACAAGCCTGGCTCCCAGTACTGAATTCCTTGTATGCAATGTTGGGAATACAACTGAAGGGAAATCTGCTCAGGACTGTCAGGGTTCAGACACCATGTGGGTCTTGATAATGTAGAGGCTGAGAAATGATCCCAGAGCCACAAGAAAGCAGATGTCCTTGCCCTGAGAAACAATTCCTCTAAGCAGACAAGCAAAAACGATTATCTGTGATTGCACAGACAGGCGTGATGTGGCTGGGACAGCAAGCGAGTCACCCCAAGGACTCCAGATGAATTTGACACAAAGCTGCCACAGCTCAGGCTCCCTTTCCACTCCTACGACGCACGGCCCGTGCCCTGGGCTGGCACCGATGACCTCCACCAGTACCACCAGAATTTACAGACGCTTCCTTCCAGGAAACCATGGGTGGAAGAGAACGGAGCTGCCAAGCGCCCAGGAGACGCAGGAGACAGGTTGCCTTTAACGGCTGAAGGTATTTGCTAAGAGGCAGAGGGGAAAGTGCAGAATTAGAGCATGGAGGTGCGTAAGACATTTTGCAGATTTTACCTACTTAAAGCACGGCTGCTGTCACCGTGCAGCGATTTAGTGACCAGAAGCCAGCACCAAGGGGCAGGCACCTGCCTGCATACCACGGGCAGGTTCCCAACGCCTGCACCCAGCGCAGCACACACGTTATTTCCTCGGATATTTCCCCAGTTTCCACAAGAGGGCACCGGCACGACACCGCCGGGGACACAGCGGTGTCCCCAGGCAGCGCCCGCTGATCCCCACCGCAGAACAGGGCTTCCAGAAAGCCCCCAGGTGCAGGAGGGTGCCCTTCTGGAGAGGCTCTGCTAGTGCTGAAGGTCTCCGGAGAGGGGCCTGGCATGGGAAGAGCGACCCACCGCCATCACCACCACGACCGCCGCCACCCATCTCCGCTGACCCCCTCCGTCCCGCAGGCGCACAGCACCAGGCCGCGAGGCCCGCCGTGTTACTTGAGGTAGGGTCTGCAGGGAGCAGAGGAGCTGCTCCTCTGGCAAACGGCTGTGTCTGCAGGGTGCTGGCGTGCCCCAGACACACACCAATGTGGGGACAGACCTAGCTGGAAAGAGAGAGACCGGGGAAAGTAAACCCCCAGGTGACAGGAGGCTGCCTGAGAAGGGCTGGCCCGGCTCAGCCCTTGGAATCACAGAGCAGACCCAAGGGGTGCACCTACCCCGACCTGGGTGTCAGCCAGCTCATCTCCCAGTGTCTGGGAGGCAGAAGCCACTTCAGGGCATCACCTGGGAGAGCTGCGAGCAAGGACTTAGACTGTTTTACCTCACACACCAGCAAATTTATAGCACCCACTCAGAGGAGAGATAAAAGGAAGCAGTGCCGACCTGTGGCCACACCAAGCGACACAGCGCCAGGCCTCCCATGAAACCAGCAATGAGACGAGGAGGTGCAAATGCAGCATCATTATGTATTCACTCACCCCCTTGTTCAGAGCCCAGGTTTCACAAAAACACATGAGAAGGGCTCTTGGGCTGCTCAGCCCCAGCTAGCACCTCCTCCCCTTCTTGCTGTGAGCAAGCCAGGCACAAACACCCTTCCCCTCCGGCTCCTCATGGCAACATCGCGAGCGGGGCCAAGACTCACCGCGGGCCGACGACTCGCCACGACACGACTCTACACACTGCTGCGGTTTGAGTAAAGGAAGGGACCCTGTGAAAGCCATCCAGCGCCAGACAGGACTGGACACCTTCATGAGGAGAAGCCTTTGAATATTAGAGCACCTGGTGCTTGGAGCCCAGGCTGCCTTTCATAGAACCACGGTTTAGTCAGCAACCACATCTAGTCTCTCAGGTACCTGGTGTTCATGGCTCTGAGCACAGAAAAATAAATGTGAGGTCTTCTTGGGGGAGTTTTTGAATCCAGGTGAGCTTGCAGAAGACTACTCAAATCTCCCCGCTCACTGCCTGTCTGGGCCCTGGAGCACAGCAGCTGCTTTCCTCTACATTATCTTGATCTTGCTGGACACTGAGTGAGTGCATGCCAAAGCACGAGGTGTATTAGAAATGCCAAAACAGCAGCAGATTGTCTGACAGGGCTGTCATTCTATCATGAAATATGACATGCATCCAGCCCGGGAGGAAGAACGGGATTGCTGTACACTTTAGTGCCGGCTGAGGCCAAGCAAGATTATTCCTCGTTTCAGAGTCTCATTGATCAGGCCTGGAGGATACATTTCTGCAGCGTAAACAAAACGTGGTGAAAGTCCCAAACCACCTAACTCTCCTCAGCTGTGCTTTCCTATCAAACACATTGCCATTTCACGTGTGTCTGTGAGGGGGTTCCCTTTCCCATTCCCTTTTGCTCTTGCACAGAAAAGCATCTCTGATGTGAAGGGTGCAGAGGCAGAGACAGCAACATACTCTGGTTTGGTACAGAGCAACGGGGAATTTGCCAAGTGACAACAAAACGGAGAACAAACAAGACAAATAAAAGCCAACTGAATGCACAGAAGACATCAAAGAAGCAAAGACACTTCTCGAGCAGCGTGGCTGGCCACCCTTCTGGTAGCAGACGTGCCAGAAGGACAGCGACAATTAACCAAACACACGGAATGAGGTGGAACAGGCCCGGGGACCTCACCACGGTCCCCACCATGCACCAAGCCTGGGCCAAGCTCCAGCTGGGATACAGGGACTGCTGGGTGGCTGTAATGCCTCTGGAGAAGATCCCTCACGGTGGGCTCAGGAAAATCAGGAGAGACTGCTTTATTTCTCTCTCACTCAGCAAGATCTGAAAGGCAAGAAGCAGCGTCCTGAGGTGCAATTCAGTCAGGACACCAGCCCTAGTACTTCTGTGTGTGACACCTCGCTGAGAAACACAAGTTGTTATGAAGGGTTGAGCAATACGCCGACCATCCAAGTCTGAGGACAAGCAGTATTGCCGAGAGGTGTGGTGGTTTGGACAGCCTGTAGCTGCCAACCACATGAACCCTTCTTCAGATGAGTGTGTCCAGCTTGCCTCTCAGTAGGGATCCCATGTGACTGCCTTCCTTGCACACCCATCTTTTCCGTCTTTTATCCCATTCAGGCCCCTCCAAAGTCAGTTGGTCCCAACAGCGCTCCGAGATCTGCTCCCTCAACCTCAAAAAACCCTCAGATGGTGAGGTCCCCAAACGCTGACAACCCATGAAGTTTTCTTTTGCTCTGGTAACAATCTGCCATCTCCAGCAAGGGTCACTTGGTGGGAAGAAAGGTGGAAAAAGTCCTGAGCTGGATGGTTTGGGATGGGGGCCTTTGGGAAACTGTACAAGGGTTAGGTGCCTCCACCGCAGTGCAGGACGGGCAACCTACACAACCCAGGACAGCAGCTGCAAAGGGTATTTCAGACCTCTGTTGAAACAGTCCAGACATCTCATCTCCCTCTTGTATTTTGGATGGTGGAAGCTTTTGTGTGGCGCCTGAAAGAAGGATGTGCATAGGGAGGTTTCAAAAGATGAACTCGAATTGCAGAGTAAACTCAGGATGTAACGGCAGAGCCTGGCTGTCAGGTGATCTTCAGCAGCTGGGAGCTGAGCCGCAGGGGATGCCGTTTGGGGTTTGTTAAATAACAAGACAATATAATCCAAACATGTCCATCACCTTCCAGCAAGGACCCTGTGGCACAGGTAAAATTGCTTTTTTCACCCAAAAGATCAATATTGTCAGGATGAAATAATATGTCAGATGATGTGAACAGCTCCACCTGACCACTGACAGTCAACAGGCATAAAATCCCTCTGGAAAAAATAGAAAGAAAAAAAAAAGAAACCCCACACCCACGAATATTCTGCCGCTCTCCAAATCACCTTATTGGGATTGTTCTTGCTGGGCACTGTAGATCATCTCCAGATTTCTTGCAAGAACGATTTGCTGTGCCCATGGGTTGCTCTGATGCAGGAAATTCCTCAGATTTAATCGGGTTCTCTTCTATTAAATCACCATGGCTAATCAAACCGTCAGTCTCACCTGAAGACCACACTCCTCGGTGAACTCTGGTATTTACTCCATGTCAGTCACTGCAGGACTTCTCTCTGAAGAAACCTGTTGTCAGAGGCAGTTTCTCATGACGCTCGTCTAAAACTCTCCAGTTCTGCTCGACTTCAGCAGCTTCTTCGCTCGCCCCCGCACGCCTGCTTTGTTTTTTGCACTGGATTTAACTTCGCATATGTGGTTTGGTGTGTTTTTTTAATGTAACATCAAATCTCTTAATTCTCTGACCCAGAAATCAGAGACAATCCTCATAAAAATCTGGGACAAAGAAGACACATGCAGATGCACGCACGCATTGGGAAGTACTTCTGAAACTCCCAAATCTACCCATTTAAAGTGATTTTGATTAAAGAAAGCATTTTGAAAACTACTGCTTTCAGAGCTCAGGTTATTTTGAAAGCAAACCCTTGCTTTTCAAGAGCAGCTCTCCCCTAACCGAGAGGCTTTCAGGAGTGACAAGGAGGTGGCCCAGGCTTCCCACCTGCTGTTGGGCTGCATGGGGTGCACTGCATTTAGAAGCAGGGCTCTTCCCTCGGGCATTGTCCCCCCCATGAGGCTGGATGAGCCCTGAGGTCCCGGCTGGGCATGTGCCCGCTCTCGCGGCACTCCAGAAATAAAGGTTTCTTCTGTTGCAGTGTGACCTTTCCGAGCCGCACAGTCCATTCCTGCAGCGGTTTTGCCAATGAGTAAATAATGAGAAATTAGCACGCGGCCCCAGCGATGACTCACGGCGAGCTGCTAGCGCTAATGAACTCGCGGGGACAAAGCAGGGTGTCGGGGACATCCGAGAGCCTGCTTTCGTGACAGCGTCACCCGTGTCACACCCGTGTCCGTGGCGGGCAGCTCCTGGAGCTCGCTGTCACCGCAGGCGCCAGGCTGGGAGAGCCCCGGCTGGCCACAGCAGGGATGGGAACGTGCTGCGCTTCACATCACTTCTTTGCAAGTTAATTTAACGAGGGAGAATAATAAAATCCTGCAGGAGCGAGGTGGCTGAGTCAGGTGCAGACAGCGACCTCCATTGCATGAACACCACGATGATTTAGGGGAAATAGAAGGGCACAGGGGCACAGCTCCTTCCCATCCTCCACCAAGCCGGGTCAGGGCTCGGGGAGGGGAGTTTTGGTCCCAGGACGCCCGAATACATCCTGGCCCACCCCGAGGACACCAGGCACGGTTTGGACAGCAGCACCCAGTGAGGCGAGGGCTCGCCTGCTCCATCGCCAGCACTGCTCCCCCAGGCATGGGAAAGCCCCCAGTGACACTAAAGCGGGTAATTTAGCTTAACTACCCCGGGTAGTTCACACGGCTGGGCCCACAATAGCAGCCAAGCATGGGACAAAATTGCATTACTGTATCTCAGGTCTGGGGAACTCATATCTGAAAAGGAAATAGCAGTTCAGACCAGCCAGGGCTTTAATACCAGATTAAATGCTTTCACAGGAGCCTGTCTATTTGGAAGCTTCCAGCCAGCCTTTTGTCAAGCCAATTTAGTTTGCATTGTACTTTGGCTTCAAGAGGTACCTTAAAATGTAACCAGCAGTGCTTTTTCTTTTTTTTTTTTTTTTCTTCCCATGGTAGCGTAAGCTTTCTTGGAGGGAATTCATGAACCTGGGATGGGCGCAGCTCTGTGCTGGAAGGGAACGCAGCGCTTTCATGGCAGAGGGGCCAAGCAAAGCTCCTCGCCCCTACGCAGTTGGCCTGAATGCATCGTTGTTTGGGGAACCTACTATTTCGTCCTGCAACACTTGCCATTTCAGAAGGCTGAAGGAAGCTCCAACTGGGATCATCAATTTTTAATTTCCCCATTAGCAGAAACAGAACGCTACACGTCTGGTAGTTTCTCGCTGTAGAAGGAACAGCTTAACTCCACACAAGGGTTTTGCTGCTAAGGGCTAATTGTCCCAGACCCCGAGCCAGACCACCCGCCGTGCCTCACAGAGGCCGTGCCCTGCCCCGGATGCTGCCGTGGGGCAATTCGGGAAAGCTCCCAGCCGAGTGGGAGGGAGGTGATCACACGTGGGCACAGCTGAGGGACGGGGTAAATGGATGCTCCGGTTCCTCAGCTGCTCCAGAGGCAGGCTGAGCACCACTGAAACACCAACCCGGGGCCCATCTCCCCAGCAGGGATGGGATTTGCTTTGAAATCCAGCACCTGGAAGGTGCAGGGCACAGGCTGTTCCGCAGCCCTCACCCTCTTGCCCGCTCCCCGAGGTGGGGACAGAGGAACCTCTGTGTGTCCCCAGCCCACCGGGGGGGCTCAGCGCCGCCCTCCTCTCCCCCAGCACATCCTTGTCATTCAAATGAGAAGCAGCCACAAAGGCGAGGGCCCTGCCCTGAACAAAGAGCCGCTTGGGACCGCGAGGGGGACGCGGTCCATGGCCTCCACCGATGAATGCAAATGCCTCCATCCCCTGGGAGCAACTCCTCCAGTAACAACACAGACCGGCATTGTGAGCGGGAGGCATCGCTCATACGCAAGCCCCCAGGAATGCCCAGCGAGCCCCAGCTGGGGAAACGCCTGGGGAGCACAGGCAAACCTTCCCTGGCACCCTCAACCATGCAGTCGAGAAGAAGAGGCTCACACTCAGCTTCCTTGCACTCACGCTCTCACACCCAAACTAAAACTTCTCTGGCGCTCCCACGTCCCTTGTCACCCGCAGGGCCCGCATCCGTGCGGGCTGATCTCGTGATGCCACCACCACCACCACGGCCCCAGCACCAGGGCAAAGCCTCTCCCTCGGGGCAAAGCTTGCTCGGCTTCGACCCGCACCCCGTTCCCCACCAGGACCCGCAGCAGGGGTAAGGCAGGCCAGCCGCAGGAGCTGCTGGTTCAGCATTAGGCTCGTTTTCAAGCCGGCGGGTCTCCAGGTCAACATTGATCGCACCGCGCCGGCTCTTACAAAAAATGAAAGCTAAAGGCAGCCCTCCCTCCGGCCCTGGTTCAAAGCCCAGAGGAGGCAGAGCCCTCATTACTCGCTTACTGCTAACGTGTGTGAAGTTCTCACTGCCCGGGCCCCTGAGACGCTCGAGTCAAACAGCCATAAAAAGATGCAATTTGGGACGGTTGCAGGTACCCGCTGGTTTTCAGTGTGCCGGTGAGGGAGGCGGGGGGGTTCGTTGTAGAAAAGGCAGCAGTGCAAATGGCAAAGTAGTAAATCTCAGACCCAACGGGCTAAAATTCAAGGAAAAGACTCAAATCGAGCTCCATTCCACCTGCTATTTTATGCTCTCTTTGTTAAAGCAGCTAATGGAGAACAATAAAAACATTAATAATCAAGCTAGATTTATAAACTGGGCAGGATATTCCACTGGTAATGAAATCTGTAGAATCGGTCAGGATTATATTGCTTTGGGCAGCACTCTAACAAGAGCTGCCGTTGAGTTATAGCCCTCGTTCCTTTTGCTGAACTTTAATTTGGCCCAGCATCGCTGCTTCATCCAACCCAAAGCCATGCAGGACTGGAGCAGGGCACGCAGCTCGGAGGCGCAGCCCTGCTCGGCGCAGAAGGCGTCGCAGCTGCTGGGGGGGTATTTTGAACGCGGGAGCTCTGTTGACATTGTGCTCTATTTGCTGCAGAGAACCGCTGGATATGATTTTCAAAGGTTAGCGGAGCTTTCGATTGCCATGGTTTCATGCTTCCTAGCTTTCAAATATTTGGTTGAAATGCATCACAGATCTTTAATTTCTTAGTTGCTTCATAAGGTGGATGTCAAATAATTATTCTGAAAGTGCTCGCTTCCCCCACACTGGTATTTTCCTGACAAACACCTCCGAAAACACCTGGCATTTTCTGCTCCCTGCTGCTCACGAGCACAAACCTGCTTTACAGTCAATTCAGTCCTATTCCCACCCGTGCCGTCACAAGCCAAAGAGATGGATTTGCCCCAGAAGCACACCCATGGGAGGGGAGAAATCACCGAGACGCGCATCGAGCATCATCCAGTCCCTACTCCCCAGCCAAAACAGGGCTGGGTCTGACAGCCCTCGGTACCTCCCCTCACCCACATTCACCTCCGCACAGCTCTCACCGTCCCCGGCACCGTTCCTCCCCGAGACAGCCCCAGCTCTCCGGCATGGGTTTGAACTGCTCAGATCCAGCCCAGGACAAAAAGTACCTTGATGCCCGAGGGCTGTCAGCGGGAACTAATAAGTCCCCTCGAGTGTTAACACTTAACCTGTTAAAGCTGCGTGCAGCACACAGGGTAGCAAGGGTAAAAGCAGGTCAAAGATGAAGTTTGAGTCAAATTGATTGGGGCAGAATACACCAATTTATGTGCTGTTTGCATTAAATATTAATCCCAGCTTTAACATTTGGTTACAGAGGGAAGCAAATGCACCGTAATAATGCAGATGTGCCTCATTTTCCCCACATTTCCTATTCTGCCAGGAACCGAGGGGGAAGGACATCCTTTGTCCTCCCCAGAGCCCAGGCAGGGGCTGGGGAAGCAGCCTGGGAGCGGGAGCAGCGCTTGGCGGTGGCAGCGGCAGCGTCCTGGCGCACTGCTCCGTGCGAGCCCCCCCTGTTAGGTAACCCTGCCGCGCCGCAAAAGCCTCCCTCCCTCCTTCGCAGCGGCACGCAGGCAGCGGTTTGAAATTTGCTGAATTTCGGGGAATTTCTCCAAAGTGGCGGGTCCAGCCCCAGAACCGCTCGGCCATGCCCAGCGGCGGCCGGCTTCCCGACAGCTGGGTGTGCTGGGGTCGTGGGGCTTCTCCTCCCTGCGCCGAGGTCTCCTCTCGCTGCGGCTGGCTTCAGCTGCAAGAAACTTTTCCTCCTCCAAGAGAAAAGCCTCGGGCTCTGCCCGTGAAGCTGCACGGACCTGCTGGCACCGTGATGTGCCAGGGACACGAGGTAAACCTTGCTGCCCGGTAGAAACCTGCCTGCAAACGGAGCGGGCACCTGCGTGCGGAGAAGGGGGACCACGAGCACACCCGGGTGGGAAAAGCACCGCAGCCTGCACGGAGCATCCCCCACCTCGTCCCTGAGCTGGACCCCAGCCCAGGGCTGGCTCTCCCACCAAACGTGCCATTTCAGCTCTCCTGCTGCCAATTCCTGTGCCACCACCGCGGGCGGAGAGCCTTTGGGAGCGGGCAGCCCTTTCCTAGAGCCCGAAAAAATTGCCATCCGGGTGGGAGCGCCGCTGGGGCCGTCGCCCTGTGGGCACAGGGCTGGGGGAAACTTGTGGGGCGGGGGGGCGATGGCTGCAGGGGGACACACAGGGCACAAGGGGGGGGGCACGACACAGCGGGCGCAAGGCGGGGGGACACCGGCGACACCGGCTTCCGTGGGCGCCCGGGGGACGCATCCTCCGGGGGGTGCTGGCCTTGGGGGGGGGGACACTGGGTGCTAAGGGGGGCAGCGTGCAGGGGGTGCCGGGGGGCTCGGGGGGTGCCAGCTGGAGGGCACCGGAGCATCTCCAGCCGCCGGAGCCGGCCGGGGAGGGGGAAGAGGAAAAAAAGGGGGGGGGTCGAGAGGCGGGGGGGGGGGGGGTCGGAGAGGAGCGGGGGTCCGCGGGTAACTCACAACTCCCCGGCTGATGTCGTCCGCCGCGGGGGTGGGCGCCGCGGGCGCCTCCCGGCACGCCAGCCAGAGGGCGACGACGAGGAGCATCCCCCGGCGGGGGGCGCGGGGCCGGCCGGCGGGGCTCAGCATCCCCCCGCGCCCCGCACCTCCCGCCGCCGCCTCCGCCGCCCCCCCCGGCAGGGCCCGGCCCCGGCCCCGGCCCCTGCCCCGGCCCCGGCCCCGCTCCGGGCTCCGCCGGGCCGCGGGGCTCCGCGCAACATCCGCGCTGCCGCCGCCGGGCGCGGGGGGCTCGGCTCCGCTCCGCTCCGAGCCGGGGGCGCGGCTCCGGGGGCGCGCTCACATCGCCCCCCCGGCCGGAGCGGGGAGCGCAGCGGAGCGCGGCTGGGCTGCTGCTGCCATGCACCCCTCTGCGGCCGGCCGCCGGCTGGGGGGGAGGAGGAGGAGGAGGAGGAAGGATGCTAATGAGGGAGGCGGTGCCGCGCTCCGGCGGGGAGGGGGCGGTGCGGAGCGCCGGGAGCGGGGTGCTGTGCGGCGCCGAGCTCGGCACGGCTCGGCTCGGCCCTGCTCGGCTGCTCCCAGCAGAGCTCCCAGCCCCTAAGGGCACCTTGCGCCACCTCTCAGCTTCCAGACGGCGCCGCTTCTGCTCGTTTCTGGCCGCTTCCCAGCGCGGGGGTGCCGGGGAGGGGGCTGTGCATCCCCTGACCTAGGTGCATCCCCCACCTAGGGGGGCACTCCAGTGGTGGGGGGCACCCAGACACCCCCAGCGCCCCCAGGCTGAGGGTGAAAAACGTGCTTCGTGAGCGGCATCCGCACTCCCCACGTCCCGTTAGCACACTGATGTACTCAACAGCTTGGGGAAGTATCTCTGAAGTTGTTTTAAAAAAGAGACTGCAGGGAAAGGGAAAGGGGGAAAAAAAGGGAAAGGGGGGAAACAGGTGGGAAAGGGAAAAGTGATAAAAGAAAAGAGAAGAGAAAAGGAGAGGAGAGAAAAGGAGAGGAGAGAAAAGGAGAGAAGAAATGTAGAGATGAAAAAGGGCTTCTTCTAGATGCTGCTGGGGCAGAATTGTAACAGACGTTGATATGACACCTTCTGCACAAATAGATCAATTCAGCACTGAAGTGTAGCTACTTCTGGAGATATTTAGTATCAGACAGGACTAGAGCAAAGAGGGGATTTTTATCTGAAGGAAATTGGTTAACAAGAACTGAGAGGAAGACCACAGTCCCCTGTGCCACTGTGAGCTGGGCTGAAATTACTGCTCCAGTGCTGGAAAATCTGGGGGTGGGAACAGGATTACAGGGCTCGGAGCCTCACTGACTACAGCTACCAAGGTAGCTCGAGAGCTGTTATCTCAAGAGCTTTGCTCCTTGCCGAAGGGAAGTTTAACTTCTCCACCAGCACAGCAAGCCCCACCGCTGGGCTCTGTAGGTTTCCAAAGCTCCCGGAGATGGGCTGGCAGCTCCTGCTCCCCGATTCCTTTTGCTTCCCAAAGGCACCCAGGGCTGCCCCGCTGCAGAAGCCCCGTCCCTGGGGGTGATTTCTCCTCCCTCCCCTCCTCTCCCTTACTCCCTCTGCAGAGTCTCGCTCCCCTCGGTGCACCTCCTGCTGCCCTTGCCTTGTCCTTTCCCTTCTGCAGCTGCTGCTGCTGCTCTCGGGGGAGATGTTTCTCACCTCCGACAGCTGCCGTGCCAGCCCCAAGATGCCAACTGTTACCTGCTGGCCTCCAGAACGCACCGCTCCGAGCAGGGGGAAGAAGCCACCCGCCACCTCTCAACCTCTCCCGGCTTTTCCAGCTCGGGAGCATCATCTCAGGCGGTCCCAACAGCCTGGCATTGCTTAGCAACGTCACAGGGATAATTTCCTGCTAAGTAGCTCCCGAATCTCATCTTGCAAGGGGTCATTTCTCTTGGCAGCTGACACGGCCGCGGGCAGATCGCAGATATCCTCAGGAGGACGCGGGCAGCAGGGCTGGTGCAGGTTCACTGACCCCAGCAACAGGCACAAACGTCCTCTGGAAGATGCTCCACGCTCCACCCCAACCTTTGCTCCCGTTTTGCAGAGCAGAGCAATGAAGGATGAAGGATCGTTGTGGGCAGCCTGGGAGCTGCAGGACCAAAGATAAAGGCCGAGCCCACTCCGTCTGGTGGAGCTTTGCTCTTCTCTTCAAGGGGTCAAGGCTTCCGGGCACACACGACCATTTTATCTTCGCCTCCTTGGCCACCCTCCCTCGCAGCAGCACATCAGGGACAACGAATTCAGTTTCCATCAGAGCGGGTGTTTGGAGCAGTCTGACAGCAGGGCGAGCGGAGGGCGCTGCTCCATGGCAAATGGAGTTTAATCCTTTTCGTTTCTTTCCCGTGGCACCGAATGCAAGAGTGCACCAATTTCTACCCAATCTCAAACACACTCAAACCTGATTGTTGCAAGAGAATGCTTTTCCCACGGGCATTCTCACGTTTCTGCTCTACACGCAGGCACGGGCTGTAACTGCAGAGCTCTGTGGGCGTGCAGAAGGTTTTCCTGCAGCAGACTCGACCCAGGTGCCAGTGGCTCCATCCTCCTGCCGAGGAGCATCGTGCAGAGCCCGGCCTCACACCTCGGCACAGCCACCTGCCTGCAGCACACCAGGAACGAGCTCCATCCTGCCTGGGGGGGCACCTTTTGATGGAGAAGATGCTCAGATGGCCCTGAGCAATGTTCAAAAAAACAAAATAAAATCACACACAAAAACCCCAAAGTCCTATCTATTCCTTGGTACCAATACCTGTTGGGGAGGACTTGCAATGTGAATAATTATATACACCATACAAGTAAATGTTTTGTCCACTCCCTACAGCTATTCTAATCAATTCCCAGTAAATTTGTAAACATATTTAGCAAACACTTATAAATGACAAGATGGCAGACTTCTGCATGTTAATCAAAAACTATCTCACAAATTATGATACCAAAAAAAAAGTCTACAACCATGTCACGTACAAACAACTGGGAAGAATTCTCTAATAGTTTAATTTTATTGTTGCATTAAATTTTCACCTCCAACAAAACACTTCTCGAGCATCACGACCCAAAGAACTACCAGAAAAGATCTAAACCCCCAGCCCTCAGGCTGCTGGAGGATGCGTGCTTAGCTCTAAGCACAATAATGGTGCTGATGTCACGCTAACCCAATGAATGTACCAAAAGTACGTCTCATCCCAGGAAGGTGGGAGCTACGCACAATATGAGGCAGATTGTATGGATGCCACCAACTCCTTGCAGCTACAGAAAGAGTTAGGAAATATGGGGACCCTAGTCAGAACAAACTGCACTCTGAATATTCTCTCTCTTTACTTTTCAGTCAATAAAAAGCAACCTCGATGACATAGGTTTGACTCCATGCCTGCCCTGCAAGTACAATACAGGGGAAGATGGAGTGTTCATGCCATTCATTGCACAGGTGAGCTGCTGAATAGGATTTATTTAAGGAAGGAACAGTGTGATGATTTTAATTCTGTTAAGTGTAGCTTCCAAAATGCATTCTTTATGCTTCATTTGTTGCAAGTGAATGACTCAGTTAAAACAGCATTTCAACACATTTTAGCCAAAATATTTGCTTTGCACGACAACAAAATACAGATAACTGCAATCATCTGTAAGTAAGAACAGGCAAATTGACAGGCACAGCAGATAGCTGTTTACTGTGATACCTATAAAGTGGTCTTTCTTAGCGCAAAACTTTTATGCAAAATAAGAAATGCCAGGAAAATGAATTTGCAAGTTAGCATTTGCCTGATCTGGCTGGCATTGTGTTTGGAAAAAACTGCAAACAATTGTACTCAATTTGTTTTCTTCCCGCATGCATTCCAACCAGAATACATGTACTTAAAATATTTTCACCTTTGTGTTCCAGGACGGTGAGTATGAATTTAAAATGTCATTATCTTCTAACTATGTAGGCTACATGCAAGATGAAGATTTTCCTCTCGGTGCATTCAGTATAATTAGCATGTATGACAACATTCAGACGATTTAATTTCCCAATTACACAGCTATACTGAAAATATGCTTTGGATTAAACATGCAACATTTCTTATCAGTAGATACCCTACAACTTCTTCTGCGCTGTTACATTACTGCAGATGCTCCTGTTTTGGCAAGATGAGAAATAATCATTTTCTGCCCTAAGAACCACGGAGACAGAACTCATAATGCTTCAGCAGCTGCACCACATCACCGGTGCATGCAGAGCTCCCCGGGGGCAGCCCCGTGGCATGGGTCCCTTGCTGAGCCCAAAGACACCCTGAAAGGACTGGGGCCATTTGTGATATTATCCTGCTGTTCGTCTACAGGCTTTGGTAGCTGTGGGAAAATCAGTTACTGGCATCTAATTTACTTGCATATAATTAATTTCACCCCGAAGCTACTTATTTGCTTGCTTACTTTTAGGACTGATCGGTGACCACCACCACCACCACCAAAATCAATTGTTTTCCTGAGACAAGTAGTAGGCATACGCTTGCATACATGTCGAGTATTACTCATGGGAAGTCTGGAAATCTTTCTTTTCTGTGAGTAAAAATTAAACAGAATAGAGCATTTATAGATGGCTTGAGAGTACACGGCATTTTTTTTTCTTGCTTCCTTATTCTCCAATTGAAAACAAACAACCTATTCCTTCAATAACTGACATGAAAGGGGGGAAGCCAAAGCTGGGTGAGTGGGGAAGCCAGTATTTTCCTCCAGGCTAGGGCTGAGGAGAAAGGGATGCTGCTAAAGACGCTTGCAGTGCTTTTGGCCTGACATGGGTTGTTCTCCATATAACCAGAGCCTTGCACAGAGCATCTCAGGGACACCCGCCTGCTCCAGCTCAACAGGCCATAGCAGCACCAACCACCTCCCCTCGGCCTCATCCCACCCGAGGCCGTGAGCAGCACAGCTTAGACCTAGTCTAGGTCTAAATCTTGCAGATTTTCCCCGTGTAACACCCGAAAAGTGCAGCCTCGCCTGGTTTTCCAGGCAGCTGAAGCTCCCTCCAGCTGGCGTCTCCCCTGCCGAAAAGCCCTTTTATCTCCTCCTGCCAGTCATGCTCCTGCAGGTACCTGCATCTAGTGCTGTTACAGAGGCCTTTTCCAAGCCTATCGCTTTGACCATCTCTCCATGCCTCTCTCAAGCATCCCTCTGCTGAATTTCGTGTATCTGATCAAACAAACTACTTGTCTTTATTTCAAAGGCTTTCACAGATAACCCTGCCCTGTCTTTTGTCACTCATTTAGCACCAAGAAATCAGCTCCTTCCTCCCGCTGGCCTAGACACCAGCCTTCCCTCCCCTGTGAGGCTCTCAAAAAACCACACCTGCACATTTCCACGCTGCCCCTTCCACATGGGGATTTTGCCTTCTAAGCAAACCCAGGCCAGCTGTGCCATCTCCCTTTGCCTACAAATACACCTATAAGGTCAAGAACCCTCCTGGGACACTTTTGCAATACAGCCGTGCTCTAAGAAGTCGAGCAATGTTACTCACAGTTTCCTTTGTCTCCCTTGCCTGTGGTCCTGCCTTGCTTTCTGTCTTCTCCTTGGCAAGAGAGCTCTCTTTTCCAGGTTTGTAAGGTGCCTGGCATAAGGTTATCATACCCTATTTCTGGAGTGAGTCCTTGGGCACTACAGTCGCACCAGGGCAGCTACAACAGCCAGTTTCTCAGCTCACAGCCACACTGCCACCAAGGAGATGCAAGTACACACCACATCATGAACAACTGGCCACTTCTGCCTCCCTGCTTTATCGTGTACATCTCACAGAACAACATTTAAGACATTAACACCCATGAATTATAAAACAGGTACATGTTTTCCAGGCTTAACCTTGCTGCAAACTCCCTCAATACAGCACAGCCTCAGACAAGACCTGGCGGTGATGGGGACAGAAGGACCAGCCTGCCACATTAAAAGCAAATATGAAGTGTGATCGTCTCTTCGCTACCAGCATTACCATCCCTGCTGTCCTGGCTTCTTAATAACATCAGCATCATTTCATGCACTTTTTAAGCAACGAAGAGAAGTCCTGAGGTTAATTAATCAGAAGTAGAACACAGTCACTTTACGCAAAACCAAAAAAAATGTGCAGAGACACAAACTAGCATTTGACGGAGTTTTCAAGTGGAAAAGAAACACCAGTTTTAGCACTATTTAAACATAACAGATTGTCCTTCAGCTTAGGAAAATTCTGAAACCTTTGACCTGTTTTTATAATGCTTTAATGAGCGTTCGTGCTTTCTGTCGCTCAGGAAGGCAGCAAATTATGTGGCAGGCATCAGAAGCCAGCAACCGGTTGTATGTGCACGTACACTGCACGCTGCAGAGGAGGACAGGCATTTTAGTCATGGCAGAGCACATCTCACCGACTGAGTCTCGCTATAAATCTTCTTTCGACAGAGGACATTGTAACAGGCAACCTTTCCAGAGGCTGGCTCAGCTGTGGGGGGTTTGCTAGTGAGGTCAGTAAGACCTCCAACACAACGCTTTTCATGACTGAGTCGCAAATGACCAGTTCGCAGGCCTCAGCCGTGTGCTCTGCTGTGGTGTCCCTGGCTCACAAGTGGCAGGGGTACAACAGGGGTACTTGTCCTGACCTCAGGTCCTTGGTCTGCTCTCTGTGTTGGTCCTCCTCCTGGACTACCCCCAAAATATTTCTTTGTCCAGCCCTTTGTACACATTCTGCCGGTTCCTTCCCCTCCCCTGCTCTGACACCCTGCATAGATGGAGGGTGATGGCAGCACTGTTTCCTGCTCCCCATCAAGCTTACTTTTCTCCTCTCTGCCTGGCTGCTCCTCTTGGAGGACAACAGTTATTTAAGGTGGTGTCAGTCATGGGTTTGAATTCTGGCTAAATCCTGGTGTCCTTCACCTTCCAGATCTGGGAACCTTGCTTCTAGAGAGATAGGGATCCATTAGTGCTCAACAGACAGCAATGAGATGCCTTACAGGAAAAGACTTACAGCTGAACATACTCATGTCTCCTGAGGGCTTCCTCATCTTGTATTTTTTTTTATTTCTTCTGCTCACCTCCTCACCTGGCCTGAATCTTCTTGCCTTTAAGACCTTTTTGAGGTCCAACAGCTGAGGAAAGCCAGCTATTAGCCAAGGCCATTGTTGCATTCGTATAGAAGCAAACTCAGTTGCTTCCCTTATATAATAGGATGTAAGAACTTCAATATTCAAATTAAACATTTTCTTCATTAAGTGAAGAACCTTTAAGATGTGCTTGAGCCACTTGTTTGGGTTTAGAGCTAAATCATTTAGCACATGCCCAGGAGTTTTCCATGGCCTACTTGCACGGCCTAGCTGGCAACTGTGGAGCCTGTTCTGAGATGTTGGCAAAACAAGGATATTTTGGGGCTGGTCTTGCAGATGTAGGGCTTTTTCTTGCTATCAAAAATTCATCTTTTGGAAATACATTGCTCTCAAAGCTAGCATGGCCCTTAACAGAGCTGAGCACAACCTAAGGACAGCTGCCAGGGCTTCTCAGTTTCCCCGTTAATGCCCTAACATGAAAACCCTGCATCTCCTGAGCAAAGCATCTCCAGTGCACCCAAAGCAGACAGATCAGCACTTGCAAGGCTTCTCTCTCCACAACCTCCTCTAGAGCTTAGCAAAACTACAACCAAAGGAAAGTTCAACCCACTTGATCTGTCCTCCCTGCTTGAACCCTGCAGGGAGAGTGCCAGTTTAAAAAAAGGCAAATCCTGACTATGAAATCCGTTCTTGATGGCAGAACTCACTTTTCAGATCCACACAGGGATTTTTGCCTTTGTGGCTATTCTTGCCAAAGGCAATGTTTCCATCAAGGTCAAAAGTAAGTGGTTTCTGCTAGAAGAGGAAGGTTTCACTGTCAGAGAGACAAGGGGCAGACTCAGGGGCAGCATCTCACCCTGACTCTCCTCTCCCCTGGATTCACGAAGGAAGAAGAACAGAAGCCCCATTAAGATCTGGAGGATTATGGCTCTGTATGGCAGAGGCGTGCAAAACAAACAGTGGTGTAATTTGTGGAGCAACTTTGGAAACTTAATTACTTCTCAGGATTCAAATTTAATGACTCCTTCATACTCCCTGGATCCTAAGCAGCAAGTTATGTCACGTTGTGTTAGAAGCTGAAGCTGTAGCACACAGAACAGCATCAGATCCGGGAGGAGAAAAAAAAAAATGCCCCAAATGGTTTTCCTTTCCCAAGAACAAACATATGCAGTAGCACAGTGCTTTGAAAATAAATTGCTCATGAACCTTCTGGCTTGAAGGTACCAGTAAATCTTCCTGTTTGCAATGATGCCCAGGTATATATGGCAAAAATCTCACCGCTCTATTAAAGGCCTTCCTGAAATGTCTCCCTGCTTTACAGAAAAGCTCTTATTTACCCCTTGTGTCCTCAGAATAACGGATTACCACAGCTCCTGGCAATCACAGCACAGCTCAGCTCTATGTCCATATTACAGAATAAAGTACATTACATAGATTGAAAGCTGTTACATAAACCAAACTTTTATTATGGTGGTTATAGTAACAAAATGTCCAAAGGGATGTTTTATATACACAACTTCTCCCATGCTTAATCAAAGTACAATCAAATACTTTTTTTTTTTTTTTAAACAGCTTTACTACAGGAATGTTTTGTTATTTTTAAATCATCCAATACTTTACCGCTAATTCCCTATGTTATTAAAGCTTGAACAAGGAGATTGGGGTACAGCTCTTGCAAATCCTCAGCCAATTTGGAGGAGGAGGTTTCTAAAACCTCCACGCCGGGCAACTCAGACCCAAATCCTTCACATATGAACGGCCACAACTCAGGTGCCAGGAGGCTCAGCACTGTCCAGCTCTGCTCATTGATGCCCCCGTTGTGTTCCCTGGAGCAGATAATTTTGGTGCAGGGCACAGACGGCAGGCGATGCTTTAGCCCAGATATCCCATGTGAGACCAGGCACGTCCAACAGCCCCGGCCACCCAGACCTGCAGAATGGGCTGGTGGCAGCACCTTGTTTCTCAGGGGCTCCATGGGGGACACACAGGACAGAGCTCATGGTGTTTGGCCAACACAGTAATGGGCCTGTGGAAAGAAATTAGGTGGCTACAACAGAGGTCTCGGGTCCCAGAGCCAAGAAATAACCTGGCCCTCATCTGCACCTAGGACTGAGCATGGTCATACCCTGGGTGAGTGATTAGCCAAATGTAGGCAGGGTGCAGGATCTGTGGTGGGTGTGCTTTGTGGGGGCATCACCAGGTGTGCACCCAAACACCCCAAGCACCCCCAGCAGCTCTGGGCACACGCAGGTCCCCTCCCATGGGAGGGAAGCAACTTTGCCAGCCCAGCGCCAGGCAGCTGTCTCCTGACAGTGAAGGCCTCCTAATTGCTGTCTGGTGCAATTAGACTTATCCCTGCTTGTAATTCAATTTGCACAAGGATGCGAGTTCAGCCCAAGGAGTTTGTGTGTATTCCAGCTCCTCCAATTAGCAGTACTTTGTAGCCGTTCAGACATCAGCGCTGACATGGGCTGGCTTTGCTGCATCCCTCTGGGATGTCAGCTCGCTCGTGGGACTCAGGTGACTCCAAAAGGGCACGTGCAGCACTGAGACACGGGCTGCCCACCACTAGCCACGTGTCTAGATGATGCTGGGCTCCCTGTAAGGAAAGGAGGAGGGAAAGGGCCCAAGAAGTAGAAATCCAAATATGATTAATGCAGATCAGTGATGTTTCACTGATCTTTATATATATTCTTGTGGGATGGGGAGCATCTTAGGTACTATGGGAGGATAAGCAACCTTGGCTAAACAAGGCAAACTCCTGACGTCCATCTTTCACATCCTCTGCTCTGCAGACAGGTACTAGATGTAGGAAAGCTGCTCCATTCCTCTGTCAAGATTTTCCTACCAAGAAAATTTATATAGTATTTCCTTAGCCTTCAGGGAAAAAACACACAAAAACCCCACAGTATTTGGAAAATAAGAGATCCACGGAGGCTGTGATTTGAAATTCATCACACCATCATACCTCCTGCTCCAGAGACATGCCTAAAGACAGCTACTTCAGAATATATAAAAATATTTTCAAACTTAGCCATGTCCTGCATGTCTGCTTAGCTCTGATATTTGCTTCAAGAGAAGAGCATCACAGGGACTACTGTAAAAGCTTTAAAGGCAGAAAAGACCCCTTTGGTGCCAAGAATGGCAGCGCTCCCTTAGAGGAGGAGTGGCACAGTATTGTGTCAATGGGGAGTTTGACAGATAAAGTGTTCTAATTGTAAAAACTAGCAAAAATGAGATCATCACCATCTATGATAAGTGTAGAAATTAAGAGAATTTCTATTTTCCCCTCCAGCTACCTTTAAATAATCCTGCAAAAACAAAATACTTTTCCTTCATTCTGATGCTTAAAGGACAGCCGAGAAGATTTAACCGTTAAAAGGAGCCATTTATTTTAAAGGTTGTAATAAAATATATATAATTTCAGCAGCAATTGCCTTCAGGCAGCAAAGAGAGAGCTGTTGAACGTGCCATCAGCAGGGAGATTGCAGGGAGGTCGAAGAGGAAGGCAGGGAAAGGCTTTCGCCTTCCTGGATGGGCCACAGGCTTTGGGATGGATCGGGGCAGCGCTCACCACCAGTCTCCAGCTGGGGACAGGGCTTGGCTGCCCTGGGCTGCAGGGTGCAAACGGGGCCAGGGCTCACCAGCACGGCGGGCAGGGACCAGTCCCAGGGAGAACCGGGCAGCATCAGACACAGCAAGACCCAACACATGCTTTTCAGGAGAGAAGCAAAAAACAAAACAGCCCTGTAGCATTAAGAAGCCAGTTATTAGAAGTTTTCACTTACCAGAAAGAGCTGGATGCTTGAAGAGTTTCTTTCATTACATATAATATATATATATATACACACACACACAAGTAATTTTCTAAGAGTTTTCTTTACAGCAGCGCTTCGCACTTGCGGAAAACAAGACTTTCCACTCTGAAAAAACACTTCTCTTTCTGCTCCCTTCCCTCTCCACTCCCCCATCACTTTTCCCCTTTCCTCACCCCCACATTTAATACCCATGGAAATTACACAACACCTGCTTGCTTTCTCCTGTGCCACTTTCCCCAGGCACACTGTCCCCTCTCCAAGCCACATCTCCACAGCACTGTGCCTGGCCAGCCGAGGCGGGGGCGCTGGGAGAGCACCAAGCACGGTGTGACCCACTCCTTGTCACCCTGGGGACATCCCCTGACCTCCAAGCAGCCAGAACTAGCACACCCTGCCCAAGCTGCTCCCAGCCACTGCCCCCACATATCCACCCCCAGCTGTGCCAGCCTTACCCCTCGGTGCCCCTGGGCAGTGCAAGCAGCCAGGTGTGGCTTAAGAAAAACCTGGGGGCAAGGCACAGACCCCCACCTGCAAAGCATCGGCAGACTGATGCATTTAAAAACCTGCTGAAGATTTCATACAGGTGTAAAAGGGGATTGCATCCTTTCCTTCTGCTTTTTAGCATGTTTTGAGCTCTTCCTTAAATAAATAATTAAATAAAGGCTTTAAGCTAACAGGAGTTTTCTACCAAAAATGTATGGCTTCATTCCTTAACAACATGAGCAAGGTTCCTGCTGGCTGCACATTCAGCAGCTCACCTTGCAAATGTGCTGCTAAAATTGGGTCCCTCCTGGGCCATGCCCTCGTTGCACAGAGCTTGGGATGTTACTGGGGAGGGGGCTCAGGGCAGCCGCTGCGTTTCGCAGGTGGAAAAATTCAGAGGCACCCCTCCCTCATATGTCAATATGTTTTTTCTGAAGAAATTAACACACCTGGAGCTGAGTCCAGCTTTATAGCTCTCCTTTAACATGGCTTTCCAAATGTTTTCATGCTGGGAGAGGACAAAAACATCTCCGAAGTGGGGGAAGCTGCAGAGGCCAGCTGCTGGGGCATCCAGCCTGGGTGCGATCCTGTCCATCAGGTGCAGAGCAAATAGTGGTGGAGGGGGTTGCAAAAAGTTGGCTGTACGGAGGCAAACCCTTCACCCACTGCATCACACCCTGGAAAATAGGAGATGCCATCAGGGAGAGCTCGGCTGGTGCCGGCAGCCTCCCCTGCATCCCTCCTTCCCAGGGACGTGGCCCCGAGCACGGTCACGGGCTGGGGCATACCTCCCGCTTCAGTTCCCGACACTGACACGTTGAGTTAAATCTTGTGTTTTGAGCTGAGATGCATAAAACAAGCTGGAGAAAATGAATCATGTGGGGAAATGAAATGGTGAGAAATCTGCTTAATAAAACCAACTGCCTCGGGGCCTCCTGTGCATAAAAGGAGTTGAAGTAGTGCTGTGCTGATGGGAAATGATGGACTTGCAGGAGAAACCCCAGGGAAACTTTGTTTAAACTTGAGGTGCTTGCAAAAGCAATGGGAAGGCAGGTGCGGAAAGGTTCAGCACCCTGGTCCTGCTGCCACCCAGGTGTCCCCACCTCCTCTCCTGGGGTCCCACTGCTACCACGGGGCTCACGTGTGACACATGCACGCGTGTGCACAGCCTCTGCCAGGACGGGACGTGGTGGTCTGTGGCAATGCTCAAAGTCATAGGAAAGCTCCTGCCTCCCTCCTGCCTCCACTGTGGTAGTGTGGACGGCACTGGGCAGTTGAATGCCCCCATGGAAATTGCCCTTGATGGGTGCATGTCAGTTTGGGTGCATTGCTGCTAGAGAAGAGACGAATGCCTGCTCTTTCCCCTGCCACCCTCAGCGCCCACAGGCTGGTGGCTGCCCTCTGAGCACATCCTCTCGTTTCCCTCCCGCCTGCGCTTTCAGTGATGCTGACCCCAGGTTTGGGGTCCCCGCAGGAGCAGCCAGCACGCGGCCAGGGATAACGCCACCACCTGAGCAAGAGGCACGTGGGGCTCTCCGAAATGTCAGCCTCGCACGGCTCCAGCATGCTGAGGAAGCATTTCCCTGTCTCAGAACAGGCAGGGAGTTAAATGTCAACACTTATATGCGTCCCCTGGCAAACAGCTGGGGCTTTCACAAACGCCACAGGGATTCCCAGCCCGCTTCCTTTTCGCCCCATGCATGATGTGAGCTCCTGCCTGTGCCCAGAGCTCAGCCTTTGCCGAGGAGCCTCAGACATGGGTCAGGCGTGGGGATGGAGACCCGAGAACCACGCGTGCCTGCAGCTTGTCCCGCAGGCAGGGAAGCACACTGGTCCCCGGCGCAGCGCTGACCTGAAGCAGGCAAGCACGTCGCTCCGGCTCCCGGCAGGAGCTGCGGGGCATCCCGTTAATGAAATTACAACCGTGGCTCACACGGCACATTTCTGCTGAACACGTCTGAAATGTCTTTCCCTCGGAGGCTACGTAACCAACGCCTGGGAATTATCTCACTGCTGTTATAAATGCAACACGATTACAGTGCTGAACCTAATTTAAATCCCATTGCATGCTATTGTAAAACAGCAAGAGATGAGCTAATGTGTAATCTGTCATTGAGCCATCCTCAGAGTGGGCACGCCGGTCTGATCCCCAAAAGCTGAAAAGCTAAATCCAGAGACTTTAAAGTAAATCACAAATCCTATGTGAACAGCTTCTGTTTGATGAGACTTTCAGGTACTTCAGGGACAAGCCTCGTTTAATTGTGTGCCCACTCAAGGATGCTTTGCTGCCCAAGCTGCTTTCTCAGATCTGTGCTTACTCTGCGCATCCACCGAGTGCCGCAGCATCTCTGCTCCCATGCAAGCAGCAGGGTGAAGCTGGGGGAGGTGACTATGATAAATCGGGGCCCCGGCAGTGAGGCCAGTGCAGAGCACAGGAAGTGTAATCGCACCAGTTGGCTTCGTGGGACCCTCCATGTCGCACTTACCATAAGGGAGACTCACAAATGGCTTCTTCAGACATTTATTATTTTCTATTTACAACCAATTTACACTATTTATCACAATAGTTTCACCTTGGTCCTGAAATAGCGCACCACGGAGGTCAGAACACAATTCTGTAGTATCATGGGGAAGGAGTCTCCCAAATCAAGGTAGCAGCCCAGGCTTCAAGTAGCAAAGCTGGAAATTGGGCTCTTCTGAGCTTTGGTGCCCAGCCAGCCATCAGCCTCTTCCTCTTCATCTTGGCCATCTACATCACCCTACTCTTGCAGAGTTGCTGGGACCAGACACGTACCTGCTGTGACTACAAACAGATAGCAGAGTATTTTAGGAGGGGAGTTAATACTCCCCAAATGAACTCATCCTTTCAGTTCATGTGCTAACAGCACAGACTATCATAGCTTTATTTTTAAATGGCCTTTTCATTTATCACTGGAAAAATTTCTTCCCGTTGACCCGAACAGCACTAGCAAAGTCAAGTGGAATATATATATTATTTCCTACTCACTGAACATAGTCATTGTTAATCTGAGCATGTTAAAACCAAAAGGGACAGGACCTGGAAGGTGGTTAATGCTAACACGATGGGAGTAAAGGGGAAGGGGTGAAGCCCAATCTTGTTGAAGGCAGAATTAGATGTTTAAAATGGAAGTGAAGTGACTATCTGTCTTGTACTTGCAGTACCTAACTCTTTCTCAGGGGACATGGCCATGGCACAAAGAATCTAGACTGTGAAGAGACAGGGAACCAAAAGTCTTGTGGAGTTTGCAGCAGCATGAGAAGCAAGGAGACATGATCACATGTATAAAACTGGGAGATCCAGAATAGGAAGCCAGCAAAAGCAGCTCACACAGTGTTTGCTGAGCACACTGCTGTCAGGTCACTGGAAGAATGTTTTATAGCCACTTTGAAAACAGTGAGCTAAGATAACAGATACTCAGACTTTTTTTGAATGTAGCATTATTTTCTTTTGAGTAAGACCTTGTGTAAGTTCAAGGTCTGGGGGGGACAATTTATTTTTAATAAGCAATGGCTTATTTTGGTCAGGTTAGTATCAATAAATAGCAATTAGCTATGCAAATGATAATTTGCATAAGCAGCATCTGAAGGTCAGTTCGTAGCACAACTGTCTCATACAAAGATGAAGGGAGGACCAGCCCTGCATTCAGATCTCCACCTGGTGTGGATGTCCACAGCTTCCTCCCGGCAAGGTGTTTAGCAAGACAAACTCACATGAAGCCCACTCCCCGAAGTGGGCTGGAACTGATCCTAAAATTTCGTACGTTCTGGAAATGAGCCTAGAAGTTTAGTAGCTCTCCCTTTCCTACGAGTGGGATGACAAGTTTTCTCCTCTTAGCACAGAGGATTAGAAGAGCTCTGGTCAAAAACAAGCACAAACCCAGCCCAGGGAGAAGGAAGAGGGTTTGGGGCCCACAATTAATCTGCCCAGACTGTCTCACACATCTCCTCTAGCACATTGCCTCTGCCTAAAAACACTGCTCAAGTGCTCTGACGCAGAAAGATGCCGCATTCACAGGGGGTTTCAACATGAGGGAATCTCCTCTGGCTCCACAGGAAACAGGAGCGTGTCCTTCACGGCTTGTCCTTTGCTATGCACTGCTCGGTCAAAACGTTCCTGGTAAAGAACAACCAGTAATGATTTTTGCTTTCCTTTGGTTTTAAAAGTTTTTGCTGGTTTTATTGGAAATGACCCGCAACTTACATGTTCAGAGCAACCCAAAAGCTTTTCTTCCAATCAATGCAAAACAAACTGGGGGACAAAAGCCCCTGAAGGGGAAAATCAATGTGTTTTGATATCTTCATTACTCAGGTAATACAACCCAGCCTGACATAAGTGTAAAGAGGTGTTCAGAAGCACATCTATTTTCAGCCTAGACAAGTACCAAAAAGGCACAAGGAGGAGTTCCAGCATGCAGCAGGCAGAGGTAGCAGTTATTTGACTAGCTGGGAGAGGGCAAATGTACTGTTATTTCCATCCCAAGAGTGTTAGAAGAGCAAAATGCATGTGTACAATGCCCCCAAGGCCTGCCAGCACTTAAATCCACCTGAAGGCATCTCTGGTAGCTACCTGGGGAGTGGGAACAGCAAGGAGCCCCAGAGCAGAAGGCCTGGTCCCGCCCGTGGGGCCTACTGCTCAGGCATGTGTACCCGAGCACCGGCCCCTACCTCCTGCTGCTTACAGGAGAAATTCAAAGCTAAGATTGCTCCTTGGGATGATTTTTAACACTGCGAATGTGTGAAAGTGTCCAATTTTAACAGTGACTTTCATCTGCAGGAAGAAACAACCACCACCACAACAAAAGGAAGTGCCGAATCACACCGATCCATCAGGAACTTAGACGAGGCCCTGAGCAACCTGACCTAGTGGGTGGTGTCCCTGCCTATGGCAGTGGGGTTGGAACTGGATGATCTTTGAGGCCCCTTCCAACCTGAGCCAGGCTATGATTCTTTGAAAGTGTGCGTCCTCATCCACACAGTGTTAGAGGTGCGGGGCAGAGCACAAAGTCTCCTGAAGAATTCTTTGGGTGCTATTTAACTATATCTCAAGGCGGGGGTCTAATTAATCCTTGAAAATGGTGAAAGAACAGCTGGGGGTAGTCTGCCAGGTAAGCCTGGCAGCCTGGCAGGTAAGCTTCTCGGTGGGAAGGAAGAGAAGAAAAATATACATATGCTTCAGTTTGATTTTGTGTGGAAAAAGGCCTGGCAAACACAGTTGCTTATTAGGGATGAGTCTTCACCCGAAAGTTAATTAGAACTGTACTGTAAAACACTGGGGCTGAAGATGGTAAAGGTGAACTTTAATGAAGGTTTAATTACTAGAATGACCGTGAAATATTTTGCTTCGAATGCCCTCTGCAGCAGTATGGAGCCGCAGTGGCACCTCTGCTCTGGTGACCACAACCATAACATTAGGAAGAAATAATTGAACACCACAAGGAACATCAAAGTTCAGGAGTCCCCAGCAGACGATGTTTTTGCACAAAATTGTCAACAGTGCAGAACGGAATGAGACTGTTTCACACATGGGGTGATCGCTACTCTGCTGCCAACATTTTTTCAACTCAGAAAGCCAAAGTGGCCTCGTCTCTGGAAGCGACGAGCTGAGCTTCATTTTGGCTATAACGGCAGTTCAGTGCATTAGTACCAACACCTCCTCTTTAAAAATGTGTGTTACAGGTCTAGAGCAAATTCCCATTAAGAAAAAAAAATCGTTATGAAAATGCCCTAGCAAACTGGGACAGAGCTGTTTTAGTGAAAATGGATGCAATTTCATTCATAAGAGAAATATTTGCTTTTTCCTAGGTGCATCACTGTAGTGGCTGCAATGACGTTGCGACTCCTGTGCTGAGCAACACCTTCTAACTGGAAATAACATAAGCAGTGCCCAGAATATCTGAAAACTTAATTTATCTTTAAGGCATTGCTAATCACAGCAATGAGAGCCATAGTCACAGTGGATAAGACCCATTCCATCAAGCGGCAGCGTTAATTAATTGAATTAGAATTAACTTGGAGTTCAAATGAACATGAAAATGACAGGTCTGACACTATCTTTTTATCTTTTTAACTTTTTTTTTTTTTTTAATGATCCAAAAAATAGTATCAATTATCTGCCTGAAAGTCAAAACAGGAGTGTCCATGGTCTGTTTCCCAAGGTGCCCACCGAGCTCTCCAGCCCGGGCAGACCTGTCCTGCTCCTGCCAGTGTCCCCACATGCAGCTGGGCTACTGGGGGCTGGGGCAAGCTTGACCTCTCCTCCTTGCCACCAAATCTCTCCACCTGTAGCTGTGGAGGTGCCTCCGACGCCCCAGCTGCTGCGTGCTCCTGTGCTCTGCCAGCTGCATCCGCTTTGACAGTCAGTGCCTCTAACCAGGCATCCCAAAAGGCTTTAATAACGTGATTATGCGATGGCAAGAAAAACCAATAACCCAAACCTGTTTTTGTCACAGTCTTGAAGTTCCTGCTTGGAGCAGATGCCTTATTAGCCATTTAATTCTCAGCTTCACAGCAAGGAAATATAAGATCAACAAGGCAGCTGCAAACTATCTTCATGCTCTTGCTCAAATTTAATAGAGATTCATGAGGATTTACAGTAATGTGCAGAAAGAAAAGGATTACAGGGCTCTCGCACCTCCCTCAGACATAAGGAAGGTGAAAATAGGTAATCAGCACACAGATGATGAAGGCCAGACAGAAGTTGTACCCCAAAACAATGATGCCAAGGTAAAACAAAGCAGCAGCCCCCCAGCTAGCGTAGTGCATTCGCTCAGGCCAAGCTGGCTCAGAAGCCCCAGCCTAGAGGTGAAAGAGCGGGGCTGGAAGGGAGGACATGCAGATGCTGTGGGTGAGCAGAGGAAGGCAGACCGTCCCCTCCCAGCCTGGCCCTTGCCCCGCCACTTTTTCCTGCTGTTTCCCCTCTCACTCCAAATGCATTTTTTGCCATGTGGGACCTGCAGCTGCATCAGTGCTGCGGAGGCGAGTGAAAGCCTCAGGCGGAGCTGGGCGCATTAGCAGGGCTTGGCTGATGAACTGCAGCTCCGAGTCGGTGAGCTGTCAGCCTGGTCAGTGAAGTTTGCAGGAGAAGATGAGAGAGAGAGTCCCTTGTACTGGAAAATACCTCTATACTCTTCCAGCACATCAGGAAAATGGATAACTTTTTTTTTTTTTTTTTGATTTTAAAATGCAGTTCAATCGCATGGAAGCTGAAATTGAATGTGCCATGAGAAGGACTTTCCACCTTGCATCCTTTGTTGGAGTCCCAATAAGTCATAAAACTGGCTGCTATATATTTTTCTTCACCAGCCAGGAAACCTTGGCTGTCATTCAGGATGTGCCCGGGATAGAACAGTGCTACCCAGTCTAAAGCAAAGCTACATATGATAGAATTTACTGGCACAAGAACAACCCCAAAAGAGCTTAACTGGGACCGGACTGTGCAGTAGTAGGTACAGAACATAGCTACTAAGAGAGGATCCTGACCCTACAAACCTTCATCAGGCAGCAAGGAGGAGACAGCAGTCATCATTACCCTGGTTTATTGGTGTGGAACCTGTTTGCCATAAATTGCACAAACCTGGGGCTGAGCCAGGAAAGGAGCCTGAGCAATGATGCTGATTTACTGCTCCAGCCCAGCCCTCGCTGCTCCTCACCCTGCGTGGGGCCACCAGCCCGCTGGAGGTGGGGACCCTTGTCGTACGTGGGGACACTTGTACATGGGGACACTCAAAGCTGCTGTAAATAAAGTGGGGCAGTGCACGGTAGTTAAACCAATGTTTTTTTTTTGCTGTCCATGCTGAAGATGCTGACCTCTTTATGCTCAGTGCATCTCCTATTGAAAATAATGGAGCAGATTCCACCTCTGTAGCTTATTTCTATCGAGGCAGCCTCCGTGCCCCTAAATGAATGGTAATAGCTGCCGTGCCATTGTAACTCCCGTGCAGCAAAGCATGTTGAAGCCTGTTAGCTCCTGTTTGTTCTCAGCACGGATCATTGCTCCTTGCACCGCTGTGAGAGCCAGCCAAAAATAAAGAGGTGGCCTCCCCACGGAGGTGTTTAAAGATCGCGCCGCACACCTGCGAGGAGTTGCAGCTACAGCAGGCTCTGCAAGGCACCGGGAATTCCCAGAGCTGGCTTGGGACAGATACTGGGCACGGCCAGGCGCAGGAGCAGGAGGGAAACACCAAGCGCCGGCGGCTTTCAGTCGCAGCCGCATGAGGGCACAACAAAAGCTCCTCTTTGCTTATTGCTCAGAGTGGCTTTATTAGAGAAAGGAGGGCTGCTTCATCTGCTTTGTACCTCTGAGGTACCGCCAGCCTCAAGCCAGAGAGATATAATGTAAGAAGTATTTTGAGCAATTCAGGGATGGTTTTTGTTGCCTTTTAAAAAAAAAGAAATCTGCACAAAACTTTCCAGAAGCAATGTGATTTTATTCTGCACATGGCCACATTCAGCATCACAGACACAGAGTGCACTTAGGCAAAGCAAAGGCAAGAATTCACATAAACCAAAAAAAAAAAAAAAAAAATCAGTGTTTTTGTCCAGTCTTCAATTAACGTTGCTGGCAATTTGCAACAAGGACTTCATAAAAGTCCTGAGGCACCTTTTACAGGCAAGATGGAAAGTGGTTTTATTTTCATCTCACAGGAAATTTCCTTTTCTTTCTCTGCAGCAAAAGCAAACATGTCAATAAATAAGGAATGAATCTCTGAAAACTTTCTTTGACTCAAAGGCAACCTGAAATTATACAGCCTAATTCCCTTCAAGCACTCCCGTCCTGCCCGGTGCGTGCGTCATTCCCCGAGGCAAACGCGGCGGCTCTGAAGGACAGTCCATTAACCAGCACGAAAGCCCCCCTCTCTCTCCCTTTGACATATTGGGTTAGATTGCACGTTTGCTCAGTGTCCTCAGCGTCAAGTCCCTTAATTCGACTCCGAACGCTGGCACAAGCAGCAACATCCTCTGCAAACATCACTTTGCCTGCACGTCTGAAGCTTGACGGTACAAAAAGAAATCCTGGCGGTTCGGACAGCAAATTTTCTGCAGAAAACGAGCCGCTGGCTTTGCTCCCTCCCTGTCCTTGTCTGCTCTTGTCCCCGGGGCTCAGCATTTGTGTCGGGATGGGTGTTAGTAGGAAGCAACAGCTCCCAGCCCTGCACGTCCTGCAGCCGCTACCTAGCTCCCACCTGCCCAGCGTTTCAGTGAGAGGGGTTGGCAACTTCAGTGAATCCCTTCAGCTCTCAAGGGGGTTTTGTTACTGAGAGAAGAGTCAGATGTCATTTCCTTTGCAAGAAAAGCAAGTGTCATAAAAAGACACTCGAGCTGTTCTAGTTGCCTACAGCAGCCACGAATGTATTGGGTATGTCAGGTCGTGACAAGCATCAGGAGAAGCACTGATTTTTGTCTTTCAGTCTGTTCAGCTTCCCAGAACCTGGGAGTCATTTGGAGAAGGCTTTCAGCAGTATAAACCAGCACATAAACAACAGTGACATTCCTGGGGAAAAAAAAAAATAGCTGTCTGCTCGTGGATTCAGGCAGAGCTCAGGACTTCAGGGCACTTTGTGGAAGGGCTGTTACAAAGGGGGCAAGCAGGCGGGGGTCTGGTGTTAGACATCACACTTTGGGGTTCAACAACACGTAAAGCAGCTAAGAAAAGGCACAGGCAGGGGTTCAAGTCCTAGCAGGCAGTGTGGATGCAGCAAGGATGTTTCAGCTGCAGCACAGCGAGGGCTGCCCAAGACATTTGGGACAGAAAGAAACCATCCTGCCTTGGCAGTGTCCTTGGGGCACTCGGGGGAGAGGCTCAGGCTGCAGGAGGGATGGCAGGGAGGGAGGAGGTGGAGGTTTAGGGCCCCCTGCTCTGCTCAGGGTAGGTTCACGGCCCGTCACATGAACATGTTTACCACTAAGACGCTGTCTGCCTTTCCCTGATCAAGTACACATTTAATTACACAGAGCAGAGGCAGGCAGGCACAGTGCAGTGCCCACGGGATGGACCCTGTCTTGGTGGGGGGGTGTGGTGGGGCTGGCCCTACAACAGTGTGGCACAGAGGCTGTGAGAAAGGTTGGGGTTTTGCTCTAGGGGAAGACAAAAACATCTGGAAAACAGTTTTGCCTGGATGGGAGTTTTCAGCCACTTTATTTCCAGCTCTTCCTTCCCAAGAGAAGGCAAGCTCCAGTTCTCCTGCTCAAAAGCTGGAGGAATGGTCTGCAGCCACCAAACGTCTCCATTCAAGCACTGTTTTCCACTTCTCTTCCATCAACAGCTACTTCACAGGCTTTGCTCTTCCCACATCCTTCGTTTTTTATCTCCCATCTGTTAACACCTCTTTTATTATCCCGTGCACTTCTCAAGTCAATGACTGCCATCCACATTCCCTTCCACCGTACATCTGCTGTCGTTTGCAGTTTGGACATATTTTCAGATGCCTGTTTGAAGGCTGCCTTAAAACCTTAATCACAACTGTTTCTCCCAGTCTGAGATAATTGGGTGTTAGGGGCTGCTTCTCTTACTTATTTTTAGCAAAAGGCGAGACACTTTTACAGGTGTTTCAGCACACTGGAGGAGGGGAGGGGAAAGAAGTCAATTATGTGATCTCAGACTCTCCATATGGCTTCCCCAGCTCCCTTCCCTCCTGTGCAGAAATTGCCCGTGTGTTGAGGCGAGAGGACATGCCCTGGCAGCATAAAGGTCAGGTTTTACCTGTCCCCAAGGTCCTTGTTTTCAGCAATAGCCAGGTCTCCAGCATTTCCAGAGGGCATCAGCAAAGGCAGAGCAGAAAATGCTCCAATCTAACTAATTTTTAAAAGAATGTAACAATTATGTAAATTAGGGTTTCCTCGGGTACACTTAGCTAATTATGTGTGATTTTAAAGTGGAAACATGACAAATTGTTCAGCAGCCAGCATCCTGCCCAGTTGGCAATTCCTCCTGATACAAAGGTTTTAAATATCGAAGACCCAATCAACATACCTTTGTGCATGCAGAAAGAAAGGGAAAATCCTTTTCAGATCATGGAGACTTGGTTTCTAGCAAAGCTTTAAACACCAGCTCAGTGGTGATTGCAGCCGAGCTCTGTGCAAACATGTACTCGCAGGCTGGTCCTGCCCCAGCTGCTCCTGGCTGCGCAGGCAGGGCCAAGGGCAGCAGGTCCTGCTGCAAATAAACATCATGGAGATATGGACCGGAGGCCATAGAACCAGTGTCTTTATCCCAACCCATGTTTTTTTTCTTGCTTTTACTCTTCCATCCTGCTGGTGGGGTGGGCAAGAGAGCGGGTGGGTGGTGGGGCTTCGCTGCTGCCCGGGGTCAACCCATCACGGTCCTTTGCAGCTGAGGCCATGGGGCAGGCGTCCCTATTTCCTACATGTCTGTTTGCAAACAGGAGTTGGGGAAAGAGGTTACCTTGCTGTAAATTACTTAAGGAATCTATCGGGGTTGAACCTTAGAACCCGATTCAGATTTCCCATGTCTGCCCCGGTTCTGTAGCAACAAGGAAATCGCCCAGAGCACCTGGGTCTAGTGGGCTGCTGCTGAGAAGCAGAAATGCCAGCGAAGGCAACAGAACGACACCCACTGGCTGTAAACTGAGCCCAGAAGTGCTGGCTTCTGAAATAACACTCATACAGTCATTAAAAACAACAACAACAACAAAAACTATATCGACAGTAAGAGTTGCATGAATGCCAGTAAACCTGTCATTAGCAGTGTAAATTAGTATGATTTTTTATAACAACCATCAGAAAGAAAAAATAATCTACATTTAGTGGAGGAAAGACTGTAATTGTTTAAAGGAACCTTTGTTCTTCTGCGCTGTGTACAAAATAATGCAGAAATATGAAAAAGGCATAGGGAAAATAACCATAATGAAAATTTCTCTGCATATAACACTGCTACTGCAGTAGTGGAGGACAGAGGGTGGAAGATGGATCAGAGCTGTATGGGAGATAAAGCATGCTGACAGTTTTCCTCATAATGCAACTATTCCCAGGGTGCCTGCAGTGACTCATGGCAAGGGGACACATCTGGGGGGTGCGAGGGCTCAGGCTGCACCGACTGCTCCCTCTGTGCAGTCCTCGTCGCACAACGAGATGCGCTGCCCCGCCGGAAGCCCTGGCTTGCCAAAGATTTCAGGACTGGGCTCCCATCCTGGAAACCTGCTCTCAGTTCATTAGTGCACATGAATCCAGCAGCAGCTATAGAAATATTTGTCCAGGGTAGTCAAAGGAGTGGGTGGGTTTCTCCATTAAGTCACCCGTCTGTAATTTCTCGTGGAAAATTGTGTGCATTGCTTCAGTTCTACTGGGACACACTGAAAGAAAACACGAGGGTCAACAAAACAGTTATTAATATTGCACACATGTGCAGAGGAGGGCGGCAGCAGTTTGTCACTCACCGAAAGCTGCCAGGAGTGTGGCAGCACCGGGTCCTGGACACAGGCAGGCTGTAACGCTGCTCCGAACGCTGGCACCTGGTGAGAGCTTTTTGTCCAAGGGGAGAGGGAAAAACAAAGCTTTGCTTTGGACCTGATAAATGGATCTCCCTGGAGTACTCTGGGAAGATCTGCAAGGGAAAAAAAAAAAAGACAGAACCCTGCACGTACATGAATTATGTATGGGGAGCTTTTGTAGGGCTGGGGCTTTGTCGTGAAACAATAATTTTCAGAAGAATAAGAGGAAGTAGGCAGTATGTTTTTGAAGGTTGTAACAATGGTATAATGTGTTGTGGAGATGGTCATAAATGCCAGTATTTCCCTGTTTATTTCTATCCACACTTGCACCTGTGAAGGTTTATACAGGCTTCTCCCCGACAAGTGCTTTTGTCTCCTTGAACTCCTCGGTTTTCCCAGTTCCTGCTCATTCCCAACCCCTTTCTCATCCTAGCATCCCCACCCCAGCTCCCCAGCTGTCCTGTTAAAAATTCTTCCCTCCTCTCAATCTCTTTCCCAGTCTGCTCCGATGCCCAGGGGCATTTTGGTAAGTGCAGGATTTTGCCGTCAGGAAGGTGATAAGACTGGCCCAGTGCTAGTGCTCTCTGGTCAGCAAAAGCAAAGCACAGGATATAAGAAGAGAGCTGGGTCACACAAATTCATGGCCCAACACCTGTCTCAAGCACAGTGCTATTTCCCGGTATTACTCACCAGTCTTAGGCCTAGAACTTCCCAAGCCCGGCTTTCTGGAAGCTAACTGGGCTCCTCCCAACTCAAGGGCCTGCGAGAGCAGACCATCATTACACACACTGACTTGCTGGTGCACTGCAGTTTGGAGGAGGAGCAGAAATTCAGAGATTCTGTACCAATAACAACTAAACACAGTGCCAGATTTCGGAGATCTTCACCAGCACCCACCAGTTTCCTACCAAGGAGGTGGAGATCCCATCACACAATCCATCTGCTGCTGTTTCCACTCTGCCTCTCCGGAGAAAGCGCTGGAAAAGCTATTGTGGTGCATGGTAATAGCCAGTGAGTAGCTCAAAGTGGAGAGAAAATCGTATGTTAAAAACCCAGCACACTGATCATCAAATTCATTGCCGTTTTAAGAGAGCACAGATTGAATCGAATGAATGAATTGTACCAGCTGCAAAACTTCTGGCAGGCGGAGCAGGAAAAAAGCAGCCCTGGATGCTGGGAACGATCTTCACCTCTTTTGAGGGAGGTATTTCTACAGTGAATATATTTAAGTGATCAAAAAAAATCTTGTGCGAGGATGATCTTGCTTCTTCCTCAATGTTTCTTTGAAATAATTGTTTCAAACGCAGCAGCTCTCGAGATCAATGGCTAGCGCTATAAAAATATCCTAGCACAGACAGATTGCTGCTGAAGAAAGAATTATTACCAAGGTTCAGCTTTACATTTTTGGTTTTAAAAAGAGACTATTTACAGCCCAGAAAACTACATGTTTCAGGATCTGAGATGTCATTTTTAGCTATGCATTAATCTTTTAGGTTCATGTCAACCACCATCATCTGTTAAGTCAATAGTTATCTTTCCTACCTACCTCTGAGATGTCCTGGATGAATCCATCAGTCAAGGAAGTCTTCAGTTCTCTTGCTGCTGGAAAGAAGAAAAAGCACATGTAGTAGGAGAAACCAGGCAAGAAAACTTTCTTCATAATCCATCACTGAGCTTGTTTTCGTAAGCACAGATACAAAGCACACCTTACCTTTGTGAAGATATTTAAGATGCAAATCAAAGAAAATTGCTATGCCAGGTTATGTGCATGTGGTATTAGATTCTAAGAGTCAAGAATTTAACCTACTTAAAATTAACTCCAAGGCCAATTTTAATGGTGTCATCCAGCTGTAAATGGAGAAAGTTCTAGGCTCTATAAAAAGGGGAAAAATATGCAGTTAAAAAAGTTAGAGGAGTCCCGTACAGCATCTCTGGCACTAGGAAACTTCCTTCCATCCCCACACAATGGAAGTGCATTTCTCTCCAAACATCTGAGCGTGCAGAGCAGCGGAGCACCACACTCACAGAACAGGGGTGTGGGTGTCTTGGTATAGGGTTACTGTCTGCACCACACTGCAGACACAACAACACAGCACCTTTAAGCCAAGGTTACGTGCCGCTGAGCAAAGCAAGCGAGCACAATGGCTTCGATTTTTCTGACATAGAAGTGAGCCCAGAAAGACTGATGTGATCTAGACGAGATCCCATAAGGAGATGGTTGGAGAGCTGGGATCCGAGCATGCTCCCAGCCTGGTGCTCTGCCCACAGCCCAGTTCTGCCTTACTTTTAGACAGATAAAATTTCCAGCTTCATTTTTTCTTTCAGATGTCCACTTGGCATGTTAGTGTACTGCTATAATGCTCCAACCTCCCGTTTTGTTAACAAATAATCTGAGAGGATGGTGAGAGCTGACAAGCACGATTTATGAATAGTTGTTAATTATCAAAGCCTTCTGATAATATTTATGCCAATAAATTAACAGGTAGGAAGCTCAGCACAATTAGCAGAGGAGCCCAAGGCCTGATGTTGTGCACTTGGCCCGACTTTAATTAGTCAAATGGCAACACGTTTGTACAAATTCTGACAACCTAAGGCAGCAGCTAATAACATTCACAACGCTACGCTAAATTGTGCAGACAAAAATTGTAATAAGTATAATAAATTGAAGCTGAGGCTATAAGGCAACCTCTTAAACACATTTTCCGCAGATATCTTTGACCAACGGTACTTAGAAGCAGCTGAGTGGTGTCTTCTTAATTTTGTAGCCAGCCAACACAGGAGCGACAGAACTCCTCCGTGTCCCTTTTTCATGACCCTACGGACAATGTGTACAACCCCTGTAACTGCCCAACACAATACAAGCCTTCCAGCTGGGAGCAGCATTCCTACAATGACACACTGATGTGCACACCTTTAATGGCCCTCTTTGTCAATGTGGTTGCAGGATGTGTGTTGAAGGACACACAATGCGACCCATGGCAGGACCAGGAGCAACGGCAATCGCTCACAGGAATCCCCAACTCACGCACGAGTTGCTGCCCTGACCCCGGCCTCAAGGCTGAGTGCTCAGGCGTGCCTTGAGCACGAACATCATCATCTGGGGCTGCATCCCTAATAAATCTCCTGTAGTTTTGCTGTGAACATTGGTTGACGGAGAGAATGGGAAACTCTGAAATTTAGAGGTCGTCTTTCTCACCATATTTTAGTGCTGATGAAACTCTGCTAGTTTTCTGAGCAATATATTTTAAAAACATTAAATAAAAATGGCAAATTCCTCTGGTTTCCACAGGGGAGCAGAGAGGTTTTCCCCTCAATTTGGCCAGAGTGAACATTTTGGCAGAACTCAGCACTACTCGGAGGGAATGAGATGATTATTTTCTGTGCCAGCCCCAGCCCAGCTCCCCGCTTCCCACTCAGGGCAGCGTGCCACTAGCTTCAGACACACAACTAACAAAGAGCATTTCCCAGCAAGGAACTAGTCTGTTATGATTTCTGTTGATAGGGGGAATGGAAGGGCAGACTGGCACTATGCTAAAAATTAGCCACTTTAATATATTCCTTCTCTCCCTTTTCAGTTTTCACGGGTACTTCTAAACACCGCAAAGGCGCATCCTCCAGACAGTCCAATTAAAAGAAAAGTTAGATTTGGTGATTCAGTGCTTCACTACAGGCAGTGTTTACAGCGTTTTTCCTTGTTATTTCATGACATCAGCAGTTGGCAGAATAAAAAACATTTCATCCAATTTGTTGTTCATTGCATTGACTTCCTCTCCGCTTGCAGGCTGCTGACTTTTGTGAAAGAAACATCTTTACATCGTAATGCGTGTTTCATTGTCTTCATAAGGACAGGTTTTCAGATAGCTGTGGCTGCAGTCACACATATGAAACAGACTCTTATGAGATTTTTAACTCTTACCTCTCCCTGCCCTCTTAAAATCATTAAACTCTCCTGAACCTTTCAGCTATCAGCACCGGTTTCTCAAAATGGTCCTGCAAGATATTTTGTCCATCAGTCATGTAAGCTTCATGCCTGTGCGAACCAGCCGACGTGTCCGAGTACCGCAGCCAGCGAGCCCCCGTGCGACGCAGCAATATCCCGAGTCCTTTCATCCCCAGACCCCGACACTGACAAACCCACAAACGTGACTCAAATTACAGCTGCAAATAGCCCCCTAGCTCCATAACGCTGCATAATTCGACACGCTGACTGGAACACTTTTTGGAGAGTTCAGCCATGCGCTGAGCACTAAAACACAGCGCTAAGAAGGTGGAGAAAAGCAAGTGTGGTCGACATGTCATTTTTATATACCGGCGGATCATTCGCAGTCCAGGCCTGCATGGTCAGAACAACAGGAGGGTTTGGGAGGCTTTTTGCAGGAAGTCCGTTCTGCAAAGATCATGCATTTTCAGGGAGGTTCTCCAAAGCCTTCCCACTGCTAATTTCTGTCTAGGCAATAGAAATGGTATTGAAAGCTTTTTCTAACCGAATGAACGAGATTTCAGTTGAACTCAAACTATTTGATATGGATAAAAAAAGTGCATAAGAACAGGTAATGGAAAGCTGTTTCTTAAGGCAACACTTCATTTATAGAAGACTATTGAGAAGCTGCTTTTGTACTGCTGACAATGCCACAATGAAATCAGTGACTCTTCGGTGTCTTGAAAGAAATTGCAGCTAGATCCTACTTTGCTGGAACATTTATTAAGTTGTAAAACTCATTACTAGTGAAGGGCTAAAAGTTATAAAACTTTGGTCTTGAAAGTTCCAGTGTTAAGATGGTGAGAGACCTCAAAACAAAGGGGTTTGAATGGGCTGTGAAGTTCAGGGCTGGAACAGATTTGGGGTACTTATTATTCGAAACACAAAAATTAAGCATGAATTAGGGTCATCAACCTGTTTGGCCTGCTGATTGTATCACATTTGCCTACTTCTTTCCTAAGAAATGTCATTGCTTCTGGCACGAGACAGGCACTTTCAAGAAGCCCAGGATAAAGCTGAACCAAATGAGTCCCTAGCCAAATGGAAAACAGGTACAACGAGGAATAAAGGTGTTTATAAGCACGTGGGGACTAGCCACTTTCATCCAGGTCTGCAAAAAGCAGAGACCTACACACAAACAGAGCAATAAATTTGACAGACTGCATGGCGATTCTTGGGCACCAGCCTTTTAAGGGGCCAAGAAAGTATTTCCCCACGAGAAAAGGAAAAAAGGAAAAAGCTCAGTAGTGGAACAATCTTGAACTGTAGTCAAAACTGGACATCATACTTGGCTCAATTTTACCTGTGGTCTGTTTTCCTAAATGATGCCAGCTGGGATCTAAGCTCTGTTTGGCTGAACCTCAACAAGCTTCCACATGCAATCTGTAACACATATTTGAATCTATTATTACCATTTTCAACTTTCTGCACAATTTACACTTACATAATCTACTCCCTCTTTCCATGCAGTCAGACCACTGATGTAAGGAGATTTCCCACCACAGAACCATTATATAAGCATGAAGAGTAGCATTTACTGTACCTGCATATTCTTAAAGGACAAAGGCAGAAAATACTTCTTTGAATACTTGAATATCTTGTGTTTGCTTGTGGCTTGAAAGAGACTACCACATTTGCACTCTTCTGCGTTGTCAAAAGAAAACACTGAGAAGTTAGCAAAATAACTAATGACCTAACTTCCAGTGATATTTCGGAGTTTGTCTGACAGTGCAGACCTGAGCACGTTGTACACAGCAAGACAACCTGTCTCTTAAAAGTGAGAATTTGAGGAGACTAAGTACTCTCCTGCCGCATCCGATCAGCCAGTCCACAGAGCAGAGGTCTCTCACCCGTGCACATCCTCAATAGCTCTTTCTGTTTCTGCCTCCGTGTGAGATGTCACCCACTTATCCAAAGGAAGAGCAAACTCTCTATTGCTTCAAATCGAGAAACATGATTAAACCAAACCCTTACTTACAAAATGACATTCAACCCACTTGTCCTCTACAAAAGAAGAACCTATGTGACTTAGATGCTATGGGAAACATATTCTTAGCTTCCTTAAATCATAACTTCTGCAGCGGGCTTGAAGGATTGTCAAAAAGGGGGAAGAAAGTTCAGTGATTTTGAATGCCAGTAGCTCAGTCATTGCTGTAAAGCAAGCAGCTGATTGCACACTGCCTGCTGCCCTAAGCTCCATGTAAAGTAGTCATTATCCTGGGAAGAAAACACAGAATTGTGTCTGCCTGTAAAGATTTGAGACTTGTTTCTTTGGCAAAGTTGCATTGGACTTAATATCCAGCAAATTTTCACTGTCATAGTATGAGAAGAACAGGTTTTCAACATCTCTTATTCTACCCATGCTCAAAAAACTATCACAGTGCCATCAAAATCATTAGGTTGTCAGAACTGACTGTCTCTTTGCCAGTTAAAACACACTGGACAAATGCCATCAGATTTGCTAGCATAGCTCACTCATTTTTACAGTATTCTCTTAAATTCAACATATAATATCACTCCTTGTCCACTTTGGCTCCTTATCTGTTATGCCTTAAAATAGAAATAGATTTAGGATGGGATGAAAGATGTGTTTAATTTTTGCCAAGTGTGATACCACTAAAGTCATTAGCCAATATTGGTTCCAACAGGAGATTACGAACAGCAGGAATTTAACGTGCTCCTTTTGCAGGATTAATAGATACGTGTCTCATGTTGCTTTTGTGCGTGATGACAGCTTGAGGCTGTCAATTTCAACCATTTCCTGATTAAAAAACAACAGATAAGCTTACATGCGTTCAAGAAGCATGAACAGAAGATGCAACCGAAGACGAACAGTTACGTGATCCATAAAGGCTTAAAGCACAGCAAGTTTTTGGCAGGGGGACGTGGGGGTTTGGGGAGTGTTTTAATTGGATCACGTTCTAAGAAGCTGCCTATGTTCAGCTATTAGATCTCCCAGATTACATAGCATATTATCATTTTGTTAAAATGCATCTTTCATGAGGGGAAAGGAGTTCAATAAAGGCTACTTTAGTATGCTGGCTTTTTTCAGTCTTTGAGACAAATTCAAATTGCCTATTGTGGCAGGACAGAGAGCATTCACCTCTGGAGTTAATACACCTCGGTAAAGCTATTACAGAGGCACACAGGACAGCTTCACTTAGAATATGCAGACTGGAGGGCAAGAGTCATTTCGATCCCGATTAAGATAGCCAAGCTTTGACGTTAGCCGACACAGAATCACAGAGTAGCTGAGGCTGGGAGAGACGTCTGGAGACGGTCTCACCAGAGCCCTCGGCTCAGAGCAGGGTGAGCTGCAACCGGGTGCTCAAGACCATGTGAGGTTGGGTTTTGACCATCTCCACGGATGGAGACTCCACAGCTCCGGACAATGACAAGAGCCAAGGCACAGCAAGGGCTGACTGCTCCCTGCAGGAAGGGAGCCAGGAGCTGAGCGCGGCACTGCAGCTGGCAGGGCCGGGGCCTCAGCCCAGGCACGGACGCTGGGACCAACCCAGAGACTGCCAGGTGGGTTTGCGGGGACAAGGCCGGGCTGAGGACAAGAAAGGACGTCAGCCTGTGGGCCAGCATTCAGGCCAACAGGGTGCGGGTCACACAGGGAGGCCTCTGACGGGCCTGGAGAGGGACGTACCTGTGGCCTGCTTAGGGACAGAAGGCCCAGGGCTGAGCTGAAACCAAGCCTCGGGTCTGAGGGTGTGGGTGAGCGGCCCAAGGGAGGCTGGTCAGGGCCCTTGAGGTCTATTCCTGCCTTCAGGGCCCTGACAGAGACAAGGCAAAAGAGCTGGAAATATCTTCCCACTGATAAATTGCAGCACAACTCACAGGGACAGCGTGAACCCAAACAGATAAGGGACCCGCACAAAAGAATAATGATCATCTATTCTCTCTTTGCAATGGCAATTCTGAGAAAACCATTAACTTACAAACTCAAAGGCTTTCACTATTCGTGATTCAACTGAGTAAACTGGTGGCTTCTTATTATGCAAATACATGAAATGTTTTGTTCTGGGAATATAAAACAAAATAATAGATTGGGGCATCTAAAGAACCTTTAGTCCTCTCTCTGTCATTATACTATCAGACTTACATGCGACATATCTTTCCTACCATAAAAATCCAAGGGAATAAGAGGTATCCCTCGAGTGATTTTGCACCTCTGCAGCAGTTACCTTTTCACTCTGTGTTGAATATCCACTGGAAGAAGGTTTCACTGAGGACAGGTTGCTATAGCTTTCTCTTCCAACACAGCTAGCTTGCTGAATGGGGGCTGTAATAAGACTGTGACACAGGCTTCCTGTGTCATCTTTTTTTAATGCAACATCTTACGATTTTGATAGAAGTCTTTTAATCATTGTACCTGGTGATTTACAATTTTCACTGTGCACAGGGTAGGGCACTTGAAGGCGTGTGGACAACACTTTTGATTGTTTCAATAACTTAATGCTGAAACATACTTTCACGCTTACTTGACTCAAGGTGTAAAAACACTCATCTTTTCACCAATCATCCTTGGAAAATGAATTAAATTATTAGAACTTCAGAAGGGAGAAGTAGAGACTACAAATTACTTTTTTCCTTTTTTATGAAGCCAAACTCTCTGACCTGATTCTTGATCAGAGTTAAGGTTTTCTTCAAGTTTTGGCATTTCTGTAGGAAAAAAAAAGCTGTTATACAACCGGAAGTAATAACTTCACAGACAGTCCTACAGTCACCAAGGCCACTGTGTCCTAATAAATAAAGCCACAGATATACATTTTTGGATTGCATTTTAACAAGAAGCTCCCAAACCCACTTTTTAAGAGAGGAAATACGAGCATACACAGGACTTCTCCCTGGGAGAACACATCCTTAGAATGTATTTTACAAAAAGCTGGACAAGAAAAAGCATGGATCCTCAAACTGTGACACTTTCACTGAAGAAATGTATCACATCTGCTGCTCATTTTATGTTGCTTTGGGGAAGTCATAATCTGCCCTTCTCCAGTCCTGCATACTGGGGTTTCCCTTAGCTTACCATACATTTATAACACTGTCAACTACCATCAAGAACTCATACTTTCTCTTTAGAGATCCACAGTTTAGTGCTCAGTCTTAAAAATAAGTCTGTCACCATCCATCTACATGCGTGGAAATTTTGTCTGTATCAGAAAAAAAAAAACCACAAAAAAAACAACAAACATCCACCACTAAGTCATATTATATATCCCGAGGACAGCATGGCAGTAATCCAGAAATGGCAGATTTTCACCATCACTTTCAAATGGGCTGGCAGAGCTTTTTGCAATGTTTATCACGATACATGTTCAGGATTAATTGTTGCCAAGAGATTATCATCTGCATTCAAATTAAAGGTGTTAAATTAATACCATAGAAATTTCAAGTTCACAGGAAAGTAAAAGTGGATTTGTTACGAACAATCAGGGATTTGCTTTGAGATTACACAAAATCCATCAGGGCATTTCCCCACCTTCATTCACATCCAGTGTAATCCAGAGCAGGAAAAATTAAGGCAAAATCAAAGACATGCTTTGCATCACGAATTATCAGGAATCCTTTTATGATACAAACAGAATAACAAAAGCACTACCACACCAGCTGTCCACCAGACAGACAGAAACCTAATTAGCAGGCAGGCAGGTATTAATTTCCAACCAACTGCTCCAATAAAGCATTTCCCTTCATATGTAATGCTTAATACAACTACACTTTCAGTGCTAAGAGCGTATGTCTAAAACCAAAACAAAATATTCACAACATGCTCACAGTTAAATCACAACAGAAAAAAAAAAAAATCAAACACTGAGGTTTCAACTTCTAAAAGCTGCACTTTGGAGAATTTCAAATGAATCTTCATAAAGTTACAGCCAAATTAATTTAGCGAATGAAAATAAGAACGTTGGACCAGTGCAATGATGTATTTAATGCTTTCAGAAAATGAGGCAAAATTAAAATTAGTAAAGAAGTGGATGCTTTACTAACCTCAACCCACAGGTCTTTTACTTCTTTACTTCATGTCATTAGTTGCTTGGTAGGAATGGGAGAAGTATGTGATAAACTCGATTTATTTATGTAGAAATTAAATTAAAGAGGACTTTGTAACACAATTTCTTTCATAGAAGATAACAGACATTACCTTAAATCCAGGAAAACAGGAATTCTAATGTTATCATTTGTTGTCCCATTAAAAAGTTGAGAGCATGGTCTCGGTTGTCTGTAATGCATGAAGTTTAATAAGTGAGAAAGTGTACGTTCCAAAATAATTGGTGTCAAACAAAATGTTATGATATGAAGAGGTACAAGTGACAATTGATGTGAAATCATGATCAATGCCAAGAGACTGCAGGTGTATCTCAGTGGTTGTCAGCTTCCTGGTAGAGCCAAATAGTTCAACGCCAAACCATTAACAAAATTTGACAGAAGCTGCCCTACAAGTGTAACCAAGGTCTCCCTACCTGTAGGGAAAAATAAAAAGGTATATACTGAGATCCTCAAATGATTGACGTTATTTTGTAATTAACAGCTTACCCACCAACTGGCTGAACAGCCAATTAGGAAGCTGTTTACACATCTAACTCATTCAAATTAGAGCATCTTTAGTAATAGTTATTAGGTATCAACCCCTTAAATTACAAAGATTATACTCAGATGGGCAGCAGCAAAGCTGATGAAGCAGAAGCCATTCTTCAGACTGTCTCTACTGAGAAATGTGCTCTGAATGAAACTGATAATAGGGATTGGAAGATAGCTGCTTACAAGCACTGAAAACTTCCAATTGGCAAAAAGTGAAAATGTCCATTCTGGTTGGAAATAGGAAAAACAAAACCAGAAAGCACACCGCACCACTACTTTCTAAATCCTGGAGGAAAAAAAAAAAAACAACCCATGAGAGCGTGCTAAATGCAAACAAGGCTCAGTAAACAATACAGAGTGTATAAAAATGCAGTTTAATCTGAATTTTTCTGGAGCTAAACGCTCCACCTAACTCCATAGCACAGAAGAGAAAAGTTAAAAAAAAAAAATTGCTCACAGTGAGGGAAAATATTTTAAGAAGTTATTAAAGCAACAACCCTATTAAAGAGAACAGATCTGCAAAGCAGCAGCAAAACAAGCTGCCCAGTCTATTTTATCAAGGCTTTTTAGGCTTTTTTTCCTATCACTGACAAACAACTGCCATCCCCGCTGCCAAATACTGAACTATGGTGAGACTTAACTGCGTTTAGGATGGAAAAATAAAGTTGCTGCAAATTTAACACTGCATAATCTACAACAGCTGCCTATGAAATCTACTTTATGTCCTTTTTTTCCTCTGTCTCTACTAGTATTGTTTCATCAACATACATAGAGAAAATCTTATTTCATTTATGCTGGTTAAAATATTTTTATGCTTGTTAAAACATTGCAGATAACTTTTAAAAAAGGTAAAGAGTGGATAGCACAATTATATATTACTGGCTAGATGGCTCTGTTTCATCACAACTTACATGCACCATCAAATTTCTCTGTACCAGACACAGCATTTTAAATTGTTGTAGGACTGTAAACTCTGCTAATTGTTATTGATCAAAAATTGAAAAGAAACCTAACTTATTAGTTGTCCTAATAGTTTAAATATTGTTCTTTCATTCCAAGAGAAAAGCACTAGCAAGTGGCATATCAGCTCCCATTTGGACCATTGTGTTACTTTGGGTTTGAATTTGATCATCAATTGAAGGAAACCCCAATCATACCAGTAAGTATCTAAGGTGCAATTAGCTACCTTGTTTCTCATACTGTTCTCCTCGACATCCCTTATCACCATTAAAAGCAAATGGAAAGCCCATTCGGTCCCTGGTCATCTGAAAAAGTAAACCTTCTCACCTGAGACACTGTGTATGAAGACCTTTGTGTCTTACAATTGATAAGAAATCAACGTCGCATCTGCCTAAATTATGATAAAAAAAAAGCTGTGTCCCAATAGTGTAACTGAGCTATTATCTAGACATATTCACTGCACAACATATCCTTTCGTTTGTCTATTATAATTTTAGAGTAGTATCTATTACTCTAAACATTGTTCAAGATTTTCTTCCTTAGTATTAACCCATTTAAACTGGACACACAGCAACCACTTTAGGAAGATGTAAATGAAAGTAGCTAAAGGTCACAAAAATTCAGCCCTAGCTGAAAGAGCATCTGGGGATTTTTAATTCTATCTTCTCTTCAGTGATTGCCTTTTTGCACTCATTTAAAGAAATATTTCAATTAAAAAATGATAGTCTCACTGTACTGCAAGGAATGCATAACGAACAAGCCTACAATTATACTGAGTTCAGAAGAAAAGATCTGGAAAGTGTTGACTGGTATGTGTCATAAAAGTTAGTAAGCATCTTCCCAAACATCATGAAAGATGTTAAATTAAAAGAATGCTGGATTTCTGGTAAGTATGACCACAAAAACATACGCTCTGTAGCTAACTAGAGAGAAGCATGTTCGGACATTGAGGCTTTTATTGACTTCAAAAGGTCAGCAACTCAAATGGGGGCTCACAGTCCCTTCTGAATGATGGACAGAAAATTATGTCCCCTGTCCAGAAACTGTCCACTACTAACATCAAGGCAAACAAGCATTCTTAGATCATTCTGTGCCTGAAGGAGATGAAAAGTATCTCTCAGGCTAAGGTAGCTAGACAGTTGTTATTCTAAGAAGCAGAAAGTATGTAAGAAAAAGAAAACGAACTTCTAACAGAAGTCAACCGCAAACAACTAAGGACTCCACAAAAACTCTGTAGCTAATGAAAGATGTTTCGTTCTTTATTATTGTGTAATACTTTTATCACAGAAACATGGTATTTACAAATATACACATATAGACTGCTGATCATAAAATGTTACTGAAGAATTAGTCAAAAAATCAATTTACAAAAACCAAAAACTTTCCAAAGATATTCTGGCTGAAAAAATTCAATGAAATTTCAAGGAGACAGTTCTGTACAGAAAGATAGGTTTTAGCTCCTCAAGTTCTGGTAATATTAGACAAGAGAGTTGTGAACCAAGTGAGCTAAGCTCAGCTGTACATTTGAGATGAGGCAGTTTTTATATTGTTCTTTTTCACAATTTCTTGATGGTCAGTTCAACAGGTCTCAGGAGGCACTAGTTTGTATGTTTTTGGAAGCTGCAAGCATTGCTCTCACTTTGGCCATAAGATCCTGTAGAAAATAAGAGAAAAATTATTAGACTTGCCTAGGCCTTGAACAGAGCTAAAGCATGTGATTGAAAAAACCTGCATGAAAGGGCTAGTTTATGCTTCAGTCACATAAAATAGATTCATGACCATCAGACATTTAGCCTTGGGCCTGTGATACCAGGCAGTAGCTTTTAAAAAAGAAATGGAATTATTTTGACAGAGGATGGGTATCTTAAAACCATGTTAACATTTAATTACTGCACGCTGTATCAATGCATATACCTGATACGGCTATTTGTAAATAGTTATGCTGTGAGTCACAGCAGACTTGAACATATCAACAAAATCATAACGAAAATTCACAGACAAACAGCAACAAGGGTAAGACTAAGTTGTGGATGTTGCTCAATGCAAAGCAAGCACTTTAGTTTGCAAGAGGACATATTTTTCCTCTATCGTCAACACCACAAGCTTAGCCTTTGCCAAGCTGTTCCTCTGTTCCTTCTTCCATGAAACTTAGCACAACATAGCAAGACGGGCTCTCAGTAATACCTGCTGTTTGTGTATTGTTCTAGCATAATGTGGACTTTCATATCTTAACAGTGGATATACTGCATTGCAATGAACTTAGCTACTTTCATTTCAAGTTTAGTCAACCCTCTAAAGATCAAGCTGCTAGGGAAGCAACAAAATTGTTTTTCTCATAAGCAAACAAATTAAGAATGACAATGAACATGTCTCTATACCATATGTGAAGCTCAGAATTGTACAAGGTATTAAATGGAGATTACAATATGATGGACGCACTCCATTAGGCCACTAATTTGAATTTGTTTATTTGTACCTGAGTGATTTTACTCTGCACTGAAGACACGATCGCTGAAGAGATTTGGCCATCTTTTTCCTGAGAAACTCCCCTAAAAAAGTAAAAATCCGTGTTAAAAGTTTATAGCTTACATTTTCAAAATGAATTTCACTCACCATCAGAGTTTTGAGCTTTATTGTACAATTCCCTCATACACTAATAAACAGTTCTCTCATTCAACCAGAAGTCAGGGTAAGTCACGGTCAGAAGACTCGCTCCTGTGTAACTGACAAAACCAAATCTCAACAGCAGGCTAGGGATTTTGGACAGGACTGCATTGTATTCTGTGGAAATAATTTAACTGCGAATCTCACAAACACATTGAAATTCAAACCACCCTGTTAAAATTCTACTTCAGAGTTACCCCATTTAGTGAGAGTTAGCATTTTCTAACTTAGAATCACACTGCAGAATTTTACATGTAAGTTTTATTGTAGGAGTATGTCAAGGTATACTTGAACAAGGAGCAGAACCTTCAGTTCTCTACACTCAAAAGGATCACACTTCATCTCATACATAACATGAAAACTTCTTTGACAAATTATATTTGTACAGTGCTTTTCTGACTTAAATGTAAATGTAGGAGAGGTAGTGTTAACATATTTTCCAGGTTTTGAAATCTGATCCTAAAATTTCACTGGATTACGTAAAAACTCTGTCAGGCAATGGAGATCCAAGCTCATCATTAGACTGATGTACAAAGGGCCATCCTATCAGCGTCTTCTACTTTTAATATACGTACATACAGAGCTCCTCACCATACCAATTAGGTCAAAAGACACATTCACAGTCAAGAAACACAAGCAGTGCAACATTACCCGACTAAGAAAGTGTATTACCTGGAGCGTTCCTGGCTGGATTCCCTGCTCTCCACAGGAGAGACACTAGCTGAATGCACAGAATTTTTGTGTGTGGATGGTTTGCCTGGTGACACAGCTGGTGAAGGAGACCTAGCTTTGGACTTAGTACGTGATCTAGACCGCCTCTTCTTCTTCTTTTCATGGGGACTTCTGCGAGAAGAAATATTTTATTGAAGGACAGTTACAGTAGTATTAAACTAGCTCAGTGAAAGGTACTTTTCACACTTCTAAAGGATTACGTAGCGCTCTTCCCCAGGATACTTTTCCATGTGCACTAAGCAAGCGTTCAAGTCTTACCCCAATATTGTATTTCTTACCCCAATACTGCACTTCTCTGGTTGTGCAAAACAATGTCTCAGAAGCTCCTTTTAATAAATTATGATAGGAGAACTACTAGTATCTAAGGCTGTCACTTGGAATACTATTTCTCAGGTACAGAGGAATTAGGCGGCAGTATTTGATACTTTAAAGGATGACAATGAAAAGTCTCTAATTGAAGATCTGCAGAATAACCTCACTAGAGGGAAGTTCCTTCTCAAACAACATCCTGCATCTAACATATAATGAGAAATAGAATGATTTATATATCCCTGTATTTTTTTAGCCCATAAAGGAGCAAACCATGTAACTATAGCTTTGAAAAAAATCTACAAGGTAAATCCACGGTTTGCTTGCTTTTTAAAAACACGATTACTACAGTAATCAACTCCATAACTCAACATACTGCAGACTCAAAACCCTAAACAAGCTATCGTATACTATGCAAGCAAACCTTCACCTAGCAAGACGTTTGAAGCGCTAACCATTCCTGACTTGGAAATTTTATATACAAACATTTGCTTCTAAGAGAATGGAACAAATGACTAAGGGTACCTGATGAATTTACTATTGACAGAAGGCGGAAAACAGAGGTTGCCTTATATGAAGCGTTAAGCTCAAAGAGAATTCAACTACTAATATACTACAGATGAAACTATCAAAGCCTTTACACTTGTTTATGGATTTACGTCTAAGATTTACATACCAGTATTGATATTACTGTAATCAGAATTACTAACTTAGCTTTTAGGCAATACCTTACTGCAGGCACATCTCTCTAGCTTTCTCTGCTGGGGGTGCTGGCATACCTTCCATTTTTAGAGCTCACAAGGTTAAAAAGGTCAGTTCAAAAAAGAACTAGAAATGCTCTGCTAGAAGTCTAAACAGAAAAGTAAGTTTCTGAGGCTTCTGACACACCTTAAAACATTGTAAACCTTAGACCCATCTTTTAAATACCACATTGTTGATCCCTTTATTTTCATTTTCTTGTGAAATTTTCTACTTTAAAGGCAAATATGCTATAATAAATACTCACATAAATATTCTATAATTACAATGCTTAGAATTTATCATATGAGTATCTGATTTTTTTATATAGAAGTCAGCATTCAAGACTTAAATTACAAAATGCGCCTTACTCTTTTCCTGCATAAATAATCATTAAATGGCAGGGAAAAAACACACAAAAACACAGCTCTATTGGCCTCTAATATTCCCATAATTTTGAAAATAAAAATCCTCTACAAAGTTGGTTATTCCTTGACTAGCTGCTTATGTACTGTAATTGCTCAATTTCTTAAAACATAAGGTAATCAGGCAGTGAATATATTTCATATTTAACTCTTGAAAATCTCAGCAAACATTCATGGTGCTAGAATATTTTAGAGTAGGCTTTTTCAGTGTTCTTAATCTCAGATTATAATGAACAAACACTATAAATGCTGAATGAAATTGTCTATCAATTTTCTAGTTTTAGAAGGGTCCACATGCTAAAACCAGGCTTATTTTTACAATATTTTTTCTAGGCACAATAGCTAGCATGAAGACCCATGCACATTCTCTGTGGAAAGCAATTCACTGCAGATGAGTTAGATTAAAATGATTAAGATGATTACAGATTAAGATGATTTACATTATTCTTATTCAAGTAACTATGATGACATCCAAGGTACAGGATAAGCAGAAAAAACAATTGTTACATTTATTCTGAAATAAACATTATTTTGTTAAGCAGTAAGCCACTAAATTCACAGAGAAGACAAAGCATAGCTTCCTAGTTCTTACATATTTTCTTCTGGAAATGTACCTACAAATTTACAAGCAATGCTAGCATCACCACAGGTATCAGATTAATGCCTTAAGCAGTTTAAAACACTGCAGTATTTATTATGTCTAGGGTCCTTTTCAGTCCTCTGACGATACAGGATTCCAAAGCCTGCCTATTCTTTGTTTAGCTGTGGTTAACAAAAAGCACTTAGCTGACGGCTGCCATGTACGATTCAAATCTGCATTTGGCTATCAGGCAAAATATACATTACTTCCTAACAGAAAGCCTAAGTAAACTAAGTGGCTTTTAAAAGATCATGAACCCAAACCTTCCTTCCATTACACCCACTGCGAAGAACCTACTCCATAAATGAAGATCAGGAAAAATGGTGCACCACAGCATCTATCTACATTTTTACTTGACATTTAACATGTCAGTCCTAGCTAGGCTTTCTGCAGTCAGAGCCGCAAAATGTCCTCAACTATGTTTATCTACAATATTCTTTCTTCAGTCTACTTTTTTGCTTTTACTGCCATATGTTGTTGTGTAGTGTTGTTTTCTTGTCTGAGGCCTAACAAAGGTTTTCAAGTTCTACCTATATAAACAATATTGTTTAAAGAGGAGTCTCATTTATTTCAAAACTCCAATCATAATTTAGCACTTTGAATAGCAAAATTTTCAACATGATTTATAGCTTAAAATGTCAAATGGTCAAGCAGCAGGCACACCAACGCTGCATGAAAGAACATCACAGGACTGTGAAACGATTCTTGCAAGTATTTATAGGAAGAAAAACATTCTAAGCTTCTATATATTGGATCTTTTCTGCTTAGCTAATTTGCATGCTGAATTCCACAGAAACCTCTATTTTTATCTCAACTTTTGAGTATGAAAAACTGAATTAGTTGAAGTATACTGATAAAGTTCTCATTCATACATACCATACATCAATTAGCTAGAAGCTGTTAAGAGATGGAAAGTTATCCTAAGAAACAATGCCAATATTTTAAAAATCATGAAGGTGAAAGTGACCTCCTTGTTTCCTACTCTAATATGTTTTTCCATATCTCCTGTAAAGACAATCTTCACTGATACGAAGAAAGAATCTGTATGTTCAGTTTAGTAACTCTTAAGGTGCTGCGTTTTGTGTACACTTCAGCTGTACATGACAAAATTAGCATGAAAATTTTCACTTCCTCCCATGTTGAAATTAGAGACAAAACATTTCAAGCCTTTTGGGCACACATTTTGCAGATGTTTTTATTCTGCACTGGTGAGATGAAGTAATGGTTGTTATGCCATCTTGCCAATAGGAGGTTCAGGTAGACTATATGCAAGGTGGTCTCAAAAAAGACACCACTTATTTTGGATTTGACATTCCACTCAGGTAGTAAAATAACGGTTGAACATAAAGCAGACTTTTTGTTAAACTGGATTTTCCCTTTATTTGTGCAGATACTGTGAGTGGTCAAGCAACTTTCAGATACTGGTATGAATAACCTAACACCAGTATATGGCCTCTGTGGAGGTCGTATCGATTGGACAAGTGGAACATGAAAAACAGACCGAAGACTTCAGAGTCCAAATAAAATCTGAACTTTCACAGCTAGGAGACAGTACTGTATTAACATTCATTGATTTGGTTCAACATTTAGTGTTCAAACATATACAAGAACGTGCAAAGAACAATAATCAGTGCTTCTGGTTTTTCTTTTCCTCCACAGATGTATTTGTCTAATAAAATAAAGCCCCAGATGAAAAGAAACCCAAAGCTTTAAGTTTTATCCAGGGAGTATACAACACTTCAGGCAACATTTAAAGTCTTCTGATACCGGAAGATAACCTCTTATACTTACTTGGATCGTGCACGTTTCCTACTGTTTCCAGGACTATTACTGATGCGATAAGCTGTTGGAACACTCCTTTCCTCTCTCCGTCTTTCTGGTGTGTGAGCCCTCCTCCTAGGTGACCTTGATCGTGACCTAAACAGGAAAAAACACCCAAAAGTTTGCTTTTTGTTACTTATATTATTTGTATAATTATTTTTGTTTCAGTGGAATTGTGCTGTCACCAAACACAAATGTAACACCATTCACTTCTACTTTATATCATTATGGGGTATTTAGTCTCCAAGACTTGTCAGTTGCTTATGAATTTCTTACCCATCCAACACATTTAGGGTGTAGTTATCCATTGCTTTTCACTCCCAACACTGGGGGGGGAAAAAAAGCAATTTTTTTTTCAGTATTGTGTGCTGACATCAATGTCTGTATTAGTAGGCATGAATGTTCCACTTCAGTGCAGTCACCTTTTGTGGCAACAGTTTACTAATGATGGTACACAGAAGTCCAATTTGGCTTGAAGCCTGGAATTGTCAGGCCTGACCTTGCCTTCTCAAATTAATGGAATGTTTTTAGAACTGCTGCATCACAGAGATAAATGCAAGTTTTTGTTTTCAGTTCATCTCTAGCTCTGACAAGTCCAGGAAAATTTGTTCCTGATGCTGCAGAATAATCCTAACACAGCTAATATTTTCACCTGTGCAAGTGACCAACAACCCACGACCGGCATTGTTTGGCACTAGCACTTTCACTTGAAATATTTTTCCTAGAGAGAGAAAGAGAAAGACCAAGATGAAAAAAAAGCATGCCCAGTTAAGATCAGAAATCAACTTAACAGCCTAACTCTTTTTCTGTGTGATCTGCAATTAAGTTGATGTGCAAATAAAAACCTGCGTATTTTTTAATAACCAAATAATTTGAATGAGGAAAGTCCTGAAGAATGGAAGGGAGACAGGGAGGAGATTGAGAAGGGGACAAGACAGGGACCCAGCTTGAAAAAAAGAAAGAAAAAAACCTAAGCCCCAAATCTAACCCAAATTCATGGTAGTAACAGTTAATTTTGTTCCCACTAAAGTGTATAGTTCTAATCATTCGATTTTTATTTGTTATTTTCAAGCCTTTCTTATTTATTTGCTATAGGTATGTCACTCCAGGTATACCAAACATTCATTTTCTTTCGTTCTTTTGCAGTGACTAAAAGAGAAGCCATTTGTGAAATCACTGATCTTCTGCAGACTTGCACCATATATTTAGTATATACACACACGCTCCTGAGCCATTTCTCTTATACCTACAACAGAACCGATCAACTGAAAACGAAAAAAATAATCACAATGGCAGTTAAGGGTTGCAAATTAACTGCTTTGTCACTTAGAAATCTGATCTTTACCAGGCCTTTCAGAAGGATTAAAAAAGGAAAAAAAAAAACAACAGATCATAAAGTTTGGGGTCAGTCAGACACCTTGACATTTTACCAGGATTTCCCTCAAAAGAGCGCCAGCAGTCAAATCTTTTCGTTGTCGAAGCTGCCTGATAACTTTCCCGCTCTGTTGCTGCTGCCATTGATGAGTTGCTCAGACTCGGTTCCATGCTCAGTGTCCCTGTGGATGCTGTGAGTCTGTGATACGGAGGCACACACTTCACATTCAGAATAAAATGTGCTAGTTTTGGTATTAACTAGACTCCTGAAAAGGCTCAGTCCCTTAACCAAAAGCTGAACCTTAGTGAAACATGCCTATATGGACCAGCCTAAAAAAAGTCCAAACAATCAGAAAGAAAAAAGCATTAGCTTCATTTTTATGAACCAGATATGATGTTTTTTGGTTCTACAACATTCTTCCAACCACCAAACGTTAAGAACTTGGCCATTAGTTTCAACAATTACAAACAGCTTAACAGTTTTACTTTGATACAACAATTATTACTTTCATTACACTATTATTTTAAGACACTCTATTCCTTTCAAGTCAACAGAACTTGTGTTTAGAAGGGTCCCAAAAGTTCAAAGGATTACAAAGCTTGGCATGTCTCATTACCATACAGGAATTAAAACTAAGTGAAAAGACACTACCTCTGCAATAAGAAAATTGATTTGGAACAAACAAAGAGCAGTTACTTCCAAATCTCTCAAATTTCTGCAGTTGAGGCAAAAAGCCAGTCTCTCACACAAGCATTCTGAAGCATTCTTCTCAAACTTATTGAAAAGTGACCCACTAATGAAGCATGCCACTACTACCGTTTGTTACTGGGTAATTCAGTATGTGGCTTAGCACTACTCTGTTACTAGACAGTATAAAGGAAAATGATCAATATCCAACAGAAGTTTAGACTTTCCATCTCTACTTTAGGTCAAAATGAACATCCAAACGTCATCGAACCATATCATTCAATACCTAATGAGCGCCTCTCCATCCCCTCTCATACACACACAAACCACACTCACACATACAAAGACATCAATAGCTTAGATCATGTGCTAAAAAGATCTACTGGTAGAAAACAGAGATGCAGATGAACACGGTCATTTCTTACACTTACTGTCCATCAGCTTCAAAATCAAACTTCCCAGCTAGAACAGCAAACCTACAACTCCAGGGACTGACAATTTACACTTCTTTAAAGAGCAGCACTATCAGATGCAATTCACATCTAACTTTTTATGGTGCTTTGAAGCTGATTAAAAGAAAGACACCATGAATCATTTACTAGAGATGACCGAAAGATACCAAAGGCTGTTTGCCAAGACAGATTTAACAGATGTGCCTCACCTTTGACCTTAATTACTGATGTGTAATAAGTCGTTATCTCTTTGGGACTAACACCTCCAAAGCAAGCCATGCTAAAATACCTTACAGTGTTTTTGTACATTGTTTACTGTTTCTATGACTTAAATTTAACTTTAACCTGTCATGTTGGTCTAGAATTAAAGCCATACTAGGCCAGGAGCTTTGTGGGACTAACTTTGGCAGGCAAATTTTGGTTCAGAAAATAGCATTCATTTACACAAAGAAATTTCTTGTAGTGTAGCACATGGCTCCATAAAAGCACTATATCTGGGTTCCTTGCAAAACTACTTTCTTTAAACTTGTTTCTGTTAAACAGGCTTGGTTGTGCTACCCAGAATAATGAATATCCAAGACATGCTTTGAATTAATTTGCTGTTATTTGAACATATTTTTCCAACTTTAGTACTGCTGAAGTTGCATTAGAAAATACTAAAAAAAAGCAAATTGTACAAAATTGTACCTTACCAAGGCCTATTTTTAAATGAAGCAGTGTCTATGCCTCTAACAATGCAAAACCAAACGATAAACAAGTGATATAAAACAGTACAGAAGTATATTGCAATGATTACTTCCATGATTTCCAAAACTAATTTTGATTAAAAACCAAAGAAAAACCAAAAACAAAGTTTGACAAGAATGCTGAACATCACTTGAACAAAGACGGCAAAGACAGTTACTGTAAAGTTATCTTTAACTTCACTTCCTACATCTCATTCCCTATTAACTTGTTAGAAACCAAAATCAGTATATAGTTTGTTGTAATCTTATTTTTTGAAACAACTTATATGATTAAACAGTAACTACTCAAAGCATTAAAGAGAAGCTCATCGAGTGTCCACATGGAAATCTCTCAAAATCTAAGACTTTTATGACTGTTCCCAAATACAGGGCACATGGTGAGTGGTCATTATTACAACTTAGAGGTAGTTCACTATTCATTATCATCCAAACGCAATGTAGTCTAATGAGAAATTGTGGAATACGCATCTCTCTTTTGGTTGTCACAGGTAATTTAAATATAACAGTTTAAATAGCTTCAAATCTAAAACATATTTTTTCACTGTACAGACCCCTCAAGCCCGACAAACTACTCTCTAGGAAAGTTATCAATTAAATTACTACAAAAAAGATCATCTTTGTTATTCCATTTTTTTGATTAATGTGATCTGTAGCAGTACTACAGAAAGAAAATTCTAGTTTTTTTTTTTCCAGTCTACTGCACCAATAATTGCTCTATACTGTGGTCTGCAGGTTAGCATATACATCTAGTCCAGGATGGAATAAGGCAACAAAATCTCCAACACACTACATTAGATTGAGACCTTCAAATAAAGCAAAGTTACTCAAAATAGGAATGTTCCCATATAATTTAGCATCAATAACCAGACAATAAAGACTATCCTCTAGGCACCATCCAATTAATAAAAGATGAACACAGTAACCGCTGCAAATAGTCCACAGCTTTATCCCAGGTGGTTATGACTCTTTACATAACTACTTATTCAGCAGTAAACTGTAACATCCAGTGTTTTAGGAATCTAGAAAAGTTACACATTTTGCATCAAGCACTGGGAAAACTAAAGACATAAGAGACGTGAAAGATGCCATGTTTTGAACAAGGCAAGGCAACAAATGGAAATTATATTTATATATTTAGTGTTGAAAATTAAGAAAAGTTGTATCTCTTCTAGCTAGGCACCAACATTTGCTTCTTTTGGGAAAAGTACTAAGACAAGGCATTATTTTTACCTTAACATTTGAGAGACAAAACACGTCAGTATCTGAATGGGTTATGAATCAGCCTCCCACTCTTGATTACTTAATTATTTTACAACCTTTCCAGTTTCAGGGGCAAGAACTTTGATTTTGTAAACAAACTGAGGACTTTAAGGATTATCAAACACTTTCAGTAAAGCCTGGCTAACTATCGCCATCATTTCTTGTACAATGTGAGACCATGGGGATAATTTTTCAAGGACCTAATTAAAAATACAGAGCTAGAAAAGACTTAAAGAAATCAGACTATTCAATACTCTCTAAACCATCATTCTTAATACAGAAATTTCCCATGATGGCGCTTTCACAAGCTGTATTAACCACTGAGAAACTATAAAAAGCTTTCTAGTCTCTCTTCCATTAATTTAAATCCATTACTTCTCATCCTAACCCCAGGGACTGAAGAAGAATGTTCTATTCCCACCTTTCTAGCATACATGATGACTCATTTAATTTTTCTCCAGTTTTTCCAAAGTCATAATTCTAAATCTCCTCCCCACCCCACCTTTTTTTTTTTTAGTTTATGAAAATTTTTGCTGATTCACTCCAATCTTCCTCTAGCTGGTCAACATCCTTCTGAAGTGTCATGGTCGAAGCTGGACACAGTACTCCATCTTCCATCTCAAAATTATCTTTATACATCTTATTTGCAACACTGGAATTTGTCTTCTAGCTGAGGATTCATTCAATCCATCCTGCATAAGACTTGCTGTCTTGACTGACTATATAGATTTTTTTCCATTTCAAATTTTTTACCGTACTCCCACCAGACTACTCCTTACTAGTATATAAGAAAAACTCTAAAGTGATAAAATACTCTTCCATTAAAGTAAACCAACAGTCGTTATATTTAGTATAATATGCAGGAAGAAGGTATTAATTACTATTAATTACAGGAAGCCCTCAAGCAGAAGTTTAGATTTAGTCACACTGAGAATGCTGTAGATAATAAATTTAGACATATAACAGGTCTCCTGTCAAAAAGTTTCTCATACGACCTGCAGAAACCTCAAAGTGAAAGGGCAATAACTCAGCACTGATGATACTGCCTTAAGCTCCCAGAAACAATGGTTTCCTGAATGGGAGACACTCCAGAGACCTTGGTTTGAACTGGCATTCTCAAATCAGAAAACAGGATGAATGAGAGCCCTTTCCTGTTCAGCTTTAACACTAGTCAAATTTTAAGATGTGCAAAATGTTCTCAATGCAAGATGTGGTGCAATTTTGAAACAATTTTAAAATTCAGCCAGCCAGCATCAAGCTTATTGGACCTCTCAGGTGAACAATTCAAACAGTTGATCTAGGAAAAATCCATCCAGATTTAATTAGGTGTCATCCATTATGTTAGGGCTAGTATGCATCTATTAATTGATTTGCACCAGGAAGCATATTCTACAGCGCACACAAAGATTAGCTCCATCGGATTAACTATTTTTGGTGACTTTTGCGTAGTATGTCCACCACCTGAATTCTGGCCAATCAAGAAAAAAAATCCACTAAAAAATAAGAGTGTCTGTGATATGTGTGTTGGACTTCAGAATACAGTAGTTCGGTCTTTCCACTAGCAGAACCAAATGTAAATCAGTTGGTGAAAGTATTCAGGCCTTGATAAAGGAGGAGATATCCTCAGATCACCATGAAGTCACTGGAGACATCTCAATATACATCTGACTTGGTTGTCATTAATCTGGTTAGTGCCGGATGCAAGCTCATGCAAGATGCAGGATTATCTTTAACCTACAGAGTAGCAGACTGAAGTACTAATAAGAATCTTCTTAGATGATTCTTTTTCAAGGTACCAGAAAAGATTATTATTTTTTTAATCATTACTTTGATGATTCTTCTTGTTTTCACCATTGATCAATAAAACAGTAGAGGAACATACATGACATAGCTTGGATGAAGAGACAAGGGAGTTCCGACATGGGAGTTCCAAGTGAAGATACAGCTTGGCAGGGAGCTGAAAAGATCAGTGATTCACCTGACATGACTTTTCCTCAAGATATCCTCCACTCTGAGAAGACACTTATTCACTTCACTAAACAATGAAAGCTTCATTCAGCATCATTCCCTTTATACACTGGTATGTACAAAAAAGGAATGGTACCAGAATATTTTGGAATGCATCTAATAACATACAAAGTATCATGACCACCTGTTTGTCAAAAGCAGTCAAATAAGCATTGTGCCAGACTGATCGTTTAAACCCAGATCAAGTTATGTTCATTTCTTTCATATCTGAGTAGAAGAGATGTCTTCAGCGAAGTATCGTATTTAACCTAAGAAAACTAGTATAAAATATCAAGTTTTAAAGCGTTAACACATATATTAGCATAGTTAGACACTTTGTTAAATATATGTGAAGTTTTGTCACATCACCATCAACGGCTAGAAAAAAACCTGAGAAATAGCTGAACCAGCTGTTTCTATAGAAGAAGCATTTAAATCACTGGCATGTCCACAGAGGTAATACATAATTCTGCGTGCATCAGATACATATACAGCTATGGTAGTATTTATATGCATAATTCATTTCAACTACAAGTTACTGAAATACTGTTTGGATATTCTGTAGCATGATCCAGAGACTACAACCCCAGGAACATGCCCTTCTGACTGATTACAGCAACTGCTCTGCGAAAGGAAATTAAGATACAACAGAAGTTTACAGACAGCAATCTTTAAAGGTTCCTAGACCCAAATGTCTTAGATGTAATTAACAGTATTAATATAACATAATATATATAGCCATATAATTAACATAATGCATTTAATCTCATTAATGGTCAAATTTAGCCCAACTGCAGTGGGCTACATTCTTCTACGGTCTCTGTTCCACAACAACTCTGCTTTCAACCTTCTTTGATTCCTGTCATCTCTCTCCTGCCATTCATCCATCACATCTTTTCACATGCTACCCAACTGCTTGCTTTCCTTCTGAGCTTTGCTGTTCAACCAGCTAGTTCTCTACTTCATGTTTTAATATTGTTACTATACCAGAGCAATAGCCACAAACTCCTCTTCTTGTTATAATCACACTCCTACATAGTATCACCAGGTATTTCACAGACCAGAGTGAAATTTGCCAGTGTAAATTCTGCACTATGTATTTAGAAATTAATGACTATTTCATCAAAAATATTTTCAGAGATTTTCCATATTTGATATTTTCTCACTGTCTTCAGGGTGACTATATCCCTTGTAATGGGTAAGAAGATGCTTATGTAATTAAAGAAGTGCAAAAACATTTCCAGTATTAGCTCACACAGAACTCTAGAGAATATGGTTGGTTTCCAAACCCACCTTGAATGCCTGACAGTTCTATAGGCAGTGGGAAGTGAGTGCTTTGCTTTTGAATGTGATCTAGATCTGGACTTAGATGAAGAATGATACTTGAAAGGTGATCGAGATCTTGTCCGAGATCTTTTCTTGTGTTTTTTTCTTTTTTTGTCTTTTTCTTCATCCCTAGGAGGATCCTTGCTTTTGCTTGAAGGCCTTTCTGCTTGTTTAACTTCTAAGGTAGGTAAAGTTCTGACTGCAGTCACAGGACATGGTATACTACTGACACTCTGAAATCAAAGGTAAACAAAGAACATCATCATTCAGTTTTGAAAATTGCACAAGAATTTTTAATTTGAGAAAGTCCTACGTGTGTAGACAATACATAAGCATCTCTAGATCTTTATAGCTTTTTATACTAAACAGGGGGTTACATCTACTGTTACGCATGCCATGTAAATACACAGTTCTGGCAAAGAAACTTAAGATATCCTACTCACTAATCTTGCCTATATATATACACCTATACATGTATATATTGTCGAAATGCTGGATAACAAGTACAACAGCAAGGAAGATAAGAACTAACAATCATCTTACATTTTTGACTCAAGAAAGTATGAGAAATACATCCATCTTAAGAAAATAGTTGTTAAATCAATAACAATCTAACCTCCCACGACTGCTTTAAATCCTCACAGTGCTGCATTAGTATTATGTAAAGCGCGCGTAAGTCAGGCTCACATCTTCAAAAACACAAATCTAATATTATTCAGTAGAGGCCTATACGGTCCCCCAAAGGTATATATGCAAGTTGGGATACACATTAAGACTCTCAGCTTAACTAGGTATATTCCTGAGGTTTTCATCTTTAGTTTATAGAAAAAATTTGTTCTAAAAAAAAAAAAAGTGTACTAACAGATAACTTTTCATGTATTTATCCCTTTGCTTAAAAAGGTATAAACCAGAAAAATACAATCAGGACTTACTGATATTCAAGATTAAGTTTTCAAGTCACTTTCTTCCTTGAACTGTGCTATTTAGATTAGAACCTCAAGTAAAACAGCAAAATGAAATAGCGCTAATACAAATTATTTCTGCACTTCATGAAATAAGTCTTTTGCATGTAAAGGGCTGGAAAAAATGACAAAAGTTATTAATCCTAATGATAGAGCAGGCCCTTGCTCAACTCATGTTCAGCGAGTAATTCTGACTACAATCGAGCGAATTAAGCAAAACATACCACACTCCGAGAAATTTTCAAATTACCAGCTTGTACCTGAGAGAATTCTGCTCAACACCTTGCTCAGAACAATTCAAGTCAGGCACTGTAGATAGGCTCCTCATTTCAAAGTCTGTCATTCCCCCAGCTGCCATTTCAAGGCAACTGGAGAAATCAGTTTCCCTGTCATAATTTCTGCTCCACCTGGTCTGACACTTTCATCATTTGATACAAGGAATGCTTACCGTGATCAGAATAGAAACTAATACATTAAAATCCCAAATAACCAAATTAGAAGCAGGTGATCTTCTCCTCTCTCTCTGCCCTTCTTCTATTGTGAATAGGTCAAGGCAATAATTGACTACATGTGAATACTCGGAAATTCGGCTTCGCTTCACATTACAGCAATGTTTCTTTTCTGAGCTTTAACTGGTAACTGTTATCACAATATTTACAAAAATAGCAATAAAGCAGTCCTGAAGTAGTTTGCTTCAAGCGTTATAAACATTTTATACCATTCTCATTTGAGTGACTGGTTTACTTGTGGCCTATTTCCAATTTCCCTAACTTCACAATCCACACGCAATTCCAGACACCTCATCTCCAAACTCAAGGGTTTCCTAAGAGACTACTGCAGCCTATTTTTGTTCCTTGACAATGTTATTCATGTCTTTATACAGTACCTTAGTCTCTTTGAACTCTACTGAATATGTAATAGACCAGTTTGCCTTGAAGTAGATAACTAATAGCTTGAAACAAAATAGCTGTAGGCAAAGTAGAGTTAAGAGGAAAACAAGAGAGGGAAGAGAAAACAACATTTTTCAGTGCTCAAGTTCATTTGGCTGCACAAAACACAAGCTCTCATACCGTTAGCCAAAAGGAAGCTAATAACTGATTGACACAGGTACTTTTAGTGCGTATGCAGGGATTCTCTCAGCAATCAGAATGAGGAACCCCGCACTGCTAAGCATCCCTCCATACCCACCACAAGCACTGGCTGCCAAAACTGTGATCTCTCCTTGACTTTCAGGATGCTTACAATACGAGTGACCAGAGCTGTCCACAACCCTCTGTGGAGCGTGCTGCAGCCTGGCTGGATGGAGATTCAGACACAACAGCTCCAGCTTACTAATGAAGCATGTTTGGAAAGCTCTGGCAGAGATCATACAGAAGTAACTTCACCAACCCCCAAGTGAATATGTAGGTCCTGAGTGCAAGACAAGATCTCGTGCAGAGAGGGAAGCCACCTACCCAGCTAAACTGACACAACGCACTGCTGGGACCGGGTGCTCAGAGGAGGTGTCACAAACATGCTGATTCCTGCAGTGGCAACTGTACTTTCAAGAAAAAAGCCACCAGCAAAACGGCTTGAAACATCCTCAGAGTTGAAGGCAGAGCTCTGTGAAAGAACGTAATGCCAGCAAGTTGCCAGGACAGGCAGAAAAGTTAAATAATGCTGCTGAATTGGAAAACAAAACAAAATAAACCAAAACTGTCTTGTGTCGGGCAAATAGAAGAAGCTGTCAGTGACTTGGGGTTTTGCTAGGGAAAACTGATCCAGGCAAACTAAGGTAGTAGAGGCAAGAAACTAGAGGCAAGAGTGAAGCAAATCAATAAATAAAAATCAAAGCGAGTGCGGACAATGGGAGATGATTGTTTCCAAAAGGCAGAAACTTTTTTTTTTTTTTTACTGACCAGACTTTGCAAACCTGCAGGTCAGCAGAACGCTGTTTCAGAAAGCATGGCAACAAGCTGGTTACCTGATTAACTTTATTATGCATCTCAAGGGAAGGGAGATTTAAGTTTTTTGAGAACTCTCCTAGGAAATTAGATTGCAAATTTTCAGAAAGCATTCATTGAACCTCACTTCTTTATTCCTTTAGGTTAGCAGAATATTCTTTCAGCCCCTACTAAATATTACAGTGTCAGACAATTATTCTTCTGTGTTTTCTGTGGATGGCTGAAGGAAATCCTGCTAAAAGAACACTTCCTACAGTAAACACCGGCTACAAGAAATGTTTCAAAGGTACTTCTTCAGAAAACAAAGATTATTGAAACACTCTCGTTTAAGAGAGATGGGTTAGGAAAGAGCTTTCTATCAGGAAGGACAGAAAACTATTGAGAACGAGTACTTCAGTTCATTACCAGACATTTGCTTATTTGCAGTATTCAGAAGACCAGGACACACATTAGTTTTTCATGGGTTACATTACTTAATCAAAGTTCAAAATGGAGATTAGAAGTAAACCAGAAAGTGCTTATTAAAACAGAACAAAACACTGGCATTGTTCCTGGTACAAATGAACTTAACTGTGAAAGAACATTATTTATAATGTAACTAACACTTTCACAATTAGTTAATATTTTTTTCTATTCTGAAAAGCTGATTTTTGCATTAATTTCAATCTTGTGTTGGATCAAAGTTGGAAAGAGTTAAGAATTAGAAATGTGAAGAGTTAATCAATTATTTTATTTCATTAAAAATTAAATTTTAAAAAATCTAAATCGCTTCAAACTTTTCTCTGCCACTGCACCTTTTTCTTGCTGCAGGTTCCCCAAAGATTGTGCTGAAATATTCTTTGACACAGAACTAGAAAGCAACTGTCTCCTAGCAATAAAAATGTACCATTGCTCTGTGCATTGGAGTGAGCAGTTAAAACTTTTAGAAGACTGTTAGTCCAACCCTAAATTACCCCAAAGTGATTACATGTGATTGATAAAAACACTTGTTTTTCTAGAACAAATTAAATACTCAGTACTCAAACAGTTTCATCACTGTTTAGTTGCTGCTACAACTAGTAACACTGCACTGACCATGAGAATTTCTTTAAAAAAACACAAGAAAAACAGAATTTTGCATTTTCAACTTTGAAGGGTCAACTGCAAAGAAATTAGTGGTTGCGAATGTGTTTGCTGCACAGAGAAGTATGCCTTTATACCCTGAGTACTTTGAAGAACAAAAATCAAGGCAGAGAACATTCTTAACTCCCCCACATATCTAAATTCTTTAGATGGCAGTTCCTGGTATTCAACTTTTTTTCCATTAAATATTCGTTGAAGTAATTGCAGTATAAGGAATTACAGCTCTCGTGTCATTTTTTTATGGTAGGGTTCTTGCAATAAAAGAAGTTTCAAATGCCAGCAAGATAGCCACCACTTATGCCCCAAATGCCACATTAGTATGTGGCACTTGGTTTTATGCCTTTTGTATAGCCTTTTGAAAAAGCAAGATAATGGAAGTTTTGAAACAAACAAGCTAACAACCCCCCCCCAATCGTTCCATACTAAACAGAAGATAATGATGCATATCTTCTACTTTATTTTTTCCCCCAGAAATGGATGACCCTGAAACACCTGAAAGCTTTTTATTTCCTATAAATACTTAGCATATGGTATTCATTAGACAGTTACGTTTTGCTTACAAATTAATAAATATTTTTTAAAAGATGCAAACATAAAATTATGTTACATGTGATTGTGTACATCTTGCACACTTTCTGCTGTAGTTGATCCTGCTGTATTAGCAATAGATGGTGGGTATTGCTGTATGCCTGTTTAGAGTAACAATCTACAGTTGTTGATAACGCTGTTACGCTTGGCAAAAATTGAATAGCGCCTTATTTTTAAACCTGTACTACAAACTTCTATTTCATCCATAAACATACTACTCTCCACAAGAAAATGAATACTGTTACAAACAGGACAAAAGTAAGGACAAGCCATCTAAAGAAACAAATGAAAAACAGGTCTTCAAAAGAGAAAAGATGAAAGAGCCCAAACAAGTTAAGAACTGCTTTGTGCTATAGAATCTTTATATTCAGAAGCACAATGACAGATGACATTAGGGACAAGCCACTAAAACAGTTACTTTCAAGTTATGTGCTTGCCTGGTTTTGCAGCATTATAATGGTGAATTTGTCTACTTGTTTAAATTGGATGATAAGGTTTATACAGGTAACAGTTTGGGTATAGCCAACTGTCTTTTACAAGCAGATCAAAGTACTTATCACCCATAAAGCATTTCTGACAAGGTAAAATATGAGAGATGAGCAGAATAATATGCATTAGAAACCTATCAGACATGCTATTAGGTAAATCATGCCTTGTATACAAAAATTATACCGTACTACACATGCAGAACACCTATCTGTACATCAAGTAACTGCTCTGAAGAAGTCAAATACACTGTGTGCTGCAGAGAGTATACAAAGCCTTGTCTAACCAGGCACCAGCACTGTCCCCCTCTCCTATTTTTGTCAGGTATTACCTGCACCAGTAGATTCTGAGATGCTTTCTCTCTTCAATTGCTTTAACGGTCACTTAAGACCATTCGCTTTGACAAAAAATGAAACTCTGCAGGCCTTCTTTTGGCAGGGACAGCAGGGATGAGACTTTACCTACGTAAATCACATTTACCAAAACTTTGCTGGAAGTAGTTATTTGGCAGCTTAGATTCTACCTCTGCAAGGCTTCTATAACTTGCTGCAGTTATCAGCCACTGTTAACAAAATGATTAAGCAAATGTTCACCAGCAAGACACCGAACCTTGCCAGGTTTTGCTTGGCTGCAAAACAGATGGAGAACCCCTGCTCCAGAGATGCTGCTTCCTTTTTTGCTCCCAGAGGCACCTAAGAACAACGCTGCTTAAGTGGACAGGATTGGGAATAATACAAAGTTTTAATTAGCATTTTTGTAGACAAACCACGTTTTAAACCCCCTAAACAGTTGTGAAATGTGCTACAGGCCTGCTATACCACAGCCTACTACTACCAAAGGTGATGTCTGTATTCAGAATTCAACTGATGCCAATAGCTGCATATCTGGAAGAGTCCTACAGTCCTCAAAATTAAAGGTTGCTCCCTACTGTAGGCCACAGAACCTTATGTTTGTGGCTGACTGACTGCAATTTCTCTTAACTGAAATACTGCCCCTCGTGTGTTAGTTGGTATGCTTTTCTTGATACAATAGCATCCACCTGAATCATATATAAACATAAAATCATACACAAAGAGAGATGCTACCAAGTTACTGTTTACCCATCTCTTGAAAAAGCACAGACTTCACCAGCTACTAGTTACTGGAAGCTGATTAGCTTCAGGAACTGAGCTAGAGTTCCATGTTTTCTAAATGCTGCTCTGATGAAGGATTATTCATAACTGCATTACTGCTGTAATGCATCCAAGAATGGTGAGGAGTCATTTCTGAAAAGCTGTGCTGCTTCATTGCTCAAGCTCATTTTTCAGCCTTTTGTTCCTCTTGCTTGATTTCACTTTAAGGAAAAACAGAAAACCATATAAAAGAATGAATTCAGCTACAGAAAAAGTAGATCTGACTATTTTTATGATCCAGCTGAAGTCAAAGAGCTTAAAAGTACTACATAACTCTATGGTGCTGAGTGCCCTTTACGTGCAGTTAGTGGAATCAATTTTTTTCCAACTTACATACTCAGTATCAGCAATTCTTTTAAGAAATACTAGGTATCTTGAAAACCTGACAGAGGTCAAACAAAACTTTGTTCATTTAATGCATTTCTATACCGTGTGATAAGCAGGTTTTCAGCACCAATGTACGCTGTGTATAAACACACAAATAGCATGACTAGTTTTTATACAGTTATTTGGCAAGGACAAGCTCATGGGAATTATGCATCTCCCATGGAAATTCTCAACCCATTTTCATGCCTTATTATACTTTTCAGTCATTACTCCATTTCTGAGACACATTTTAAGCTACAAAAATCATTCCACTACATTAACTCTATGACCACTGCATATCAATCTTTGTTTCCTGGACTCAGCATTGGATGGACGTATCCCCAAAAGGGAGATAAAATTGTTTGTGACATTTTTGGTAAACCTACATATTTTTTTCTTCATTTTGTGAAATTTCCACTACAGCTTCCGTTGACCAAACTGCAAAACTAATTTTACATCTCTCTTTCTATTGGTTATACGTATGTTTTCTTGATTACAGTTACTTTTTGTTATTGGAGAATACTTTTGCAGTGTTTTTAAATGCATGTTTTTCTTTCTGAAACATGACTGAAAAAGCTTTTTTTTTAATAAAAAAAACAAGATCCATGCTATGTAATTGTTTTTAAATTGATTTAGACACCATGATGCAGATTACTGGATTTTGAGTGTAGACAGCAGAAGACTGCCCATTAACACAGTACTAACATTCCCCATATAGAAGGTCAATATTATTTCAAAAAGGCAGGTCACATCACTAACTTTTAAATACATATCTGAAATTCTAAATAAACCCTTTTATAAACAAATTATTTTCCAACTATTTCTATTGGTAAGAAGCAGAGAAACTGGTTGCTTTAAAATTCTTAGATACATGGGACTTTGTGTGAGAAAAAGAGATGCCTTCTCTGAAACAGTACTTCTGCGGCAGAAGAAAACCAGACATTTTTAGCAAGTAAGTTTACTGAGAAGTGGAATTTGGGGGAGGCTTTTGTTGAAAAGTTGACTTGCTTTTTAATAAACTCAACTTAGACCTTGAGTAATTTCAGATGCAAGTGGGGACACTCATCTGCTCTTCTGAAAAGAGACAACTGTTATTGAAGAATTACTGTGCCTACGTCCTTGGCAAATCCCTTTGAGGAGATGAGCAGACAAAGTCTCAGGAATTTTGCACTGGCATTGTCTCTTTGCATTCACTCTTCAACATATAACTGGAAAAACATACTGCACATGCACCAGTCATAGGGAAAACATGTTAGCATTAGCAATGAGAATCCTAAACAGGATCTCTTTCAGCATGTGCTCGTACTCAATTCATTAATCTGCTACTATGCTGATATGGAATTCTTTCTGTGGCAAAGGAAACAACGGAAAGCCACGTCATTCATTCTTGTTGCAGTCTGTCACAACCATTATCTGAAATTTTCAGTTGGTACCCAAGATAAAGTTTTGCTTGATCAGTGCAACCAAGAACTCCTTGCTGGCTTTTCTAAGAGTGACACAGATCCAAACCCAGGAAACGGAGACTACTTCCCAACGATATTTGTGTTTGCAACGTGCACGGTTGGTCTGACTGCAACACACACAGTTTTTTTCTGGCTTCTGTAGGATCCCACAAAAATACCCCTAAGCTGCATAAATTTCACGTCCTATTTAGGCTGGGTATCAGGAAACTACATAGCCTACACCAAATCCCACTCCTACTTTTTTCCCCCACAGCTGTTTACAACTACTGCAGTGAAGACCTAAGTCCAAGGTGACTTTCTTGAAACGGGTTTTGATGGTTTTTCTTCCATTAAGAGAAGAGATTGTCTGGACTTGTTGGAGGCGTCCATACATTTGCTGAAAACACAGACACCCCTGTCTTTTATGAAGCATGCATGAGATCACGCTGGATTGGGATGTGCTATGATAAAACGATACTCAGACTGAAAGAAAAAGAGGTTGACAATCTAGCCTCTTCTTCACTCTGAAGTTAAGCAATTAGGAACTTAAATGGAAAATATACAATGCACATGGGAAAGTGTCGCTTGGATAGAGAACACAGCTCTGCTGCCAAAACCTGCAGATGGAGAAAAAAGCTTCAGGACAGAGCTATGATGTACGAACAAATCAATACTAGAAGGATTTTCCTATAGAATAAATGCAAATCCCTCACTTAGGCTTTTAAAATTGTAGTTATTTTATTGAAATCAGAAAAGGTTTATATGAAATGCATTATTTCTAAGCTGTTTTGAACAGCAATTTCCATTTATTAATAGGGAAAAAAGCAGATCAGTGGCTTTGATCGATACAAGTTTTTAGAGTTTGGTTTTATATTTCTTCACTAAAATTTGCAGAAAAGCATTCCTAGGAAACAAATGTCTTCAGCTGAAGAAGGGAGACGAATACAGTTTTTGTATGGCTCCTATCTCTTCCAGCTTTCAACAACAAGCTGGAAATGATTAATTCCAGAAACATCAATCTCTCTTGATCTCTTTATAGTGATCTTGAAGATACAAATAAAAATTATGAATACAGTGTTGAAGTAAACAGTCTACCGGAGTCAAGAGGACAAAATATATTTCACTATTCTTAGAGTCTGTTGAACATGACTAAAGTACAAAAAACAAAAATTACCATAGAGAAAGCTGAGACTTTCATTATAGTTTTGTCTTCATTACTGTAGAAAACAAATCTGTAATCTGCCTTTTTCTGTAGCTTCTTTTGAGATTCTCTTTTTTCTTTTTTGCAGAGACAATGTTTACCTTTTTTTTTTTTGAATGGCATGGATATAAGCATTTTGAACCAATGCACATATTACTTACTACCTATGGGCTTTTGCAAAGGCTCACAATTTCTACACCAAACACAAAGTAGTAATTAACCAGCAGCAGGACTAGAAATCAAACTTAAAAATAAAATCCACATACAAACTGCTTACTAAGTTATGACCAAAGCAAAAATGAAGCAAGTTAGCAAACTTATCATCTGTATGTCTCTGTCGTGAGAAGCACTATACACTAACAAACATTATTGTACCAACTTTTAAGTTACTAGCTAAAGGTCACCACCTATGGCAGACACAGACAGAGTAGGTGCAATTATGTCTTTACGCTTATATAGCTGCTTCAAACATGATTATACCAACCTATTATTTTTTACATAATGAAGTACTAGAAAACTTGTGGACGTTAATATAAAACTAAAGCATTTCTGCAACTTAACTTAAACATCTTTTGACCCAAGGTTGCCCCTTTAAGCTTGCCTACTCAAAAATTCCAGGTCTTATAAAACTGATTTCTAGAGGCTGTACCCAAAAAGGTATTTTAACGGATCCACATACTGCCTGGTAATAGTTCGATTTGCTGCAGAAGATAATGCCAGATAACTGATTAATAACTACTTCTGCATGATAAAACCTCTTTTTTTCTTCTTTGTGATAAATTCTAGTAAACCAGTGTGTGACCAGTAGAAAATAGATTTTAACTTCCTTTGGAAACAACAGCCCAAACAGTCAAATGGCAAGGTAACTTACTAGCAACTCTATTATCTTTTTATAGCTAGGCATAAAGCCTTTATCAACCTCCAGGTTATTTTTAGATTGGCCTAAGACTGCAATATCATGATGACCCACTCAAAACAGAGCTTCTGAAAGCTCTCAAACTGACATTACCTTAGTATGATCTATTACAATTGACTGTCCAGACTGGGGATACAGGGACCAATTGTCAGGAGCATTGCAAAGACAAAAGATGGAAAGCAGTCTGCCTGTGCTACATACACTAGGATTCTAGAAAGCAGCAAAGTGCACAAATTTGTAACACAACTATCAAAAATTCTTCTTTGAAGGAAGTGCAGGAATACTGACACTCCAAATCGCTTTGCTCTAGATAGATATCCGCTTCAGCTGTTCAAAACAGATTCTACTAAACAAACCCAAGGCACTGGGCCACTTTATCATCAGAATGGCACAAGCATATACTCTGGAAGACATCAAAATAATTAGTCCCCTCAATTCTTTCACTTTGAGTTTCTTGTTTTGATTCTTTACTACCTGCTCTGTGAGTAGCATGCATGCACACATTACACGTTTGTTTGAATTTTGCGCTGCTATCCACAAATTCAGTTTTGTTTTTAAAATCGTATCCTTATACTACTAATAGATCTTTTATAACTCCCATAATAAACTGCTGCCTAAGAGAAAAATATCCTAGCAGGCAAACCTTTTAAAGCACTTACCTGAAATACTCAACTAACATAATAATGATGAATAACAGTCGCCATATAATCTAGATTTTTCCCACCTATGTATTTATTTTCTTGATTAAGGATGCTCCAACTAGAAACTTAAAGTGGTATGCATCGTTTCACTACATATTTACCTCAGCTTTATACCAGCTAAATTAAAAAAATTGAACAGCAGGACAGGTTCAAAGTAAATCTGAATGTAAGCTCAGTTGCCTGCATATTGTTTTAAAATTTTGAACATGTCTACTCACACCAAAATAAACTTGAAACAAGCAAATATTAAAGTAGATAGCTAAATAAATTTGAAAGAGGAGCATTCTACTTCACAGACCACTAGCGCAGAGTTAAACTTGCAAGTTTATTTTGCTTTCTGTAACCGGCAATCTGACCTTTGAATTACACACCTTATTTCTCTACCAGTTTTTTAATTGGCATTAAGAGGCATATGTAAGATAATTGAAAAAAGATTAAAAAGTGTTTAAAATTCAAATTTCTGTCCATTTGTAAAATATTCCATCTCTTCTGTCAACTTGATAAAATACTCACAGATTCACACCCCACAGGTAATTTTTCTGCTAGCTTTATGGCAAAGAGAAATGTATTTCCTGCATACCTCAACACTGAAGGAATTCTCTTCAACCTTCTCAGTTTCTGCCTCTGCCAGAGGATTTTTCAGAGTCTGCAAGAACAGTGCAGCTTTCCTTTTGCGTTCTGCTTGTAGCTGCTTTTCTTTTGATTCCTTGGAGGCCTGTGCAAGCTTCTCCCTTGCCGCAGCTGCTAGTCTATCCTCAAGTTTCTGCTTTGCTAAGGAAGATAAAAAAATCAAGTTTAGAATGAATCACACTTGTGCACCTTAAGTTTCCTTGAAAGAAAGGCACAAACAAAAAAGAACAGAACCAAACAGTCCCCCCAGCTATATACAAACCTTTCTAGTACATCTATTCAAAGAGATAGTAAGGACAGATCAGTTGAAATGATCAAATTCTACCCATTATAATTTATAGGTAATGTCATTTGATCAATGAAAAGCATTAATACAGTAAAAATTGTTAAGCTTAAAGAAACTGCCATAAAAATCTGATCCTGGAAGTGCAGCATACTAGTGTTTTCCTTAGTATTTACAGAAGCTGCCTAAAATAGTAGCAGTGCAAATTCAGAGGCTTTTTCCTTCATACTCCTTAAAGCAATGCACTCTTCATTTTGCTTTTCTCACAGGCTGGATCATTTTCTCACATCTTCCAGCCCAATTTATATATATCTAAAAAAGTTTACAAAGGAGTTTGCTCCAGATAGCTTTACAAATGGTTTTGCCATTGTTATAAACAAGTATTGTTACGTGATTAAAGAAAGAAAACAAGCCACGTTAGCTATGCACAGAACGATTTTTTTTAACCTGCTTCATCTTACGTTTCCAGCTCTGTGTTCTGTACACATACAAGATGATTTTTTGGTTAATTGCACCCAACCCAGCTTTTCCCCAACCATCTCTTATGCTTCATTTTTATTACCATATACAATATTTCATACTTGCTCTACATATGTATCACTAGACTATACTCGGTGCTACAAAAGTGTAGAAAGGAACTGCTACTTAGAAGTTAAAAAAAAAAAAAGTACTGTTTGACAATGAAAAATTAAATTCCTGTAGCATACTCAGTTATAAGAGCAATATTAAGTTTTTAAGCTGGCAAACACTGACAGCATCTCTACTTTATATTAAACAGCCTCTACTGTGAAACCGCCTGGGGGATGAAGGTGGGAAATTTGATCCCTTCAGAAGATCACTTCATTTGAATTCACACTGCATACCCTTGGCCCTTACATATACACAGTAAAAGAGAAACCCATACAAAGACTTAATGGCACTGCATTATAACAGGAACAAAACATCAACAAGGTGATATTAGTGTATATGGGCATGCTATGTTACTGAAAAATAACTTGAAGCATTTCATTGTTCTGTGAAGAAAATGAGAAATGGACATGTCTTTTTCTGGGCTGTGTAAATGCAAACTGGAAACTAGAGGTTTAGTGTTTTACCCCAAGTTTGTAAAGAAAAAAACAACTCAGAAAAATCAGGTACCATGGCAAACTATTCAATGCCATTTTGTTATAGTGTCAGTTTTAACTGAGCAACCAATGAATATTTTGTACTCAACAATAAGTAAGAAACTGTGGGAAAAGGAAAAATCTATTCCTGTAAACATAATATGGTGAAGACCGAAAATACTTAAAACACTGTACTTTACAAAGGACTCAATCTTTCATTTTGCTTTCAATATAACATGGGATACCTTGTTTAGCTTCCAACTCCTCCTGAGTAAGCTGAGGTTTTTTCTCTTCAGCAGGAGTAGAAGGAGTGGTAACAGCTGGAGTATGATTTGAAGCATTATTAGCATTCTCCTGGCCTTCCTTGCCCTCTTCCTCCTCCTCATCACTGTCATCATCTAATTTAACACGGTTTTTCTCCAAAGGAAGAAGGTCATTTTCCTTGGCCTTGATTGCAAAGCTTATTGGAGCAAATGATGCTGTGAATGAATGGGTAAGATTTTACACATCATTAGACAACAATGGAAAGCACGCTGAATTTCTTGTCTTTATCCATAACTCCTGTAGCATACACCATGAAAGAAACCAAAACCAAGAAACAGATCTGTATCATCCTTACGCTGTGGTAATTATTTTGGGGGACAATACAATAATTTTTTTTCTTCTTTGAACATATTTTGGAAACTATTTCCCTGAAATGTTCGGCCTCAAATTAAAAAAAAAAAATCAGATACAAACCATTTTTTAGACCCAGCCACACAATACAGTTCTTAAAATGATTTTCATTTATTTAAAATCACTTAACGGTTTCTCACCCTCACAATTACGTGAGAATTGGTCTTTGGATTGAAGCATGAAACCAGTCTAGGTCAAAATACTTCGTAATGCTATAAGAAGCAGAAAAATAGTTGAAAATATTTTTTTATATTTTATTATATCAGACACTGCAATTAGCCCTATAGTATAACTAGAACTTAAAATACATCTCTAAAGGATCACTTGCATTCCATATTTTTCTGCAAATCTGTTGTCTCAGGCCAAAGAGATATGAACAATCCTAGGAAACAATTCAGTATTTCCTCTCTATGGTTGCTTTCTTTCTTGTTGAATCTGTTTTCCCAGTTTCTTCTCCCCACTGAACACTCCTTCTGCTAAGGCTGCTGACACACTACAGTATGATACAGTCCCTTATGCTTCCTTCACACTAAATCTGACGGTTTGTGCAACAATAGCGTTTGTCAGGCTCACAGAACAGAACTTAAATACTTACATGCATCTATATGAAAATTAATTATCTTGGGGAGATAACATTTCACTATAGAAGAAATAAATGCAAAACTTAAATCCTGTTCTCTAAACGCACTGTGTCTTAACTATAGTCTCGCTGTGGCAAAATTAGTGGTCAAATATTCCTTTCAAACAGTCCTCCCTGCTACCCCAGCACAAAAGCACAACACTACACATCCATGACAGCACAGACAAAGGAAAAAGAATGCCTGTACACAAACCACAGAAACCCACAAAAAAAATTATTGTGGATTGTTTCAAGCTAGTCTTCATTAATGGATCTTCCAAAAATAATAAATATAGATACACATTAGCTACACTTAAGTCTAACTACTGCTTTTCCCTCAAATAATTTTTCCTGCAATGTTTTCTGAGAACTGTTTTCTGGAAAAACACAGAATTCATCTCTAAACAGTTTATCCAAAAAGTAACTTTAAAGAATAAAAGACTGATCAGCTCACACATCTCAAGCAAAACAACTCACTGCTATATGATCTGCTGCAATACTTGTCTTTCACAAATAGGAATGCCTGTTGCATGCATATATATAAATATCCTCTAAGATTCTAGTAACAGAAAATTAAATACAACAATTAATTTACATACCAATGTTTAGAAAATATAAGCTTTGCATCTTCTAATTCTAGGGTAAGAAAACAGGCTCATAAGTAAGTAAGAACCCCAAAATTACAAGATAAGAGATCATAATGGCAATTTTTCAACTTTTTCATATGACTAAACAAATCCTAAAATGGGATTTTAATCCTTCAGAAGCAAAAGAAAGGTTCAGATATTATGTTTGTCTTAGAGCCAGCTACTGCATTTACATTACAAGAAAGTGGGATTTGTAGCATACCAGAAAGTGAAAATAAATTTATAGGAATAAGACCACAGGGAGTAGGTACACTCATCAGCAATTAAGTAAGCCTCTGAATAAGGTAGAAGGTAGTACTTGTCAGTGGGAACACTGGTTAAGAGTTTGTCTTCTGTTTTGTCTCCTAATGGCTTTTAATTCTACTTGTATCTTTTAAGTTTTATTTTATATTGAAAAGATGACATATTACGATTTCTTTTTCTGACAGGCCAGGATATCAGTTCTCGAATATAAAAAAATCTGTTTTCAAACTCAGGATATTAACAGTGTGTTAGCTGAATTTGGCTTTTAAGAGATCCTTCCACTTTGTCCCTCTGCTGCTATAACTGCAAGAGGAAAAACATTTCACTTGCACGTGGAAAGGCTTTTTTTTTTTTCCCCAGTATGATTAACATGCAACATTGGAAGACTGATTAACCAAGAAATAAGCGTAGTGTACTTCCTCCATGTGTATGGTTTCAAACAAGACTACTGCTTTTATTCAGGAGGAGTATCTTCTTTCTTACAGAGCTTGTAACTGTCAAGTTTTAAATGACAAAAATAATATTCTGCTGGCGTCACTGATGAAAGCCTTCAACTTTGCACTAAACTAAAACAAAACAATTTATTCTGTCAGACAGTAAATACCTCACAGTCTGATAAAAGAAAAATATGAAAGCAAGCAAATTGCTTACTTCAAAATTTTTTTATGCTTTTAGTGAAAATAATGCTTAAATTCTTTTCCCTACTCCCCTCCCGCACCCCCTTTTTTTTTCTTCACTATATGCTAACAAATATTTTTACGGCCAACAACTCATGCCAACGTACCTTTCACCAATTTACCATCACTGACAGTTTTAGGAGGAGGAACATCCTTTTTAGTTCCTGGAACTCCCTTAGCACTTGGCTCAGATGCATCTTCAGGTGTGTGCTCATCTGCAAATTGAGTCTCACTTGGCTTATCAGTGGCAGTATCTGCTGGAACGTCTTCGGATGAAGATACTCCCTTTTCAAAAGAAATGTTTGATTTTACCAATTGGGTAGTTTATGAGAGTTAATGCTGTGCTTGGGGAGCTGCAATTCTGCCAACTATTTCAAACATCACTTTATCAACAGCTAATTGTATATCAATAAGCAGTCATGACCAAAGTTTGCTCCTTGTAAATAATACACTGCGTCACATACAGGCTGCACAGACTAGAGATCTGCAGTAAGATGTGTTGTTATTTTAAAGGGAAGAAAATGTTTTTCAGCTGGTATACTTTTGCAAAGAACTGTTTTAAAAATGGCATTTTTTCAAACTGGACCCTAAAAGCATATACTTTATTTCCAAAGTATTTTCTTTTAGCTCTCGATCTCCAGAGTCCAGGACAAAATCCATTAAAGTTGATTCACAGAACAAAAGCTTGAGACGTTTTTTGCTAGATACCTTCTGTACAAATTCAAGTTATTACAGGGATGAACACAAGGTAATGTCTGACTCGTCCTAACCTTTTGCTGAAGAACACTGGGCCTATCAGTGTTTTTTGTGACATTAAAGCGATACAGTACAGATGTTGTAAGATTTTCAAAAGAGTAAAGAATTATTGCTCCTACTGTTACATGACTGAATCATTCAAGACAACTTCTACACTCATACTGTGAGAATATTAAGACAGATATTGTAGAATATTAAAAATATTTACATGGCAAGTCAGGGGATCACATTAAATAATTTAACATTTAAATGAGCCTCTCAGCAAACAGTTTGGTCACTTCCCACTGGCAGCTGTTAAGTATATTTAATGTTGAAATATCATGTATTGAAGCAATCCTTTCATTGTTCCCTGCAGCCACTCCCTGACCAACAGAACTAATTTCTGAAAATCCTCTGAGAGGAAACAGATTTCATGTATTTACCGAAGCCAACAGCACAGTTTTCTATTAACTTTAATGGCCAAAAGGAGAATAATCAATTGCATTAGTTGCCTATACTTACATTATTAAAGCATAAAAATAATACTGAAATCATTATTCTAAAAAATTAAAGAGAACGGCAATATCTAAAAAACCATGCAGTAAGACAATATTCATTGCTACACAAGACCTCAGGGGACTTAAACCAGTTTCTGCTTGCTTCTTAGCTACTAGAATCATTTGAACACCTAAAAGGAATCTTTTATCATTATATTTTGGTTAGTGCACAATTTCCCCAGAAAATAAATGTTAATGAGTCTTGATTAATTATGTAACTTTTATGAATTCAACCCACTAGTTTGGAAATAAGAAATTCTACAGTAACAGTTATCACTGTGGTACAGGAAAATTTTGCACGTAATTTATCAGTTGACTAAGATAATATTTACTACAGCTTATCTTTAAAAATAGTGTTTTCCAAACATTTTTCATGATTAAAATAAGAGACAAAAGCATTTCAAACATCAACTATTATTGAATTTCTTCATTTTCCAGAAAGTTACTTTGAGGAGTTTACCCACAGGCCTACCTTCTTCAGTTTAAGTAATTAATTGTTGAGCACTCCAATCTAAGCCTTGAGATGACAAATGACATAGGGCCTAAAAAGAAAATAGCTCTTTCCCATGAAAAGTTAACATCAGATTAAGTATTTCTGATATTTGCAATTTTCTTTTCAGTAAGAGAACAGACAATCTAATGCTATTAGCTAACATGAGAATGGTTAAAAACAAGGATGCCAAGGTTGGGTATTATCTTTTAATAACATGACTAGAAGAAGCGAAGGAAGTAAGAAACTGACATGAGATTTTGAAGGTCTAGTATTACTTCAGTCAGTCATGCTAGGATTCCTCTGATAGAAAACCTCACTCAGAAAAAAGCATGCCAGCAACATAGTTTGGCTACTACTCTACAAAGAACCATAAAGCATGTGGCTGTTAAAAAGTTATACCTCATCTTCATGACAAAAAAACACTAATCCTAACTCTACAAGGCTGCAGACCTCCACAAGGCATATACTGCCTTGTACAGAAATTCAAAAGATTCACCGTTTGCCATTTTAGACTACAACCACAGTGAATGGCTGCTTATACTAAAAAGCAAGAAGTAAATATCATACCACCTCATGTATCCCAAATTAAATGCTATACAAAATTAAGAATGAACAACAACAACAAAAAAAAGCATTCGCATCCTTTGCTGACCGAGTTCTCTATAATTCAGAGATTTCAATTTTTAAAGTCTCATGATAATAATGATAATACACTAAACAAGTCCTTTTCCCACTTACGCTGCATTTTTAACATATGTACATATAAACACACACATACCTGAGAGTTGTCACTGCTTTCCTTTTGAAGGAAGAACTGTTTTTTAAATTCATAATACGCATTATACTGGTGCCATGGTTGCAGGAACTCAAATCTGTTAAAACAAATGAACACAGTATATACCAACAATCTATTGTTGTCTAACTCTCTCTTGCACATAGAACAATATTTTATGTTTGGAAGCGCTGTAATGTACGCCTAAATTTCCAGAGGATATATATTGAGAACATGGTTTTGAAAGAAGTTTTTGCTTGTTTGGTTGTTTTTAACATTTCAGCAATAATGCTTTGGCATTACTTTTAAGTAGATCCCTGAATTTCAATTAAAAAAAAAAAAAGACATAAGTCCCTTCTTGAGATCTCCATGCTCTGCTAATATATTTAAAAATGAAAACCTCAAACTTTAAAATAAAAAACAGAATAATGTTTTCTTACCTGAGATCATTCTTGGCACGAACACTAGTTTCAAATTTTATCCCATTCCTAGCAACATACTCAGCTAGCTTGTCAATAACAGGTTGGATATCTGGGGGTGGAGGTATAATGGCAACCACTGGAGCAATTGTGCTGAAAACATCAAAAGTACATCATTTTTATAAATAGATTATAAGTATCTTTCAGACTCTTGTTTTAACAACCCCCCCATGAAATAGAGGCTTGCTCTCTAGGCTCATTATGCAGTTAAAGTAACTACTGATTTTCCACATAGAAAAAAAGTCATAGTAGCTGAATAACAGTAACCACATATAATATCAAAGACCAAAGTGAAGCCAGGTAATCAAAGCTGTATAAACACTGCTGAATGTTACCGAGGCATCACCAATAACACTGCTGTTACTAAACATTTCATACTGCAGTGCAAGAAAGAGTCCCCTCCACCAAACAACCGCAACTATAAAACTCTATGTGGTACCTTGTAGATGTTGTGGTAGAGGTCAACCCACTGCTGCTTTCGGTTGTGTCTGGGGGAGGTGGAGGTGTAGTACCAGGGGGTGGAGGTACTGATGCTACCCCTGTAGTGCTTGATACAGTCACCCCTGCAGGCAATGCATTGTAGTAGGTGGCGACATCTATTCCTGGAGGTGGAGGTGCGAGGCAGTAGGTTCCATCAGGTAGCATATAGTAACTATAATACATGGCCGCCACAGTTGCTATAAAGAAAAAAACAAAAACAAAAATATTAAAGAATAAAGTTCTAGTTAGAAGAAAAATATACAATAATAACAAAAAGCTACTATGGCATCAGAACAAAACCATCTACAATCTAGATTCACAACAACACAAAAAAAATGTGTAAAAGAATGTTCACGTTAATACGCTTAGAATGAATATGAACTAAGTATGATTAAAAGAAAGAATCAGAATATACTGAGGGTCAGATGGAAGCCAAATAGATAGGAATAAAAAAAAAAAAGAAAAAAGTGAATCACCAGAGAACGCCTACAAAAAACAACCTAATATGAAATCGTTCTTCCTAAACTAAATTAACCTCTGGCATTGTAGCTTAGATAAAATTGTGTATGCATTAAGAACAAAGTGCGCATATATTCAAAACTAACACTGAGAAATTAAACTCCTATTATTGCTAGTGGTTTAATTAAACGACAGCATTGCTTTAAGAGCAAAATGCTTTTTCAATATAGAAAATTACCATAACTATTAAGTTAGTTCTAAGTTCCACTTTATTAACAACCATTTCTAATTGCCTCTATATAAAGCTGGTAAAAAGCTGTTTTGAGTATCTGAGTAGTTTTTCCTTATATCTGGTAAATACATTTGCATTACAAGCTTTGGAATCAAAGTTATGCTGACTGTATATCCACTTACGTAAACTGTATATGCAGGTAAGTAGAAATTAGGCAATATAGTCTTTTAACGCTGAAGCTACATAGGCATTCACAAAATCTAGAAACTTTAAAGTTTACAGGTGATTTTTCATTCTTCATAATAGAAAATCTCACATTAGACTACCTTCACAGTAGCTGCCATTGTACAACTGTGCTACATTGTACACGTATGCTACAGTCAAACTCAGAAACATTTTGCATATACCAAGTGCAAATGGAAAGAAAATAAAAACCCAGAACAATTCACAATGGCCAGTGCCTTATTTCACTCATTACCTGCATACAAACTCCTCATTTACAGCACAGCTGAATGTGCCACTGCTATTCATTATGAACAGAAAAGAATTTACTTTCTAAAATGATCTTAGAGGGTAGTCTCTATCTGTATGATTGCCAGTGAGGTCTTTTTCTGCATTTGATTGGTAAAACTTCACATTTCAAGCTTGGAGTCACTGAAGTGCGCCTTAAATTTTTTGATCAAGTAGATGAGGCTGACGGGAGATCTTTTCACAAGAATGGCACAGAACCAAAGTGACAATACAGACTTCATCATGAAGAGAAGTGAACTACTTTTGTTTGCCTCAGGTTTGTATATATATTTGTTTTCTAATCCCCGGTCAAGAGATCTACTTCCAGCTAAATGAGACTAAATTATATTTAGTCCATTACTTTGTATTAACTCACACAGTAAGTAGGCAGGATGAAAAATTTTCACATATTTTTCGCATTGGTTATTTAGTGCTGTTTAGTGAATTTACAGTCTGAGGCAGCATACCAAAAGATGAGCAAAAAGGCAAATACTTGGCTATTAAGCTAAGCATCTTTTCAGCTCAAGAACCTGACAGTTCACTACTACTAGCCAATGCTTGAGTCCACCACACCAGCTCTGCAATGTAAGATCACATACAAGGCTGTATCATCTGGGGAAACTAGCCACTGACAGGGAACAGCTACACTACAATGAAACTGAGATTTATAAACTAAAAATAGTAAGTAACAAAGATTCCTTTTTCTGGAACACTGTCTAAACTCAATTCTAGTACAAAAATGCTAATACACAAATTATGAAAGTACATCCACATTTTTCTATGCTGCTCCCACCATTAGTGGTTTAATATATTGAAGTATTTCCAATATACTCAGCATACCACTCGGCAGATAGTAATTATCAAAGGAAGTACGGGAAGTTCTGGTTATGTCTAATTAATACCAGCAGAATGTAATAGACATGTAGAACTGTGCAGGGAAGATTAGCACATCTAACTCAAGCTAGTGCAGAAAGTTGTTTGGAAAATCTCAGTATATACAGCTAAGCACAAGCAGCAAAACAGAAAAAAACAAGCAATTTCTTAATGCAAACGCACATGGAGATTAACATCCTTTGCTATTTTACCTAGCGCAATAATGTATTTCATTCCTTTGTATATAAATTGCTTTAGGATTAAAGCTTTCTGCTTCAATAACATCCCACTGCAGCAAGTACCACAATTTTGTATTTCAAAGTACTATGCTAAATATATATGCAACTTTGATACTTCGTAGTTTTATCCAGTGCCTTCTTTATGGACTCTCCATTATGGACATACATAAATAAGTCACTGCTGAAGTGCCTCATCATTACCTGCTCATTTTTATATCTTCCAGTGCTGCTTCTTATTCTAATCACATCTCACTCTAACAGTGCTTTCTAGTAGAGACAACCTAATCACTTTCTGATCTTATGATGGATAACCCATTTTGTGGTCATAAAAAAAAATATTTATACAAGATACCGTTAGTAAAAACTGCCACTTAAAACCCTGCTAATTTTGTAGGTATCTTAAAAACGGATATGAGAATCTCTTATTTAAACTGCGTTAGTTGAGAATCCGAAGTACTTAAAAAATACTGCACTACTATGCAACTGCAAGTCATAGATAACCAGATTAGCCCTACCGCTCCACATTACATCAGAATACATTACCACAAAATCTTTTTGTTTCTAAATAGAGGTAAAAATTTTATTCTTTCCATGGAAGTTTGAAATTAAACATTAGTTTTCTTTGTGTATATTTACAAGCATTACTTTGCATAGAAATATCTTACCAATAGTTTAAAATGGAAGGGAATTTTTATTTCCAAGATGATTTTAGGGTAGAGAAAAAAGGGTTGCATGTCTCAAATAGGGTTCTTCTAGCAAAATCAACACTCACTGAATGTTAGCATAAAAGTTGCACAACATTGAAAAATACACACAATTTGTATCTGCTGGATATATATTAAATATAGAGACACACAGAAGCCTCAAGAAGCAGATGAGTTTAGCAACATAATACCAATACAATGAACAACTGATTTGAGTAAGTTTTCCAAGCTAAAGGTTTGTCAGATGCTAAATGCCTGTTCCTTGAGAAAGCAAAGGCTTGTGGCTTGCTTGCTTTCTTTAAGCAAGTATTTTATAATGCTTTAATTAGCTCAACACTTCACACAAGGGCACTCACTTCCTGTAAATCTAAAGATTTTCCACAGAAAGGTGTATAAACAGAAAGTATTCAGGTAAAATATTTCAAAGGATTTAGACTAAGAATTTACATTTCTGGAGGCAAAGTTTAATCAATGCATTAAATTACAGTCCTCTTAAAAGTTTCCTAAACAATTCTGTGTGGCAGTATTTACTTTCTTCAAAGAATAACTTATCTGTAAGGAGAGCAGAATAAAGATCTATTAAGTTTTAAAGGCAGAGAGAGCAGAGCTGTAGGCTTAACTTGTATTGCTATTAAATGATAATCTCCAAGTCTGCATCACATTCATTCAGATTCAAGCCTGACATGAAAGTAATCAGAAAACTGAAGGGCATTTATCCATAGAGACACTTATTCTGATTTCAGACTTTCTTGAAATAATCAGTAATTTTCCATTTCTCTGCAGACATCTTATTTCAGTTTTATTAACATTCTCTTAAGGTACAGTTTTAAATAAAAACACTTCCACACATATTCCACTACATGTATTACAGTTGGACAACATCTCCAATCATTTGGGGAGTTCTGAATTTATAACGCTTCATAATCGACTTTGATAATTATTGTCACAATTATTTGCAATAATATTATTAAAAGAATGAACTCTATCACCACCACCTTGAAATAAGACCACTCATTACCTACAAATTGATACTGACATAAAATGTTTCTGCAGTGAAGGCTACAATATACCTGTTCTTATAGCTCAATAATGTCAGATGGTAAGTCCTATAAATGAAAGGATAAGTTATATTTCTATGTTTAAGGAATCAACGACTTTCGCAATTAAGGACTATGAAAGAATTAGAGGCACATAAATCCAATTAAATTTGTCCTCACCTTTTTGGGTATGAGAATTTACTAAACTTGCAAGAGCTTTGCATGCAGCCTGCATTAAGCAGCTTCAAAGATAATAGAAACCAGACATACCCAGAGAAGTTAAGATAACGTTGCTAAAATATTTCATAGCAGAGGAGATTCTTAAAAGAGGTTAAAGACAGGACAATATTTAAATTTAATCTGAAACGGTTCAAAAGAAATGTCTAGTATTAAAGATTTCATAATAATTTGGAGGTGAGGAAAGCCTTGACATTTCACTATCAGGCATGGGAAAATCAGTTGAGCACACAACTTTCTACATTGCTCACTTATAATTTAAACATTATCATTGCTTTTGTTGTTCATTTAAAGAGAATTAGAATATCTACTCCTGTATTAAGAAATGACCTCCGTAGCTTTTGAACTTAAAAGACAGTCCTCTTTCTCTGATACTGTAATAGGAAATATAATTTAAATACAAATTTTTAAACTTTGGATCTTGCATTTTCCTGATTTCTATTTTCTACACATAACATTGAGCCAGTGCACAGAATAACAAAATAATGAAAAATGATACAAAGTGTATAATAAAATACTTAAACATTTATTTCCTGTAAAACTACCTCCTATTTCAGACTAGAACATTATACTAAAATCTGAATGTATCACCTCATGTGGATCCTTCAATAAACATGATTTTTTTTTTTTTAACCTTTGCACATTTTTCTTAGTATTAGGCCAGCAAAACTGTTCAAAGCAGATTCACCATCTGCTTTTTCACTCAAAGTAGCAAGTTTTTTTGATGAACTACTTTATAGGACAGTTTTATATTCAACTCTGAAGGCATTAGTTAGGCTTCGTTAATAGAAACTGATGGAAGCTATCAAAAAACATTAATATTGTGCTCTCCATACTCACAGACCGGAGACTTTGCTGCCTCGCTCCCCCACCCCATTTCTGTTTTTTTCTAAACTGCTAGCAATTTGATATATACCCGGTGGAACACCACACCTTCGAAGATCAAAGCGATTGAAAAAGAATAAATACCAGTTACAAATGATCAAATATGAAGTTAGCGTATTTTTCTGTCCACCGGTCTCCACACACAATTAATTCATCAAGACACACCACCAGTTGCCTAATTGCAGGGCACTTACAATCAGAAGAATATTCTACTTGTGATGTCTGAACAGCTGCCCCATCCGTTGACTGCGGTGTTGATGAGTTATTATCTGATTGCGCTTTGCGGACCAGTGCTGCAAGTGGATGATCTGGGTCTACTACCTTCAAAGGCTGAAAAAATTTGAGAGTAGATAGTACGTTAAAATTTGAAGTGCATATTTAAAACATGGTATCATCAACTTAATTTGAATTAAATTAATTAGGTATCAGTAATATACTCCAAACACTGAAATTACTGTTTCTGTAGCTCCTATATCAGGATCAACTTGATTCTTTTTCAAAAATTTGTGGAAGGAAAAAAAAAGACAAAATACACTTCAATTTCATGTGGCCATAAATCCATGACATGAACAAAAAAGCAGGTATTACTGTGTTGTTCACCACCACGGCTAAAATAAGACACAGAATCTGACTGGACTTGTCTAAATATCAGACAACATTGCTGCCATTTCTCTGAAAGCTTCATAAGTGCACAAACATCTGTTATTCCCACTGTTCCATCACTGGATCAAACTCAAAAAATATCTAGAACATATCCAGCAAAATCTACACTTAATGAGTCGTACTAATTCTGCTGAAATATTATTCACTGAACCTATCATGTCATGTCAAGATTTTATCTAAAATCTGAGAAGAAAATATTCCATCTCTGCTTTTAGCAAAATACATTCACAAGACAGAAAAAAATGTTAACAGAAGATCCTAACACCTGCATATTACAATTCTGTGCCCTGTAATCAGATGTTTAAGAGTCATTTTAATAGGCTGAAATACCTTCATGAGCTCTTCAAGTCTACTGCATTTTTTAGACGCAAAGAGACTTGGATGCAGATAGTTTCCATCATCGTCGTCGTCGTCGTCATCCTCTTCCTCAGATTTCACTTTCGAGTCTGAGTAAAAGCAATATCTGAATTTAATTTGGGTTTTCTGCGGATTGGTATTGGGAGAGGATGAGGGTACAGAACAAGCATACGTTCTTCTAAGAAACTACACTTTTCACAAATCTGCTTATTCGCTAAAATATAGATTAAAAAGATGACATTGTTAGCCATCAATAAAACTAAAACTTAAGTGCACAAACCAACTTTTTATTGGACTAGAGCTACACAAGCATTATAAAGCTCCAAGATCACAGCAGATTTTGTATCATAAATACCCCAAAAGAATATTTTCTTTTAAAAAACTTTTTCAATTTAAGGAAAATCTCAAATCATCCCATCAATCTCAGCTGCAGGGTAACAGTACTGCCATCACAATACACCAAAAAGATGCAGCTATTTTACAAAAAAAGACCAGTGGATGTTTCACTGATTCACATCCCAAAGCCACCCATTCGACAAGCATTTACTTACGTTTTTTCTCGTCTGCTTTATTTTCAGAAGGAGCTGCGTATCGTCCCTCTTTCATAGCTTTCTGAATGAATTTGTAGTAGGGATTGAGGTAGTGATCAAATCGCAAGAAGTCAAACTGGGAGTTGCGTGCTTGCTTGGCTTTTAGCATAATCTCAAACTGTGCTCCCTGCTTGCAGACAAAGTTTGCAGTTCGTTCTATAATCGCATGCATTTTTGCTGTTGGAGGCTGTGGGAGTAAAATAACATAGATTTGTATTTTCATAAACAGTTCGTAGAGTTTGTCAGAACTCCAGAGGTAATTAGAAAGAGGGCAGTTCCCTGCCCGGCTTCTCAGCAACATGGTGTCATAATCACTTTCACCTAGTGAAAGCATTTCACCTTTGAAATAAGAAAAAACCACAAAAAACAGTCCCAATTTTCCCCAGCTTCTTATTCATTTCCTCTTGCAAGATACTCTCCACCTATCACACCAAACCGAACTGGGGAACAAACTCCAGTTGAACTTGATGCAGCAAAAACATTCTTTTAAGTGAGGCACATTCCATAGCCAGAGACACTTCTGCAGGCACAAGACAGGAGACGGATGTTTTTGTTGACAAAGCAGTGCCAACATAAAGTGGATCTGCCTTACAACATCTTGAGGTGCTCTGAAGAGTCACCATGCATGGACTTGTTAATAAATGTGCAAATAATGTTCCTTAACTACAAAAGCTTCTTACTAGGTTTCTTAGAAGGGACATGTTGCATCTGAAGACCAACATAAGAATTTTATTTATACATGCTGTCACATTCCCAGTCATTAAACACTTTAACAATAAAAGAAAATGAATGAAGGTAACCAGCATCTGTGCATTTCCACTCCTGAAATCTCACATAAGGAGCACTGCCATGTCAAAACCAAGAACTGAGAAGAACAAGAATTTAAGTGAAGAATGAATAAACTTCACCACTGACTCTTCATACTCAGGTCTGTTTTGTCTTGTGCTCAACAAACTGTAGGAACACATACTGTGTGTACCTATGAAGAAGGAAATGTCACACTACTGATTCATTTCAGCTTTGAATTTTTACTGGTCCAAATGCAGATGCATACTGCAGACCTCAGAAAATCTTTTTCAGAAGATCAGAAGCAGACAATACAGTGGTGCTCTATTTAGGGAAAAAAGACTGAATGTGATCAAACAGCATATTTTTAGAAATAATTTTCAGCCAGTTGGATTCTTCATTAGAACAACATGTTCAATCTGGAAAAATAATTAGTTGTTTCAAGTTTTACTTGTCCCTCTAGAACACTACTAAAGATTGTTTTAATTAGAGATAATTAGGTTCTCAATAAACCGACAGTATTATGTTCATTGCAAGTTTCACAATTTAGTCATATATCAAATTTATCTATTTCTGTGGTTCTTGTGCAGGAATATAAATTACATTTCAAGACCTAGAGATTCATGAACAAAGCTACAAATCAGCAAGGAATCTCAAGAAACACTGTACCCGAAACTGCGATCTGGCATTGAATTTGAAACTGACACCACTTTATAAACTCTGGAAGACTAGCAGCACCAGGGATCTGCAAAACTTTGAAACTTTACAAAGTAAGAAAACAATAAATCTCCATCAGGTAGAGATGCAGATGTCAGAGAGATATTCTAGTTTGCTACTACATTTAATAAATAGACTAAATTAAACTGATAAGGACTGTTCGTTAAAATTGGTGGTACTCTTTCAGGAGAACAGGGGAAAAACCCTTTGAAAATAGTCCAGAGGTGACATTATATAAGTGCTATAATCTAGTCAGATACTCTGTTCTAAACTTCAATTATTATTGGAATTAATTTTTTTTCCTGAGAGAGCTTTCCTTACTGCAAGTTAAACAACTATCATCCATTCTTCAGTGAGCCTGGAAAATAATTTAAGTCTTACATTGCCTCTCAAATATGTTCATCTAGAGAAAAAAAAACAATTTTCAATCTCTCCTCGTAAATTTAGCTGGTAATATCCTCTTATTGCACACGTCTGTGGCATCCACAGACTTCTTAAAATGCAGTGGTTAAAAACAATCACCTTGGCCCACTAACCCAGACCATGAACAGTTCAAGCAGTAGAAGACATCCTGTGTGCTTAACACAATGCTTGTATTTTAAATTTGACAATGACATTACTGCTGCAATTGGAGTTTCCATACACTCAACACGCAACAGCTCACTAGAGCCTCTGGATTTATTTTTTTATTTTACAGTAGTGCTGCCTAACTACTTAGTCTTCATTTAACATTTAACATTTGCACACTGGATTGCTCTTTATTGCAGGAGCTATTTGATACCTTTATTGACCTGCACCTTGCAGATAGTGAACAAAGTCTCCAAGTTAGCAAGTCGATTCTCAGATCTTATCCAACTTCCAAGCACTACAGTTTCTTCCACAAAATGATTCACAAAGCTTAAAAGTACCACCACCCTCCTTGACCATTAACTCCTTGCCATAATTACATATCACATATCCCTTAACTTAAATGTTGATTAGCAGCAGCCTCAGGAGAAGCCTAGAACACCACTGTCACTTCCACTAAACAGTAAAGTATCTGTACATGTTTTCCAACCACCTGGGGATCAACAAAATGGCAAAGTAATTTACAGAGGGTTTTGTTTGCCTTTAAAATAAAAATAAAACAAAACCAACAGAATATGCACTTCAGGGAAACTGAATCACTTGGTTGGAACAACAACAACAACATCACGGCTTACAAAAAACATTTTCACAATTTCCTATCCAGGGTTAAATATATGTTCTTTGCAGAGCTGCTATCTAGACATTTCTGGTTTTGTTTGTTTTAAAACACAAACTGAAAATATCCCCATTCACTTTTTGTTTGTTTGAACATATTGGAGTTCAATAGCTGACTTATATTAGAAATCACTTAAGTAAGCCCCACCTTGCATTCTGCAAGTACATGTAAAAATGTATCTTAAATTTCATAACAAAACTCAGCAAAACAGATTTCTAAAACAGCAAAAATTCTTTCACCATCAGACACTTTTTGGAAACAGCATACAATTGTAAATAAGCGGTTTCTGACTGTGAAATTGACGTTCCTATTCTAAGAATAAAGTATAACTGGCAATATAAAGGCAATAATGTAAATATCTGAATTCAGAAGTGGGTTTGCAAGCACTTTACTATTGAAACATATTGTATGACTGTATAGAAAGTAAAGGAAGTAACACAATAGATATGTTAAAAAAACAGAACAGGATAAAAATTTCCAATTAATGGCTAATGAAGTAGAAGAACAGTCTTACACAAACACTGTGTTCATGAATAGTGATTCTAACAAATTGCTTTGAATCTTTACTAGCTAAGATTATCAAGTTGAGAAGGCAGCCCAAAGGTAAATTAACATTTCCACAAACACAGTATAGAAGAAAGAATATTATTTCACTTATCAGCATCTCTTCTGAAACTTGAAATAAATTTAAATTCATCATGTTTACAACTGTACTGAAACACCAACATCACTTCAGTGAAGGATCTTGGAAGGAAGAGACTGTTCAACTCTCTTTAGGGAAAACATGCAAGTCGTCATTAAGGTTACAGCTTACGATGTAGCACGTTCTGGTAAGATCACATGAAGGGAAGAGCTTCTATAATGCTAATACTTTCAAGTTATTTCAGAATTTTCTAGAAATAAATTATTACTTTCCTCCTGGAATAGGCTAGCCTTAAATGCAGCCTTTACATCGGTTACTTCCTTTGCATTGGTCACTTCCTACCCACTTCAGATTGGGCCAGATTAAAACAAATCTGAAAAAGTCAACAGAAGCAATCTTCTGTTTAACAGTCCTTTCCACTTTTTATATTCTCCACATTCTCTAAAATATCACAAGTGATACTAAATGCACTTAGCATAAACACGGTAGTAATTTCAATGTGAATAAGAAGATTCAAGAGAGTTAAAAGAACTCAAAAATTCAAGGCAGTACATTTGGAATTAAGCTACTATTTGAGAATAATTTAAAGTCTACCAAACTGAGGTTAACAGAGAAAAATCAGTACAGCACCATAAACTTCTTGAAAATTGACAGAAATGTAGGCTGCATTAAATGTACACACATACCAGTTCCACATCAGAAGGTACATTCAGTCCCGGAGGCGCAACAAAAGGTTCTTCATTTTCTTCTACATTTTCTGTCTGAGCTGCTTCTACAACAAATGGCAAGGTAAAATACTACAGCACAAAACAGGACAAACTTTTCAAACGTTAACCAAAAATTATTACAAAAAAGCTTATCTAAAAGTATTTATCTTTACATCTGTGTAAGATAAGCACATCTCGTATCACAGTAACCCAGCAATATGTAGTTAAATAACCCAATTATTAATTAAACAATCCTAACATAACTAAGAGACAGTTCAATAACACTTGAAATCTTCCTTAAGACTTCCCATTAAAAATACAGTTATCATAATTGAAGATGGGAGCATGAGAACCTGAACTCTGCATTTAAGATCATAAAGAGAAGCGTACTATGTTGAGAGGTCTTGTTTATAATTACTAAGGTGATGAAACGTAAATCTAAAAATTCTATTATGGTTAATTATTGTTTTGTATGTTTGTTTCTAGTGATCTTTTCCTTCTTGACCAAGAGACATAGCGGTAAAAAATTGTCATGTGATGAAATACAAGAATTTTCATGATTAAGAACCTGCAGGACAGCAGAATTAAATTTCCGATCCTGATTACTGCAGTATTGACTATGGTTTATGAGGAAAATATTTTAATATGTCAAGAGAAAGTTTCCACAAAAATCTAGTAACAAACTTCCATAAAAAATGTAATCTCTATTTAACCTGAAGTACTTTTGCATTAAGACACATGTAAAAACGTCAAAGATTTTCAACCCTGAACTGAATAGGAGACAGAGGTGCTTCCTCTTAATTAACCCTCATTGTTTTTACCCCTTACCTCTTTGTTTTGCAGGCTGATGTTCCTCCTCCTCAGTAGGTTCTGAAGGGTCATAATAATCACTGCCATAACGGAATCCCACTGCATTATAGGTACCATCTTCTGCCAAAGCTTCACTCAGTCTTTTATATTCCTCCTCTTGAACAAAAATACAATTATCAATTAATACAACATATTTAAAAGCTAATGTTTTTTTTTAAAAAAGAAAAAAAGTAATGATTCTTACTTAAGTTTTTAGATGAGACGTTGTCACCTGTTTTAACTTTCATTTAAAACTGAATAGAAAAAGACAGCATGTACACATGCTGACCATTTATGTCTCCCTGAAGAGATAAAGGCTGAGGGTTAAGACATTCTAACATAATTATTCACACAAGAACACTGACTTTCAGTTATACAGCACTGAAAAAGAAGCAGGGTGTGTTTATTCTGTTGTTTTTTTTGGGGGGTGGGGTGAGTGTCTCAAATCCCAGTCTGCCCTCACAATCAGGGCAGTTTCTGTGTGGATCTATATTTAAACTATCCTGTGGTCCTCTCACATACGCAAAGACTCCCGCTTTTCGAATCCACTGGATACTGTCAAGATAACATCAGAAAAAAAGAGAGTATAAAATAAGTAGGAGTAAATTTAATTAATTTCAAAATTATTTATTTAAACATGTGCTAACTCAGGAAGTTTCCTTGAGCAATACCTTGCCTCGCCTCCTCCTCAAGCAAGTCCGTATGCAAGGCTAAATACCTCTCTTCATCACAGAGGGCTTCTATTCTAGCTTCCTCTTCAGACAACTGATAATCTCTGTTCCACGTGGAATATTCAGCATCATATTCAGAAAGGTCATGCAGGTGACCACGCCCATCATACCTGCAAGATGAAAAAGCTGGTCAATGAAAAAAACTTAGGGCTTGAGTTTATGCGACTACTTAAATACTTACCCATTAAAAATGAAAAAAAAAATACTTATATGTTAAAGCATATTTCCTTTTAGAAGTTACGTTTAATTTTGCTAATCATTTGTCACCAACTATTGAAAATTTGTTTAATAGGCTAGATTCCTCTCAAAGAAACTAATAAATTATTACAATTAAAGGCAAAGGTATCCTTTAATAGTTTAAGTGGGATCCATTTCCTTAACAGCTCTTACCGTACGTGGTTCAACCAACCAATCAATGTCACTTGCAAAATATGTTTTTCTGGAAAGTCAAATAGCTTACATTCACACAAACCCGAATACATAAATACCTATCCGTAAGAACCAAACGGTCGAAATTTCCTCGCTTCTTTCTGCTAGTCCCGAACTCTCAGGAGATATCTTCACCATAGAAACTTGCGTCCATTGGAGGTAAAATCATGGCTAGGCTCGGCCCCTAGCCATTTGGCTGAGGAAATAAGTTCTGGGTTATGTGATAGAGAGACACACATACATAGGAACAGTAACATATACATGCAATTCAAGGAGGTTCACCGTAAAAACGGCAAAGATCAATGACGTACACTTCCCTTCTACTAAGCAGAAAATTTTATTTGCAAGAAAAGCATTGCATCGGGATAATGTTTATGCATCAGTAAAAGAAACTGATTGAAAAGTGACAGTAAACTCCACTCCGCTGAGGTGTCTTCCCACACACAACTCTTGACTTGTGCCAACTTGCTAGACCAAAAACAAAGAAAGTAAATATTCTAATAGCAAAGTTAATGAAACACGTAGGTCTGGTTAATCAAGCTCTGTCCACAGGCAAACTTCAACCCATGTCTTCTCATAGCAATGTGCTTTTCTCAAAATGGTGAAAATGAAGACTGCTGCTGGAGATAAAAAGAATCTAAGCTTCCGAAGGAGTTTATAGGATTAGTAAATGCAAGCTTCCTTAACTTACAAATGCATGTTATTTGAACTTTTTAGTATTGTATGTATGTACGTACATGCACATACTTTATTTTTGCTCCCAACAATTTCTGTAATTACAATAAACTGGGTTACTGCTGTACAGAACCACAAAAATGGCCTCTACCTCCTAACAAAATGCACCATACAAGTGAGCTACCCTTAGAAGTGTGCATTATAACACTTCCCATGTAAGTAAAAAATAAAATAACTTACTTTTTATTCATGTTTTTGTATTTATTGCAATTTAACAAACCGTAAGAATCCAAAATAGTGCAAGAACATCTCTTTTTCCTGCATTCTTATGGATTTTTTTTCAAGCCAAATACTGTTATGTTAAATCGAAACAAGAAAAATCATGCTTAGTATCACACCAATGATGAAATTGAGGGAACAAATACATATAGTATGTCATGTGATCCTTTTCAAACCAAAACCCCTCCATCTTTCCACTGAGTTTTTCAGGATCAGCCACAACTGCTCTTAAATATTACTTTCAGTGCTCCACTCCCATATACCCAACCTGACTTCTGATTTTCTTTCTCCAGATGTATATTCAGAAAATTCGTTCTGAATAAATTATTTGTAAATCCCACCCTGAACCGCTGAGACTTCTTAAGAGACCAGAAGAAAAACCAAATCACTAAATTCTGTTACACTTTCTGGCCACGAATCTGTATGTACCGCAAAACAACATAAAAAGCCACCTCTGCCATAAACTGTGAAGAGTAAACACCCCAAATGAGACCCACTCTGCCACTAATATAGATTAATGCATGGCACAAGGAAAAAGTAATGAGACCACGAATTGCTCTTGGGGTATCCCGTCAACAGCTTGCAGTCAGATTACACAGGATAAGTATGGAAGCCCCACTTTCCCTAAGGTGGGTAAATGCCTTTTCGCTCCCTACCCTCCACCCCAGCTGCTTAGAGAACACAGAAAACTTCCGATAAGCATTCCAATGCAATAAGGCTTCCTTGGTTTCCATGTGAGAATAGACAGTACTTGGGGGTTGCACTGAAAAGGTGCAAAACCTTCACGCTCTCCACTCCACAAACCCTATCCTAGCAAGTGGAAGAGGAAGACACAACGCATACTGGATGCCAGAGGGAGGGGAACCTCCCCACACTGCCAGAGAAGGGAACCCCAAGTTCCCGTTGCCAGGGGGACGTCAGCCTTACAACAGCAGCGCTCGAAGCACCCTAGCAGGAGGAGCAGCCCTCCAAGCCTGCCAGCGAAGAAGATCCCCACACATCCATCGGCCAGCGCGAGCCCTCCATTGCTCATCCCCCGCCCTCGCTTGCCCACAGCACAAGGGGAGGAACAGAAAGAGGCTATAACAGGAGATCTCGCAGCAGAGTCTGGGGGTTGTGGTACACCGACCTATCGATCATGATCTTGGGGTCTCCCATCCAAGGAATAAGGTGTCGCCCCTGCTCCTGGTACTGAGCCTTCTCATCATCTCGAAACAGCTTGCAGGCATAGCCGAACACCAGCAGCTCCACACGGCTATTCCCACCTCCACCTCCTCCTCCTCCACCTCCTCCGGGGGGCCCGGGGACCGCTGCCCCGCCTGACAACAACATGAGGGGCGGCGGGCCTGCCTCTTCTGCGCTCCGGCGAGAGCCCCCGACCCCTCCGTACATCACCGGGGGACGCAGCGGGCAGGAGGAAACTCGCAGCAACAGCGACTGTCCGAGAAGCGAGTCCCCCAGGAGGCCGGGCCCGCGCTAAACTCTCCAGCTCCACAGCACCACGGTCGCCATCACCCGAAACAAAATGGCGACGCTTCCCCTTCCGCTGCCCGAGCAGAGGGCGGCCCGGCTGCCGGCAATCGGTAGATTCGCCTCAGTTTTCGGGGAGGAGAACGAGCAGCCCCCGAGGCCGCGGTGAAGCTCCGTGCTGCCGGCGGCGGCGGGTTGGGACGGCCAGAACGCCGTGAGGCGACAGCGGCCGGTGGCGTGGCGGCCACAGTGACGCGGGGGTGCGACGAAAGTGCGGAACCCCGAGGGGGGGGCGCGGGGGAAAGGGAGTCATGAGGGAAAGGCTGGTGGCTGAGGAAGGTTTCTGCTGTAGTCGATAAACTACAATATTTGCTAAAAATATATATAGCCTAGGTCAAATTTTCTAACGATGCTTGCCTCAGTGTGATATTATTTTCCTGGTTTTGGTAAAAATGTGTAACGTGGTCAAGGTGACCCTGCTTGAGCAGCGGGGTTGGACTAAATAATCCCTGGAGGTCCCTTCCAACCTCAACTACTCTGTGATTCTGTGAAAAATAAACAAAACCTAACCAACCAAACAAAAACAATAACAACAACAAAAACCACAAAACAAACGAGCAAAAAAAAAAAACAAAAAACAACCCAACAACAACTAAGCTCCTCAGTAACTTAATATGAAGGATCAAGTTGCTTTGCCTAATTTATGATAAGTTTTGTAATTAAACACATCATGTTTTGCAATTCAAAATGGGTCTTAAACCATAGCTTTTGTTATGAGGAATTCTGGACACCAATAAACACCGACAGAGCTGCTGGGTTTTTCCAGTCCAATTTACCGATGTCACTGCACCCAAGGGAATGAAATATGTAAAATAGTGTGAGAAAAGCAATGCACGAACAGTGGAAAAGAAATGGGTAGGTTGTATCTGCATCTAGAAATACCTGCTACTGCATAAATTTGGTGAAGAAATGTAAAACTTTTCCTTGAACAGTTCTTTTCCCAGTTTTAGTCATGAAACTGAAGATGTTATCCATGGGGTTTCCACAGAATATGTGAAAATGAACTGCGAAATCTAAGTAAACTTTATATAATGCTACTTTAAAGTAAATATGATGCATGTACACACGTATCTGCAATTCCTTGTGCTATAAAAGATGGTTAAAAAAATGAAGTTCTGGAAGTTAACAAATCTGTAACCCTGGAGCATATTTCATGTGGAAGTTATTAGAAACTGATTGCTCTGAAAGCCATTGGTGAAGAAATCTGCTAAAGATAGGTGCCTTGGATGTATCTTGCTGTCATGTAAAAGTAATGACTGAGATGTTTTAATGTAGAGTAGTTCTTAGTATAACACTCCCCTTTGAAAAACATGGTATACAGGCCTGAATACCAAGGAGATGGGGGAACAGGCCTGATCATCATTCCACAATTTTGTACCAGTTGGGAAACACTTGGAGTAAAGAAAAGTGCAGGAGAAAACAATAAAAAGAAGATAAAGGAAAACAAACAAAAAAACAAACTGATTTTGAGGGCAGTGTAAAAACGCAATTAAACACTAATATGTGGTGAGGATTTTGTGGCTTCCGTAAATCTTCTGGTAATACAAATGATTCAGCGATGTGTCACAAAAATGGCTCCGTGCAGTTGAAGTGGCGGCGTAATGAGATGAGATAACTTAAGAATATTTTACCAGGATATCAGCGTTTGAGACAAGGGTGTGAACTGTACATGAGTCAGATAAAGGACAAAAATGGAAATCTTAGTTACAAAGAATGCAATTAGAGAAAGATGGAGGGAGTATTTTAATGAGCTCTTTAATGGTGAAATGGATAAAGGCGAACAAACAGCAATTTTCCAGCCACCTGAGCCATTTGTAGAAGAACCAAGAGGCAATCAGAACACCCAGGAACAATAAAGCACCAGGTGTTGATAATTTTTTCCCTGAATTATTAAGAACAGGAGGGGATATGCTAACTGCAAGACTTTAAAACTAATTGGTACGGGTTTGGTGATTTGAAATTAATGTAAAGAAATGGAAAAGGGAAGCTGTATGTCTATTTCTGAGAAGAGGGACAAAGTGAAATCTGAGGCCTCGGGCCTCACTGCTTATTAGCATGTGATATTTGTGGCTGTTTGTTCACATGTAATTAACCTGTAAACAGAAGAGAGATTAAGAGAGGCTTCTGCAAGAACAGGACTACTGCACAACAGTTATTTTCAAATTATTAAATACTCAAGGAAAGGTAGTAGGAACATGAACAGACTACATACAGGGATCTTTAATGTATTTAAGGAAGCACGTAATAGTATGTTATGAATTCGCATTGTAATAATAATAAAAATATCTTCTTTAGATTTTTTTTTTCTTCAGTATGTGTCAGTAAGTTATTCCATTTTTATTTTTGTTCTAGTATGTATCATAATCAGGAAGGAAACTTGGTGCTAGTCATATTATAGAGGGTTTTTTTTATTTTTTTATTTTTATTACATTTAAAGACACATCCAGCTTTAATATCAGCTAATAAGAAAATACACTCTGAAATGACTCTAGGCTTCTCTTTTAAGGTTTTTATGTGGTAGGATGTCCATGTTATTTCATATTTCGACACTCAATTAGTCCTAGCTGAACTGGCTGGGAGGAAGAGTAGCTAGCTATAACAGGAAAAAAATTACAAAATGTATCTCTCTCCCTCTCGCTTTTTATATTTTCATTCCATTGCAGATAGGAAAGCAAGAATAAAGCAAGGAAAATCAAACCCTTTTTTTTTTTTTTTTTTCCTTCTCTATCTTAATAGAACTGTAGTCATCTAGTATTGCTTTGTGGCTTACCTTTAGCTAAAAGTGTAGAAAACATTATTTCTCAGTTCTGAAGTAGATTTCAAAGAAAAGCATGTTGCGCTGATTTGAAAGAAAAATACCATTTTCCTCACGTTTTGTCCTTCAGCAATATAAAGGGATTTTCAAGCATACCCAAAGAATGCGTCAAATGTTATTCCAGTTGTAGAGGAGAAAAGGAAATCTCAGCTGCTGGAATCCCTACTGAAGACATAGCAAAGGAGGGGTAAGCAGTTCTGCAGAGGAGAGTGCATATTTTCAGTAATTAAGTAGTTGTAACTTAGGAGTGGGTAGTCATATAAATCTAAGATGTTATATTCTTTTGTATTGGTTATAGGGGGATGAGACTCTATATGAGTCTGTATAGGATTTATTGATCAACACAGCACACTGTTCTTTGTAGTAAAAATTGAAAGCTTGCGTTATCATGATATTAGTATTGACACTGATGTTCAAAGTGGGCCCGTTATTTTTGTAGAAAATGCTATGCTTAGGCTGGAGCCAAGATCTAAGGTTTTTCTGGGTCATCATTTGTTTATTAAGGAACTTGGCATGAACCTGCATGGCCATCAGACTTTATTCTGCCTCAGTGGTATCTTGTAACAGAAGAGCTGCCATGTTCTTTAGGGACGTACGCACAGAACCAGAGTGGTTTACTTGAACACTAAAATTGCACATAATTATTCTCTTAAAGAAGATATTCTCTAAATTATCATGACTTTTTGAGCAGATTTTATTGTTACTTCTGCCATTACTGTAGCATCCACATATAAAACATACGGTAATTCCAGTCCAATTGAACTGGAATCACATTTTAAACATAGAATTGCTATAAAACAGTAGCTAGGTAAACAATTTATGGGTATGTTAATGACTGCAGTATGTAACTGGCTGCATTAATGACTAGATACAGAGTAACAGAGTAGTGGTTGAGGATTTCCAGCTCTTTTTAATTACAAGCTTACTGTAATTCATAGCTTAGTTGCTCGCTTTATTTCCAGAGAGTTACTTCTTGAATGAAGATTATATTTACCTGTCTGTCTAAAAACAAGAGGTAAAAAGCTCTCTTCTTTTTAACACAGTGATTTTATCTATTGACCACATTTCTTATTCTAGCAAGTTACACAGATATGCAATGTATCCTCTGGTAGGTTGTTTCCTCTGTGAGTGTGTGTGTATTTCACAGCCTGCCAATTTCTATGACTAATTTGTTTGGTTACTTTCTTTTGGTCTCCTTTCTTGAGGGTGTGTTTAAGAAGCAAAGATGCACTTAAATATAAACAGAAAGCATTAAACAAATGAAAATAAAGGGGAGGGGGGGGAGTATCCAGAAAAAGATTGTATTTTTTTCCCCGTGATGTTTGCCTTGAAAAGGCCCAGCAGGTTCTATCAGACAGTCCTCAAGAGACTAAATGGTATAGATCAGCTCCTAGGTGCCATCATTTCGTTGAAGAAATTTCAGTTCCTGTCGTTTTGATGCAGTAGAGCTTAATGTGCAGCTGATTGCAAAATACAATAAAATTAAATAAGCTTGTTCTCTTTTTCCTTCCATTTGCTTTCTCTTTTCTTTATTCAAAAATATCTTTGCTGTTGTATTATATAAAGCATTTTATTACTATATGCTTGGAAAGAGTAAATTAAAGTTTATGAGTAGTACTAACAATCAATGTTGGATTTGCTCCTGAATTCTCTCATATAGCAGCAGTAGCTTCGTTTTCTTACAGCTTTTCCCCAGAAAAAAGATTATGTATGAGACATTTCAGTTAAAATGCGTAACAAGCAATTTCTGTTACTGTACACAAAATGTAGAGCAAATTAAATAGTTTTAAAATATATTCAGTTTACAATTAACCAAATTCCTTACATTCGGCTTTCATCATAAATTTGCTTTTGTTGTTACTGTGGAAGCCCATGACGTAAGTTCCATAAGGAATGTGTTGTGGTTTTGTTTGCAAAGCATAGTATCACTGGATAGTAACTTATGTTCTGTATTATTTCGTTTGTTTGTTTTTAAGTAATATTCTGTCTTGCAGGTAAAGTAATGAAAATGGACTGCTACTTTCTAGATAGCACTGATGCGTTTAAGAGCAACCTTCAAATTTGATAGCTTGTCTCTCTTACTGCAAGGAGGTTTTACACAGCATTCTTTGTGCAACAAAGCAGCCAACTCTGTGTTACAGTCTGTCCAATTGTATTTAATCTCCTCTTAGCCATTAGGCGGAATTCTTTCTTCTTTTGCAGAAGGTCATAGCTGAATAGGTTTATTGCATATGGAAAATAAACTTATTTTTCCTATGAGCAGTAACATTAGTCATGGTGTGATAGCATTCCTAACTAAACCTTGACCATCATTGATCTGCTACTTGAAGAGAACCCCACTTCATACATAAGGAAATAAATGCTCTCTTATTTATTTATTTATTTATTTATTTATTAAACTTTGTATCATTGGGAATATATAGATATCAAAAGATGAAAGTCTGCCTTGTGTAACCCTGTGTTAAAACTGCTATTATTTATGTATAATTGCATGGTTAAAGAAACCAAGACATATTCATTAGCTTTAATGGATTGTGAGGCCATATTTATTACTAGTAACAACAAGGGAATACAGATTATAAATGGCTGTCATTTTATATTATAAAATAAACATAGAAGCTAACTACTTGAAAACTTTATGGTTCTGGAAATTCTTCCTTTTGCAAATGATGTAAATGTTGTTCTTAAGCTGCCACTGCTTATTGAAGCTTCTCTCTCAAATGATGCTGAAGCACTCCTGGCCCTCTGCATGCTTTAGAAAAATCAATGCTGCACTCCTATGTGGAAATAATTACTAAAGATTTAGGCCTGGTAGACTACTATTCATTCCTAGAGGAAAAGGATAAGGCAGCAGCAGTTTGTCTTGTTTATTTGCTTCTTTAATTGTCTTTGATCGTCTGTTCTGTGGACACTTTTTTGAAGGTTTTCATTTTATTTGCACCTAATATTTTAATGTTTTCTGAAGGACTTACCATTCAGTATAACATGATGAAAAGTTTCATAGGTGGGAGTGTGAAAGCAGTCACTGATAGACACATTAGCTTGTGCCAGATGGCACAGTTGGACAACATGCTGCATGCTGTTGCTTCCTCCACCCTGAAGTTGCCTATTGTGCAAAGTAGACCTCCAGTGGCTCTGTCTTCTGCACGGCTGTATGATTTGCAGAGTTATCAAATAGGCAGGCTGAAGGGCCTTCATATTAGTATTGCCTGTTTGCGTAATCAAATTCAGTTACTTCTTCCCTCTAATGCTTCACATTTTCTTGGGTGAAAATTCCTTAGATTTCTCTTTCAGCGTTAAATGTTTGGCTTCCAAATGTCTCAGCAGTGTCAAATGTTTCATGCTCAACAGCTGGTGTTTTCAGAGTGCTACACACTGTGGCTGCAAATCAGTCGGTGTGAAACCATATGTAATTTGCCACTTTCTTCATTTTTTTTCTTTTTTCTTTTAGTGCAATTTGCTATCATCCCTTGCACACAACTCTTGCCTTTCCCATTCACATATTGGCTGGGATCAAGTGACGAACATGGGAGGCCAAAGTAGCTTTCACACCTTGACGTTGGATCTGCTGGGTATAAATTGTTAGTGTTTCCATGGTGGCAAAATCTGAGACTCGAATACAAAATAATAAAAAAAGAAAAGCTCAGATCCACTGTTCATTGAAGTGTGCTTAAATGCTTTATCCTCCACTACGTTTGATTGAGATAAGATCAATTTCTGAAGGTTGATGAAGATGGAAAAAAATACCAGTACTTAGAGGTAAGCATTTGGATCCAATGATTTATTTCAAATACTTCAAATACTGAAAAAAAGTTTATAAATTTTAGAAAAATAAATTCTAATATAGAATGTCTCTTTCATCACCTAATCAGCATTTTCTACTCAGAAACCTCTCAGCACATACTAGTTCAAAGTGGTGCCTGTCCTGCTGTCTTCCTCTATTGATGTTGTTTTCCACAGCTTCTTTCTCCCATTTTTGACTGCAGCTTTTCATAATACATAATTCTATGTGAAAGGCTCAGGGCATTAATGCTCTGAGGGGAAAAAACTGAGCTACTGACTCTGGAAGCAAACTGTTCCAGACTCTTTTGATGCTTCATAAAGATGCCCCTCTGCTTTATGCAGTTGTTATGGTTTTCCTAGCTTGGAAGTCTGAATTGCTGAAGACATTCAAGTTAATATGTCTTGCTTGTACAGGAAAAACAAAAACAAATGCTTCATCGTGCTGGATAAGTTAATAAAACCTGCTGTGAGCACGTTTGCGATATGTTATCTTATTACAGACAGACAAGATGCATTTGCATCTCCATACTGTATGCAGTTTTAGCATATGAGGAGTGCACACGCCATAAGAAGACAATGTTGAGCAGCATGGTAAGCTCAAATCTCAGCATACAAGCAATCCAAGCCTCAAGCCTCATTTTTCTTATTTTGGTATGCTTCATACTAACTATGCTTCATTCAAACTTAAACGAGGAAGATCCCAGCCTAACACCTGCCTCTGTGCAGCCAGAATGATCTGTGTATCAGTACAGATGCCCAGGCACATCTGTGCGCCTGTGCTGATCCAGTTGTAGCATGACACTTTCAGTAAATTTTCTTCATGGCTTTTTAGTGTTTGCAATCCTAAATCTTTATTCATTCACATTTTGAATGCGAATGTCCTCATACTGAAGACATTCAGTCTTATCTCAGAATTACTCAATTACTCCGTTGTTTTGTTTCTTGAATAATCTGATGGACCAGAGAAAAGCTACAAGTAAAAGGTGTGTTAAAGGTCACTCTCTGCTAACTTCTTCAGTAAGCCCAAGGGCTTCTGCTGCTAGAGACCTAAGGCAGAAGGGCTTGATAATTAGTGCTGTATTGCTTCTGTTCTGATCTGCATAAGCCTGGCCATATCATGTTAAATAGTTGTCAGAGTGAAGGAGAGCACACCTAAATGTTGTTAACATAGAAAGGAAATAAATGCTGCTCAGCAGTCAGTCATTCCTGATTCCTTCCAGTAGAAGTAATTTACATTCAATACCTTGGTGGCTTCTGGTTAAGAACTTAAGAGTTTGAAATATTGGATCTGACAGCTGGTTCATGTTTCAAAGGAAAATAAAGCAATAACATAAAGTAGGTGTTTGATATGTCTTGGGAAATAAAATTAATGTCTTAGAGATCTAATTCGTGGCCTAAGCAGCAGTATTTTGGTACAGGAACTCAGGATGGACAACAGTAACATGCAAACTGAAATAAGAATGTTAATTATTCATGTAACAGACTATATTGTAAAAGCACTTTATCTCTTTGTCCTATTGATAAAAGCAAGTCAAAAAATAGAATCATCCACACAGAGTGATCCCTAAAGTCTGGAGTAACAAAACTCCTCCTGAGGCTCTGAGGTAGTATTTCACAGCAAACCTCTTATTTTCCACGGTGTTTTGAAGGTAAGTTGATTTCTGGAAGCTTCATGCAGTTTCCATAAATTCAATTTCTGGAAAGGGAACTATCTTCAGAAAATTACAAAAGATAAAAAATTCTGAAAGACACAGAATATCCAGCCCAGGGATTTGGCTTAAGCCTTGAGTCTGCGGACAGACTGTTCGACTTGTTTTCCAGCATTTTGGCTGAGGTTACATTGTTCTTTATTATTAAGCCTTCTTAAATAACAGACGTGCCATGCAGGAAGCTAGCATCTGCTGCTGAAGGGTCCTAATTTTTCCCCCCATCTTTTTAGTGCAGTTTGTTACTCTTTCCCTGTTGCATTTCTTGGGAGCTCACAGTGGCCAGCAGACTAGTATTTCACTGAGCAAGAAGGACAAAAATACAGCCATGTGAATCATTTCTCTACATTTCTGCCAAGACTTGGATCAATGAAAAGCTCTTAATGTTAAATGGCATATATGTGTGTGTAACCTATGTGTACGCGAGGGTGAGACTGTTTTGCTAGCAAGAGGAGAATGAAGAGCACTTACTTCCTTGAATTTCTGCTCTTGTCTCTTGACCTGAGCACAGATTTCAAGGGCCTTGACAAGGAACGCTAGAGAAAGAGATTACAGGGATTACACTGTATTAATAATTGGCTGCGTTTGATTTATGAATATTGATCACTGAACTTCTGTGTCAACCTGGAGACTGGGGAATGGGCCGAGTTTGGGCTGTGAAGCTAAGTGAACATCAGGCAGCTGTGAACACTGAACTGAGAGTTTGAGGTGCAAACCGGGCCCGGATGCAGACTTTACCCAGGACACGGACATTAAGCTGAACATTTAGAAGATATTATCTTTTAAAACACAGAGGCTGACTAAAACGCTTTGAAAGCCTTTGTGGGAGAACTTTGACAGCAAAATAAATGTCTCAAGCATAACTATATTTGTGTAAACAGGACATCAGGGTTAGAAAAATCCTGGAAGTCTTCTAAAGGGGAAATCTGCATTGTGAGCTCAGACACCAATGAAGCCATGCTGGAAAAAGACCTTAACAGAAAGCTGCTGCCAGACCTAGCATCTTCTCAGCAAATCTGAAGGAACCCAAATTTACTGTGCTCAAAAAGTTACATGATTTAACAGAGACAGAATGGGATCATCTTTATACTGCAGCAGGGCACAGAAGCTTCTTGCCTTTTTTTTTTTTTTTAATTATCTTAGTGCCTCCTCACAACTTGCTGTCTTTATAAGATTTGTTTCTGGATCATATTCTGTTAATTAATTATTGACCTAATTGTATCTGCAAAAGGTCAATATGGTTTTGGAATGCGTTCGAGCAATGGAATAGTCTGTTTGCAGTGTTGGACTTCACAGCTATGCTCACAAAGCAGTCTGTGCCTTTGTTCTTCTATCAGTAGTTTTGAACATAAGCAACAGAGCACATAAAGGACAAATAGAAAATGGGACGTGAAAAATTTTAGAGCAGAAAGATCTGTAGATACAGTGGACAGTGGAGACATTGGAGACCAAGGCTTTGTCCGGCTCTGAGCCGGGAATGAGATCCTCCTCAGACAGGGCAGTAACCCTTGGGTGGTTGCCAGTCTGGTGTCGCGTACTTCCCATTTCACTCTGTTTTTTTCAGTGGACGGGAGAAATCTGTTCCAATGAAACATGCATCTAAAATGGGATTTCAAAACCTGCATTTCACAGAATAGACATTTTTCAACTTTTTTTTTTTTTTTTCTCTGCAAGGAATATGAAGTTTTAGGCTAATTGTGTGCAATTAACACAATTTAGAGATGTTTGTGTTTTGCCAGTTCTGTGCCACACTTTTTGACCTTCAGTAGAACGAGCTGGCTTGCAATCTGCCCTGCAGAGATTTGCAGAAACATTAATGCTTATGAGAAAATTCACACTTCTCTCTGATTCAAAAACTTGGAGAAGCTCACAATAAAGGATTTTGGCTGATCGTTCATCTTTGGGGGGAAAAATAAAAATGGCTCATTTGTTCCTGCCTAATTAGTGCCAGGGCTGTGTGTTTAGGAAAAATAAACATGCATGTGAGAAACTCAGACTTCTGACCACATCAAAGATACCTACTTGGAGCACTTGTTTTTTGTTTTCTTGTTGTTTTACGTGGACATGGTAACTGCAATATATTTGAAGAGAGCTAACAGAGTTGCAAGAAGCAAACACCATTGTGTTCCCACATGGATAGCTGTCTGCAGAAATACGTTATCTAAGAAACCACTGCAGGCAGTTTTGTCATTAGAGAGGATCTGACCACACAAACCTTTCCCAAACATGTACTCCGTGCAGGATTATTTAAAGCTGACTTTCTCCTAGGATGCTTCTGTCTTGGCAGGCTTCTGAAGAAGCATTTCCCTTTCTCCCCACAACTGGTTCACGACACTACTGCCCCAACATTCACTTTTCTTGTTTTTATCAAACTTTTTCAAAGGTTTATGCTGAGCAAAAAATACATTCAGTTATCCCAAAGGATGACCTTTTTCTATAATGAATCTTAAAATTCAGGCTGCCAGAACAGTAATGCCACAAATGCCTCCACTCTGGGCCTTTCTCCTGTGTCGTAATCTGCTCTAGCTGATTTATTGAAGTCTGATAAGTTTATTCTTCCTCTGAGACCTGGTCAACTCACAAAACAAGGAAATTATAATCTTTTCATCCTCTCCAACATCAATTCCACATTGCATCTGATCTTAGTTTTTCTTTATAAACAGTATATTAACAACAAAAAAGTCTTAAAAGTTCTGCAATACATCTTTCCTTTGATGGTCTTTGTATTGTTCCACAATAAATCCAGTACAACCCACTTCCTACCCTGAGAGTGTATCTTGCTTGGATATAATGAAGCTCACAATAAATAAAAATACAATTCCCAAATGATTCTGTGTATTTAGCCAGTGAAGTGTGACTTCCTAGCGTGAGACTGCAGCGTGGAGCTTAATTATTTTCTGTGCAATTATTCTGGCATTTTTACCTGGTTCCCTCCTTAGGCAACCATCTCTGATGTTACTGAGGTATTGCTGAGAGAAGGCTGAGTGAAATATGAGTATAAATAACTTCAGATCTGGTCAACCAAAACATCAAAAACAAACAAAGAAAAAGAGTGTTAAATTGGCCTTGAAGCTTTTCTTCCAAGGCTGCCTGAAAATGTATCCTGAAAAATAATTTTCAGCTTCCCAAAACTGTAACAGTATCATGCTTCAAGTGTTGGCCATGGTATTTTCCACTCATGCATAAATTTTCAGCTTGATTTGATTTTATTTTTTTTCCCTCGGATAAGTGGTTTAGAAGTTAAAACTGATAGAGACACATGGCATGTTGTGGCATTTTTTTTTTTTTAACATACACATATATATAAAATGTATTTTTCTACCTCTACGTGTTGGAAGAAGCACAGCTTAGAATTTGTCAGTGGTGTTGAAAATGGCAAAATGTTTTGCAGTACTTGTGTCATTCTTGCTGTTAGAAGCCTTTGAGAAGCCCACAACTGCCTGTATATCCTTTGAGCCTCTGCTGCATGCCAATGGTCAGCTCCAGGCTAAAGGGAAAATACATTCCATTATATTCCTTCCAGCTGATGTTAAGAAAAGGGCAGCAGTGCTCAATGATGTCCGAAGGACTGACCAGCTCAGTGAAGTCGTGTTATTGGAATATATTGCACATTCAGAGCTATTCCAGAATAATTTGGTACTGGACACAACGCTAGCAACGCAGACTAATGAGGAGATCGGTGCCACTGATGCTTTCATGTTCTGTGCAGCGAAGGCAGAAGGAAAAATCTGTCTTCTAAGATTACTGAAAAGGGATTATCCTCTATCATAGTTTCCTATGTGTTCAAAGGTACAGTTTAGTTCTCCTGTGCTATTTTTCACATGCTGAGTGCCAGGGAAGTTCTGGGTCTTTTGGACAGCAGGCTGAAATCTTCCCGAGACTTTATTTACGCCTTCTTAGCGAATGGCTTGTTAGCAACAAAGCGGAATTGACACATACATTGCACACTGGATAGTGGGATTTTCACTCGTCTTTCCTAAGTAAAGAATAGCAAAAGTTAGATACCTGTGAAGACGAAAAAGTTTATGGAATTTGAAAACTAACCTGTAAGGCTGAATCTTTGAGATACCTCTCAATATTTTACGCAAAATGACATCTTGTCCTTTTTAAAATTCACTGGGAAACTACCTAGTAATTAGTTAAAGAATAATAATCCAGTTTTAAAGTTTCATATTGCTTATCTGCATTTCCCACTTGAAACAAATACTCTGCTTTAGTAAGGGTTCTGTGTATAGCACAGAAATCTGAAGAATGGTTGTTTGTTCCTGCATCTTTGGTAATACCTGCTTTGTAGTGTGATGGCTTTAATCCCCTGGGTGGCAGAAGGAGAACTTAGCTGGATTTCAGGAGAAATAGGAGGCCATGTACAGTAGATGCCAACTATTAACAACATTTTTTTTCTCTGACCATGATGTTAAAGAAATGCTGCTGTAATTTACTAGTACTTTATGTGAGATTATTTACAGAAGTCAGTATTTTTTCATTTTAGCCTCGGTCAAAAAGGCCATTGAAAAGACATATTGTTTTTCTTTCAACTTAACGGCACAAAGGCAAATTTCTTTACTAAATACTATCATTAAAGACAATACTCAACCTATTGTTCTTTTCTGATAACTTTCCACGTTATACCTGATTGCCCAAGCCCCTCAGTTGCCTTTGTCAAGAACCAAAGTCTGAAAAGTATTTTGTCAGCTTCAGTACAGGAATAGGTTTTCTCAAATAATGTCAGAATAAAGGCAAAAGCCCTAAATGAAATTAAAGATTAGGGTTTTACTTCCCCCCTCTTGTTCTTACTTTGTTTCCCAGGTGCAAGTTATTCAACTTTTATAAGAAATACAGTTTGTGTGTAACAAGGGGTAATGTTGTAGTATTCAGTATAAAGAAAATACTGCTAGCAGAATGTTTTCTTTGCATCAGGGAGGCAGTTACCACCACTTAGATTTCTTTGTAACCATTTAAAGTAATAAAACTCTTAAGTAACACCCATTCACTATTCTAGAACGTGATTGCAACTTTTACTGCAGAATACAGAAAGCTATTAAATAAACATTTTCTTCTGTGCCACAAGGTTACGTATGTAACAGCTTGCTAGTGCTTTTCAATTTTGGTGGAGTTTTGAGCAGCCTGCTTGATTTCTGGGCAATGTAGGCTCTTTATATCCCCGTCTCCAAACCCTAGATATCTAGAAATGTCCTAAACCTTTTCATTCTGAAATCACCAGCTCTGTTTTTGGATATGGAGAAACCAGCTACTTTGGGTAGATTAGTCTGCCTGGACTGTTGGCTGACCTTTAATGCCTAAGGAGGCAGGAAATGCACCAGTTTGATGCAACTTTCCAGTCCCTGGAGCATGCAGCTGTTTTTAAAGCCTTCCTAGTAATCAATTCTGAGATTATGGGCAGCATTGATCAGGACTGCACACATAGCTTAAAAAACAAACAAACAAAAAAATCCCACTAAAACCAACAAAACACAAAAGCAAATGAACAACACCAAAGAAATGCACAGAAAATACAATAAAAGAACTTAACTTTAAAGAATTTTAATCTTTAATTAAAGGATCTTATGTTTTTCTCTGCGCAGTTCTGTTAGCTGTTTGAGTTGGTCTCAAACACACATGAGTTTCTGTAATTATTTACTTTGTTCTTTGATGTGTTTTCCATTAGAAGTAAATTTAAGGACAGAATCAACTGCAATTTTGAATAAATTAACATTTGTATAGGAAATATTTTCATGATTATGCTTCAATGTATGCATATTGTACAGTAAATTTTCTGCTTGAAAGTCTTCAAACACCAAGTAGAAGTTTACTCTTGAGCAAATTGCTTACAATTCCCAACAAGGAACAAGAAGTAGCTTATTAACCAGTTGTGACCTCTTTTGATTTCAGATGAATAAAACTGAATTTTGTCTAAGTTTCTTCTTAACATGCTATTTTGGAGCTGCTCTGTAATTAAATGCTTGTGTTTGAGCAATATAAAAACCTTAATTAAAAAGGCAGAACCTCTCTTTTGACAACGTGTTATAAAAGGATTCTGCCATTGAACAATACTCTCTTTTAACTGCAATATGTGAAAATTATTCTTCCCTGTGTTTCTAAAAGCCTCCGTTTCAGTGTCAGCAAGCTATGAAAGCGGTGCCCATTGCTCTGCCAAGCTCTGAGAAGCACGAGGGTTTGCTCGCCCCGCCGCTGGCTGCTGCTACTCGCAGCAGGGACCTGGCCTCCGGCAGGCTGCTAAGAGCATGGCCAGGTCTGCCGAGGGCTCTGCAGTGCTCGGCCCCCTTCCCTGTGTGGGAATTTGTAGGACAAAATCTCTCCGCTTAAAATACATTAATTGTGCTCTTACTCACCCCTGATGCTTGTCAACGGAAAAGGGAGGACTAATCAGTGGTTATTTTGAAAGCACTCTGTCTTTGTCTCTGGGCAGCTCTAAGCATGCAAAAAGAATTGAAGGTTTCCTTGAAATTTCTGCCATTGTCTGCCTGAGCAGTAATTGCTGCAAAGTGGTACCATCCCTATTTTCTTTCCCTGCAAGCATGGTTAATTAAAATTTTAGATTCATGATCTGTGAAGATAACTATCAGCTCTAAGCGGGATCTCGTCAATCAAACTCTCCCCAGTTAGTGCCCTTTTATCTCCAGTCACAAGAGTAACTGTTGGAAGGTTGCAGTGCTTCCTAGCACCAGCTGAAACCTCATTGTTTGGGGAAATTAAAACAAAAGAAAATGTATTTGTAAAATCCCAGTTCGGGGCAGAAGGATGGCTTGGAAATGTGTATGGCCAAGATTGCAGTTTTAACTGTAAATGGGATGAGCTTTTCAATTTTTAGTGTATGTAGTTATTCAAGAGATTGACAGATGTTTCAATTACAATGAAGTAGTATTTTCATGGGAAAAATGTGTTAAGTCCTGTGTAATGTTTTTGTAAGAATCAGAAGATGGAAACTGAAGCCAGACATATGCCAATTAAAAAGATCAGACGTAGATTGCAACTGCTACAATAAATCCATAGTTCTCTGCCCTCAGATGTCTTTGAAGTAATATTAAATATACTTTTGGAAGATTAACTCTAGAAAAATATGAGTTAAGCTTTAGTCAAATGTAAATAATTGCTCCAGGTTGAAGAGCGATACTTTTCCAGAAAGCCATTTGATTTGACCTTCTGGGCGGCTGGCTGAGGGATGGAGTGTGCCTGCCTCCAAGGGGCTCGGAGCAGAGCTAAGGAGCTGGGGTGTTTGTGTTTCATGTTAGCCTTGAGTAAAATGGGAATGAAAAATTGTGGTGGGCCCCAGGAGCATATTGTGTCTGTGGAAACAGCTAACCAAAGAGCATTGTGGGGAGCCTGAGCAACCTACATGCCACACCATGAAGTAAGAGCATTAGTACAGCTTCTGGACTAATAGCCTACTGTGAAAACATCTTGAACACGATGGGAAATGGGAACGCTGCAGCTTCACACTTGTGTAAGCTAATGCACTCTCCTAAACAGGATGTTTCCCTATCAGCTGCTGATGATGAAGAGGGAACACACTGTTCTGGAGACTCCTTTTCCATTTATGAGTAGTGGTAATTGAATAGCAGGCATTCGGAAAACACATAAAGGATTTTTACAGATTAATCTGTGAACCAGGGCGTTTGCTCGGCTCTTAACTTCTGCTGGTCGCATGGTCGAGCTGTACGTACGACCCACCTCTGCAGCAGGGCATAACCTCTGCTACCTCCTCACAGCCTCTGATTTGACTTCTATCCACAGGTCCGACTGTGTCAAATATATCGCTGAACATTGCTCACTGACAATTTATGGATCCTCATTCTCAAAGCAGTACTCAAGAAATCAGCAGCATAAATGTAATAAAGGACCTTAGGGTGTCCACTGGGGCAATTCAAATGTTTCTGTGCTCACATATAGGAGATAAGCTGCCACGCCAACACCCATTGGTTTGTTTTTATAAAAATGTATTCTTGTGCTCTGAGCTACTTGTTATTGTCTTCGGTTCCGATAGCACAGGGAAAGAATGGCACATTTACTATAAATCAGCCCATGGTTCTGCCTTTCTGTTGAGAGAAATATTGTTTATTAGAACAGCAGTTGGCAGCACTTGCTGGCAACTTTTCTCATCTATTTCAGTGATAGATAGTAGTGGTCTTGCTGCATGGCTGGATGCATCTTTGGTCGTGTGCTGTTTTGTTCTTCATATAGGAATAATGTATGGTTTGAGACACTCTATGAATGTGTTGTAGTCTGTTATACAAACCTAATTTCACAATAGCTGATGCATATTGTTTCTTTTCAAGTTTGTTTCATCGATCCAGAACAACTTGTGTTGATTAAGCCCTTGTAAAAAGTGTACAGATAGTTTGTACAGAGCAATCTGATTGTACCCTGAAAATATAGAAATGCAAATATATTATCTTGGGTAACTTCCACCTAATCACTATTAGTGATGTGCCAACTAAAAGGAGTCAGCTCCATGCAGAAATGGGGCAGGGTCTAGCCAGAAGAAAAGAAATTTTGTTGTCTTTCTTGTTCAGAAGACGTTCAGCAATGCACAAGGAGTGTAGCAAAACTGACAACTAGCTCCAGATTTTCAGTCCTAGTCCAGTGATTTGAGCAGATGCACAGCTTTTTTGACTCCTTAAAACTAGCAGTCCCTGACTGGAGTCCATATAAAGGTTTTGTCCCAGGAATTGTTTGATCTTTGTCTAAACTTTAACATAAAATATGTGCATTACAGCGAATTGGGGTCTGGAGCTCATGAAACATTGCTGTTTTCTTTCATAGTGAGCAGGGAAAGAAACTGAGCTACATGGTTGCTACCAAGTTTAAGAATCTGTCAAACACCTAATTTGCTGAAGAAACACTGCACAAATTTTTAATGCAACTGTGAGCTGAAGCTGAGCAATGAAACTTGGATCCTGGTCAAAGCTGAATTATACACAAAAGTGTTGTGCAGTCATTTTGGTCTGATCCTTCAGGTCAAAAGCAATAGATGCTGTGCAACTTCCAGCCTAACAGCACCAAGGTACAGGACACGAGGCCTGTTCTTAGGCATATCAGCACTAACTAATAAATGCAGGACAGATGTATTTAATTATCCTTAACTAGAGGGTTCTTAACTAAAGCGATAATAAAAATAATAAAATCTCAACAACAGCAAATAGTAATATCTTAAGAAAAAAAAAGAAAGCCCAAAAATATGACCAAAGAAGCCTGAAATTTTACTTAAATGAGTTAAAAAAGAAAAAGAAAAAAAGAAAAAAAAGGAAGCTCATTATTCTTCTACCAGGCAGCTGCTGTGCTTGGTAATTAGAGAAAGAAATGAAAAGCCTTCAGTTCATCTGTGTACTTTGTTTTTAATGCACCAGTGGAAGAGCAGACATACCAGGGTCTATGAGAGAGTTCTGCTTGAGCTTTGAAGGGCAGGAGAATATTAAGTAAGGTAAAGCTGCTTCTAATAACAGGTGTGAACTTGCACATGTATGGAAAGCCTACTTTTCTCTTTAAATTGTCCAGTTTTGGGGTACTCTCATAAGCAAGTAAATCTGAAAATTAATCTAATCACTTTGCTCTCCTTCATCATGCAATGCACACATGTGAGCATCGGGCATGCTTGACGTTATTGTGAATTTACTCAAAATAAGATATCCATCTAACTCGGTGATCTGGAGGACTGTGTTTATAAGGCTCCTTTTAGGGGCCGAATCATACATAATCTCTTTAGCTGTGTACATAGGTACAGGTACCCACCTCTGTTAGTCTGTGCTATTGAAGAACTACATAGGTACTTGCGTATCTCAATGCAAAGGACGATATAATTAGTACTGGGGGTCAGAAGTTTAATGACCCCACTTGGTTGGGCCATCACTTTGCTACTCGCAATCATGTCTTGTTATACATCTACCCTGCAGCGCAGCATGGTGGCTTCTGCAGGTTCATAAGCAGCTGAATGAGACTGGCTTTATAGGATCTCTCAAGGAATACTTGTGGCTTTGCAGGGTTTCAGCAGAGCTTGTTTTTCAGTGCATATGTAGTTTTGCTTATCGGGAATGTTAACCAAACTGTCTGGGACTTTCAGCCCACTGTTGATGGCGTCCTTTTCCCCTCCCTCCTCTGCTTTCAGTTCTAATACCTAAACAACAATGAGTTCATGTGTGCTTTATGAGATTTCCCTGCTCCCAGTAACAGTTTGGAATCCTGTTTCTGTTCCACTAACTAGAACAGAATAGAAAATATGCCATTGATTTTCTATAATTGTATTACTTTAATTGCTACTAGGTGCATGTGGAAGAACAGAGGCCAAAGCAAGCAAGCTCTGTCCTAGAGACCTTGTGTGCCAAGAAGAGAGCTATCGGGGAAGCTGGGAAATTCAGGGAGAAAAGGGAGAGACTGCTGGTAACAATTTTAGCATTGATCATCAGTTCAAACTCCCTAAAGAACTTACATTACAGTTGTTTTTTGTTTTCCAATAACATTGTGCTAGGACCACTCCTTATTATGCAGTTATTATTATGCAGTGCAAGTATATAAAAAAAAAGGTGCATCTAATAGAGTATATATATATACATATATATTTTGTCACTGATATGCATTATTTCCTTTTCTTCAGTTTCCTAGCCCTTGTGGATGTAATTAGCAATTGGACTTTGTAAATTGAGAGGAGGCTGAGGAACATGCTACTTCTCTGATTTTGGCAGAGAAAGGCTCTAATCATTTGGGTAACTGAGGAGGTAGTTAGGAGGGATGGCCAGGTTTTGTAGAGAAGGTGAGAAGTCATCCACAGACTTGTTGTGAATGTTAATGATTGTTAAAAGAGAGGATCAGCTGCACCCGTTCACAGCAATGTAAGGACTGCTGCCTGTCAAAGACTTTGCATTGGTCTTCTGCTTGTTGTGTCAGGGTGCTGTCTATGGCCAGTTCAGAGAGTTGGCTTTTAGATAACTGGTTCTGTTCAAGCCTTTAGTTTGTCAGTGTCATAATTTATATGTTGTTGACTCTGTGGCATAGATAACTGTCTTCTGAATTGTATATATGTGTATTTTTTTTTTTCTTTTAGAAAAGCATCTATGCTAACTGGATATCAGTGATCGTGCAGATTATCAGATAAGTAATCAAAGTTAATAAGCACTGCTTGTAGTATGCAAGGTTTGGCCAAATTAGTATCAGCACTGACCCACCTGGGCTGTGTAAAGCAGAGGAGGAGCCTTAGCTCCGTGAAGGTGCTTGTAGGTCCTTGATACACAAGTGCACTCTGGCTTATAATTATTTCCCACAATTGGTGTGGCTGTCTTTATTAATGATGTGGTATCTGTCCTTTCTTCTGGATCCCTAAAAAGGAAGCCCTTCCAAGCCTGAGTTTTACAGTGTTTGTAACCTCTTCTTTTTCAGTGAACACCAGAGAATGAAACACAAAATTTGAGCCAATGGTACTAGAGAAGGCTGGAAGGAGATGCTTGTTTAGAATTACTGACAGCTGGATAGCAAAAAATACATTCATGTTAGCCAGAATAGAGTCTCCTTAAAAATTCTGAGTCCTACTTTCACTCTACACTTGTGTAAAGAAATTTTTACAGTGACACAATTAAGCTTTCAGAGGACCAAGTCCAGCCCCCATTTGCAAAAGTGATGGAAATGGAAATTTATTGGAAATTGCTGCATGTGATCTGCAGTGTGCTTTTCTGCTTAGGCCAACAGCATCTATTAGGTTTGTTTGCATGATACTTGTTAGAGATGCCTGATAAATGCTTGTTTGGTCAGTGTTCCATGCCTGTAAGAGGATGAGTTGAAGGAGAATAGTTGGCAAATATTCACCATTGAAATGCTCGAGTAATGCGAAACAATTAAGTGGGAGTCTGTCTGAGTCTGCATCAACCAGGCACCAACCTCCTTGAAACAAGTGTGAGATTCCCCCAGCTTGTGGGAGCCCTCTGGGAAGCGGCTCTTAATGCGTATTGTATTCCTTACTAGTCATGGATTTTATTTGGCACGACCCTTTATTTGTGCCTCTTTTCCAGTCACCCAGTCAGCCAAATTATGATTGTGTTGAACTCTCAGTTATAAGCCCTACAGAAACAGAGGGCTAGTAGAAATTAGCATAATTGTTTTATGCAGTGAATCAGGAAAATATTTTGTTATTTGAAGTATCAGTTGAGTTGCAGAACGTATGTTAAAGAAATGCCTTTGAGATAGTGTAATCTGTTTCTTTGTATACATTATACATTCATATAACTTGACATTTCTTACATATGAATAGCCTGAAAATATGCTGATTGTAGCAGCAACGTGTTTATCTGCAGCAAAATATTATTCTGTGCCTGCGGGTTACATATTAAATGACTTAAATTAGAGGAGACGGATTATTCAGGAAACTCATGCAGATTAACACCATAACATGGATGATACTGTATTTATGTGGTGCACTATTACTGTAACCCTCTTTCATAACTGCAGTCTTTCTCTGCTGCTACTGTACCACCTCCAGCCTGATTATTGTGTTAGCAATTCTCCAATAGGGGCAGAAGTCGGTGATAATTCATGCCGGTATTTCAGAGTAGTTTGAAGCTATCTGAGTTATATATAGTACGAATCAAATCCTGATTTCATTAAAGCTGATGGCAAAATTCCCATTGACTTAAGAGGGACCTGAATTCTGATTCCAAAGAGGAAATTGTCCTAAGTGCATGGGCTATAAATACGCAAAGCACATAAGGAAGATTCAAATGGCATAGGATTACAAATAAAATACCTCTTTAATATGTCACAAAAATTACTTGAGTAATATACTTTCTCAACATCAGTTGATAATCTCGTTCAGAAGTTTTTTTTTTTTCTTTCTACTGTATATTAGGTTAAATAACCTTGGTGTGATGACAATCCAATCACAGTTCCCTCCAAGTAAATGGTTTGAAAATACAAAGTGTATTTAATCTCATTAAGGGTGACCACATCAGGAGGAAAAAAAAAATAGCATCTGATGTAACGAAGCTGTTGGTGATATCATATGGAGGATGAATATTGTGGATCAATACAAGTTGTTCTGCTTGGCAGCATTCAGGAAACAAGTATGTTAAAACCTGGCAGCAAAATCTTAACATATAGACAGAAATGAATTGTATTTTAAAACTATTAACTTCCATGCCTTATAGTAACTTGATTTAGCTGGAACAGATTTGCACCAAGCCTATTACTAGCTGCAGAGGGGAAAATTATTGAACAGGCACACAGAGTGACAGGCTAACGCAAATATAAACAAAACTGAAATATCATTAAGGCACTTAAACTGCACAGATCCTCCAGAATCGATGGTAGACACACTCTACTTTTAAGCGCCTGTATTATGTGCCTGAGAATTTGTTGGCTGAGCTGTTCATGTCTGGATATGGCATTCAAATTAAAAAAAAAAAAAAGGCAACATCAAAAATCACGTAATTTTTTGGCATTAACTGCAGTAGCTTTGTTTCTTTAAAGTCTTCCCCTCTTGTTACCCTTTTGGCTTCATAGCTTGCCCTCGTGCAAAGTACGGGGTGATATTCAAAAATGAGAGGAAGGATGTAATTTTTGAGAACACCAGAAACAAATTTCTCTGACACCAGAAAACAACCCCACTTGAATAACATCCTAGGAAATATAGTTACTGTGTGGTTGGAATAAGTGAACAGCAAAACAAGGCGAGATCAACAAAAGAATATTATCATTCCTATAGCTAGAATCCTTTTATTTTTTTTTCCCCCCAAAAAACTGTTTTTCTTGCGTCTTGTACAGATGAAAGAGGTCAGTTGGATTTGTCCCTTTGTCTGCTGTCAATTTACACTCCTGCTCACTAGCCTGTTTTTGCTAAAGAGTATATTATAGTGAAGTGCTCGTGTTGGTATGTTGTAAGTCAGCAGTGTTAACTTGCTTTCTGCATCCTACTACAAGAGTAGCTTTAAAAGCCACCATTCAAAAAGTCAAGAGCAGGTGAGTTGATTGATGTCGTGGATTGCCTTGTAATAAGTGCCGCAGAATCAGGGATGTGTCTGTCCCCTCATTGTATGGTTCTAGATGACAAATTGCAGGTCCATGGTAATATTTTGCCCTTTAGTATGATGTGCAAACAAAAGGCTATTTTACAAGTGTTTTGTTTGAGCTCAGATAAAAGTGTTAGTAAATAGTCTTCTATTTGCAGGAGTGATTAATGCTTTCAGATTTGGAGCAGCATTTGTATTATAATCATTACGGTTTGGTTTTGATGACTAAACCTTTGTGCCCTACACCAGGGTAATGCTTCTTTAAAAAACAAATAAAAATTAATGGGCATGTAAAAACACTCCAAAAAGTACAGAAGTTGGAAATCACTGTAACTGGCTTGGCTTCACATTCTAATATTCAGTAATGCTTCTGAGGAGAAGGGTCAACCTGCAAGTAGCTGGGGAGCTTTGAGGCTTTTGGGATGTAGCTGGTAGAAAGGTGTAGGCTTGAGGGCCACCCTGGCTTGCCGGTATAAGCACAGCTAAGGCCAAACTTGCGTGCTGCAATGCAGCATTGATAGATATTACTAAAGTAACTGTAGGCAGGCTGGTGTGGTATAATGCTGTATAGCGCGGATCTCAAAAACAGGGGAAGCAAACGTGCTGTGCCCAAGAGAAGTAACCCTGGTTGAGTTAATTCAAAAGCAGTAGGGGTGTATCAGTACCAGCTCCAAAGCTGGCTTATCCAGCAAGGCTGAAGGCTTGGCACCACTCTGCATTATTTCTGGCAGGACAAATCGCCCTCGTGGTAACCAAGGTGAGGGTGTGCTGGGGGAGCTGTGGTGCTCCTGTCTGGTAAGACCTTTAGCTTTATCTACAGATAATTCACCTTGGTTTAACCACTTCTTTGCTGCAGTGGTTGTAACTGAATTCATACAATCACATGCAGACAAATTTCAGTTGTTACAGCATGGCTCTGCAGCCAGAGAGCTTGCATAGTGCTGGGACTGTGCTGGCACCTACAAAGCTTGCAAACAGGGTAGAACAGACTCATAAAAATCACCCTCCTGTGTCACTAGTTGAGTGAGTTAATCATTCATGGGTTTTTGCTCTCACAGTGGTCCATGCTAGTTTGCTTTCTTCTTAGGGATTCTCAAACCACTTTCTGCACTTTAAGAATATAGAGGTGATGACTTTGCTACCAACTGCTGTCACTTTTCAAGCAAAGCCTGACAGCTACTTAGCTGCTATAAACAGTGCTATAAAAGTGCTGTATAGCAGCTAGCACAGCTGCTTATATACAAAAGAAACATACAGATAAGTAGCAGGTAAATCTCTCAGAAGTTTAAGATCATGCTAGAAGGAGGTTGTATATCATGATAAACCACCAAGGGGGTGGTTGGGCACTGGGACAGGCTCCCCAGGGACGTGGTCATGGCACTGAGCGTGCCAGAGATCAAGAAGGGTTTGGACAATGCTCTGTGGATGTTCTATGATTTTAAATGTCACTGTATGAGCTACTGCATACATTTGTATAAACCTCTTTATGGAGTACTTGCCTTGATGGATCTACTATTGGTAAAAGTAATTTTAAATTCTTAATGAGCATCACAAGTATCCTGTTCAATGGGGAACAGCATCATTAGCACAACATACAGAATAACCAGACTTGGGTGTCTAGTAAATGTGCTGGCTATCATGAATGATCAGTTCCAGAAAGTGCTTCAGGAGTACTGTAGGAGTCTCCTATCTATCCAGTGGTATTGTTTAAATCTGCTTAGCGGAGAGGTCTGAGTGATTTCTTACCCTCAATAGTAAGCTGTATGGTTTAGACAAATAGTCTCTGATTTTTAGAGGGGAGTGTTTTTTTTTCTTTCCCCTCTGTGGTTGTCAGTTTATATACCTCTTTTTAATGGGCACACTCGTAGCCAGGCAATTATCATTTTGTTATTGTGGTTGAATTGAAAGGATCGTTGTAGAAAAATGACAGTACTACGCATGCTTCAGTATTGCTGAACCTGAACAGTATGCTCTTCATCTCATAACCATATCCATCTGTAATCTTCTCTTCCTCCCTTGTCTCTAGAGCAACAGCAGCAGAGCAGCTGCTTGATCGCATGTGGAGTGCATATTGTAAGGCATCTTGCTTGTATTCAAATCATGGGATGACTTCGCTCTTACAGAGTGAAGGATTCCTTGGACTGAATGTGTGCTGCAGTCTTTTGCGTAACTGGAGACAACACTGCATTAATAGCTAAAGGACTTTCATTAAATGGGATAACTTATGAACCAACCTAGAAATATTTGGGTTGCTATTTTGAACTGAATTACCACAGCTCCAACCTCACAAAGCACTGATAAGACTGCAGCGCAACATGTAGCATACCTGGGCTAAGTAGAGCTTACCTAGTCTGGGCAATATAAAGCAAAGAGCATTGCTGGAGAAACAAAACAGAGGTAACATGAACTGCCTGGAAACTTCTATGAGACTGGACTGGTGTGGATCTTGGAGGAACTGAGCTTTTTTCAAAATCTGAAAGACAAAGGAGTTTTAAATTTAGCAGAACAATTCACACTTACCCTTATTTTTAGGAGCAGTATGAGTGATATGGACAGCGAGGTGCTAGCCTTCTTTTTGTCAGGTTGGCTTTTATCGAGTACTGTTGGGATCCAACATCTACAAGGAAGTAGAATTTGTTAAAGTCAATGACGTTTACAAATCAGTTCCCAAAGGTGTGAGGTATGTGTAAATTAGTTCTTTGCTGTGTTCCCTCCTAATTCTTTTGAGTTGGAGAAATGCAAGAATTCTAAGGAATTACATACATTTTCATGGTCTTCAGGAAGTTCAGAGAGAAATCCCTTCTCTTCCAGTTAAGAGTAATCCCCTCAAATGAGGAACATCGTCATTGGAACAATGGCCCCTAAACCATACAGTGTGGAACAAAGGCTGGAAATAAGCTGTTTTGAAGAAGTGAAAAAAGTGGGCTAGAGGTTTCTGAGAGAGACTGTATTAAACTAGAGCCAGGACTCTGAACTGCACTTTTGCCTGCATGGAGAATGTAGAGATTACCATGTAGTATTCTTTCTGTCCATGCATTCCATTGATATATTATAGCCTTATAGGCCATAATGAAATAAGGTTGTTGGAATTATGTTTTTTAGACCTCTAGATCAATATATGGTTTACTATTGTGTGGTACGGAAGGATGGCTTAAAAAAAAGAGCATAACAGCTCAGTATGGAATAGCCTGGGTCAAGAAGCATGCATCCCATCAGCCCCTATCAGTTATAATTTGTGTTATCTCTGCTGATATATATGAACCAACTCTCCTTCAAATTTCCTTTCAGGAGGAGGTAGGTTTAATTTGGTTATATGTTTTGTAATGCATGATGTTGTCTGAGCAAGTATTTAGTTACAAGAACATCCAAAGCAGCATTTTACAATCCTGTTAAGCTCTTCCTGTGTTCTTTGCTTTGACCTTTCTAATTAGTAAGGTTCTTTAGAACATGTGGGAGAGGACTGTTTTAAAGAGAGCAGGGCGGGGGAAGCATTGTGTAGTAGAGAAAAACACGTTCTTGCAAGATTTGTTTTAAAATGAAATCTTCAAACAAGCTCCCCTGACACTTGTAAAAATGTATAAGCAGGTAGGCTAAATTTCCCAAAGCTGTTGGGATTCCTGCTCCTTTATATTTGTGAATAATGTTCTCGTCATGTTGTAGTGATACAGGTGAAAAGCCACAGACTCTTTGTCTGTATGACTCTCCCCCCGGTACTCCAGGTATCTTTGTTTTAGCTGCTTTGGAGAGAGAGTCTCAATCAAGCATATGATCTAGCTGTAAGACCACCAAGACTCAGTCCTTGTCCCCTGAGGGTTACAGCCTTCACTCCTTGCATGGGAAAGACATGAAAGGGCATCAAGGGAAACCACCCCCCTATGCTTCTGTTGTGTCCCTGGCAGTTGCCAGAGCTGGGAAGGGACCTGGATTTCCTAACGCCAAGTGCAGAGTTCTCCCCGCTATGCTACATTTTGCGTAGGATGTGATGTGAACTAGCTTTTAGTTTACTTTGCATAGTTGTTAACTCTGCAATCAACTTAGTGGATGGAACACGCTTGCTGAATTTGTGTATTTGCTTATTTCAGTCTTCTGTAGATATGCTTGTGTAATGAAAACTCAATGAACTTTTAATGGATTAAAAACCAAACAAACACTAAACCACAAAAAACAACCCTTTCATCAGCAGATCATTATCTCATTGCAGGCAGGTCATGCCAGATTGTTGCTGGCCCAGAATCTAAACATCATCTAACCAGGAGAAGTCATTCTTCAAACACGAATCACAGAATGAGCAGTTGTATTATATAAGATCTATGAATTATTCATCATCTCTGCTTGAACATTCATCCCGCCACTGAGGCTAAAGCCAGCCATATATTTACTGGTAAAAATAACAATTTATGTTACAGTGGATAATAATGCAAATTGTTGTTTTATCCTTAACTGACAATATCATTACCCTGATGACTTTACATACAGATAAGAAATTGTATCACTTCATACTTTGTAGTCTTCTGAGATGAGTAGTAATTCTTCTAAAGTTGTTTTATATATGCACGTGTGTGTTTTTTATATGCATCTACAGTCATATACAGATGAAGTTCTACCTTTGGATTTTTAATAATACTGGAGAGGCAAAACAAAAGGACTGTGCAAATAACAATGTACTCAAAGAGTTAGTGTTGCATTATACTTTTGGCCATATGCTGAGCAATCCTTCACGTCTGATTCTCTTTCTTTCTCCACTCTTTTTTCAGCACAACTTTTCCTTATGCAGCGCACACTGCATTCGGTATCTCCTTTTTTCAGCTGCAAATGTTACAAATTATGTTCTTTGACTTTTTCCCTTGTTTTTGCATAGCAGTTGAATACATTGACTCCTGAGGATAACAACCTACAGTGGCCAGCTCTGCCTGGAATACTGAATGTATAAGTCAACATCATTGACCAGTAGTATTAATTATTTCAGGAAAGTTTCTTAGCCCGGTGTTGCAGCTTTCATTCGATTATGTTTAGTTCCCGGTAGTTCTGGAGGACAGCACTAATGTGGGTTATGTAACAAAAAGGATATATATATATACATTATATATACATTATATATATATATATACACACATTACTTTTAAAGTAATTAGTGCTTTCTTCCTGCACTACAAAGGGCCAAATCCTTGCCCATTACGCTGGCTACAGAAGGCACAAAAGAAGGGGCAATTTTATGCATAAAAAAAGAAGACATTTCAGTTTGCATTACAGTTGCATTGCAGCAGTCTGAATGTTTTTGACATTGACTTGAATGAAGTTTTTGCAGTTTGGGCCTATTTCCATCATCTGGGGGGACCAGAGGACAGAGACATCAACTCTTTGCAGTTTGCCCACCTGGCCTGTGCAGCCCTTATCCTTGTCCACAGCACTTCCAGAAGACTTGTAAAAACCCTTGAAATAGAGCTCCAAAGTAGAACTAAAGAGCACACCCTAACTAGACCTGGGTGGAGGTAAGGAAAAAAGTGTGATGTTGATAAAGAGGTAATATGTTGTATTTTAAAGCCAGGTGTTGTTTATCCAAGATCCCTAAACAGACGTGGTATAACCTAAAAAAGCAAATGATAGGCAAATATGGTTGATCAAGGTCTCCACTTTATATTGTGCTGGTCAATAATGATAGCAAGGAAGAGTGTGGTGGTCATTCACTATACTTTTCCCTTGCAATCAAAGCAAAATTCCCCTTTTGGAGCTTACTCCTAGATCTTGTTTTCTTTGACTTTGTGTGGAACAATTTGTATGCAGGGAGCACTGCAAAACAGAAAAACAGCACTCCAATGCAAACCTGGTGTGGACTATTGTCTGCCTAGTCACAGTCCCGCTGGGCTCTGGACATGCATGCCAAAACAGCTTGCACAGACATTGTTTTTCCTGGCATCATTAATGCTCTAAGCAGAATCTGGTTTGCTCTTATTGGTCTTCAGTCATCAGAGATACAGATATTGCTGTTTATGCACTGTCAGAAGCAGATGTTTTTCCTTGTGCACAATGGAGACGCCTTCCTGTGGAGAAATAGAAATGTTTCTAAGGAGAGCCCCTTGTCACGGCGGCAGGAAGAATTGCGTTTTTTGGTCCATGCAGTTTATCTTGACCTATCTTGTATGTTTTAAGTGGTGGAAAGTAATTTTTAATCACTGTGGGTAGGAGAAAATAAATGTATTTCCCTTTATCACAGGTGCAAGCTGCTTTAATCAGTGGAGAGCTTTCTCTGTAAAGTAAAATCCAGTATGTCCAGCCTTTATTATTTGATGCACCAGCTTGCTTACATGGACAGGCCGTTTTTGTTGAATGTTTTTGCAGGTTTGGACATGAGACTGGAGAGTAGTCTGGCTATTTCTAGCAGGTGTATTAGATGCTGATCCATACAGGACCTATAGGCCTGTGGTCAAGCACATCAGCTCCTCCTGGGAGCTTTCCCCATCTGCCCATCCTAAGGAAAACAATCCTGTTTCCCCTTACTTAGCCCCCCATATTTGCCATGTTGGTCTATCGAGCAGATGTGAACTAGTAACATCCATAAAGAGCAGGCTAAAAGTCTGAGGATGGGAAGAGGAGCAGGCATGTAGATGAAGCCCTCCAGAGATTTGATAATTGCCAGAACCCAAAGGGATGACCCTGTAATGATCTGTGTTACACTAGCCAGGTTTGGGTCCAGTACAAGCAGTGTCCTTGCAGCCACAGCCCTGAGGAACTGACCCTGCTGGACTCTTGGATGGGATATCCCCAGTGCTTATGCGGACTGTCTGAATCCATGCTTATGATCTCAGAAAAGAGCTAGAAAATGGTGAAGATCAGTGTGTTTCATGCCTGCACGAAACCTAAAATTTAACATGAATGGACTTTGATGTATAAAACAGTAAGAACACCCTTACATAAAAATTCAGCTTCTCTCTGCTGTAGTTCATTTTGAAGTGCTTGTCGCTGGTGCTTGCATACTGTGCATATGCACTAAAGCACTGTTTAATAACCACTGATTAGGTTGCTTTCATTCTCTCCACAATTTCTTGAACCTTTCTTTCTTCTTGGATGCTGTACCATTGTGTCAAGCCTAATGTTAGCATGGGAAAACTTCAGAGAAGTCACAGACGTATTATTATTATGTATTTGGCCCTATACTTTCTACTTCAGATCAAAACTGTGTCATGAAAGGCAATTGCAGAGGCTGTTCCTATCCCAGAGAACTTACTGTCATGGCAGAGGCTATAAGCTGGGGAATTAGTGATGGGACATTTGGTTTGGTGCCATGCTATAATCTGCTGTCATATTCCTGGGCCAAGTCTGCAACTGTTAAAGTGAGATATCTTCAGTGGTTTCAACGAAGTGTGTGTGTGTGGGGAAAAAATCTTCTGCAAATTTTTTACATTGTGATTCTGTGTTATTGCTCATTATGGTGGAAATAGACCTCTTGCTAATTAAAATGGGTACTAGAAATTAAATTAAACAATGCCTTAAAATACCCAGCTTTGTGTCATCTTCAATAATGGCTATTTCTGCAGGGGCATTTTCTCATGTGTGTATATTTTTCTGAGATGATTATGACATGATTTCCGTTGTTTGAGCACTAAGTTCTTCAAGGACCTGACCAGAACCTTTGCCTTCTAATGAAATAAGTAGTAGTAGAAAGAAGGAAAGAGAAAATAGTTAGCATGGAAAATAAAACTAAGAGGATCATGTTCTCAGATTACTGGATAATCAGGCAACTTCAGCTAACTATTAAGGATCATCAGATCCCTGAATCAAAGACGTATATATAAAAACATGTTTCATGATCTCAGTACTTCAATAAAATAGTCATTCTATTTGTACTTATCTCAACTGCTATAGTGAGATATAATGCAACAGAACATAGGATAACTTCTGTACCAGTATATTTAGAAGTGTTATAGTAATTTTTATGATATTTCAGAGTCCAAATGGGTATCTGCTACTGAAGCATACTTCAGTTTTTCAAGTCAAAATGTGTGCCGGTGCCCACTGCAGAAGAAAGTACGTATTCCAGCAGATCTCGGTGTCCACCTCTCAGTTGTTTCAGAACCTGCCACCAAAATCCATTCTTCCAGCACTGAGTAAAATGAGATTTCTCTTATCTCTTCAACACAAAAAAAGTAAGCATGGAATTAGAATATAGAATACAGTTTCACTTGAAAGAGGATCTTTCAAATAAATCGTCTATAACTGCATCTTTTTCTCATTGCCTGCCTTCCAGCGTTCTCCTTATGACTGGAGAGTTGCTGTGGGTTACCTGCTCCACGTGTCTAACAGTAGCAGACTGTTCACTAAGTAAATTCTGCTCTGTGATCTCCTTGAATTTCTCGCGAACTGTTGGGTTTAATGTAGAGTGATGGATTTTTATTTATCTATTTATTTCAAGAATCCCACCAACATTAGGCAACAAAACTGCTGTTCAAGCCGAGATCTTGTTTGTTTGACTGTCACATAGCTTACAGGTCAGAAGGCATTTTGCCACATTTGAACTGAATTTGTGAAGGAAATCAAATGGAAATCTAGGAGCATGGATTTTTTTCAGTGTGACTTTCTAGCCTACGCTATCGTTATAAGATGGGGTGAGATTACTTATTACTGGACCTTTTCCTGATAGGCCACGTGATCTGCGTTACATGGTTTGTGCCAGAGTTTTTGTGAACCAAACTGGAATGCTGAGTATAGAGAACTCAGGTTCCCATCTGCATTCGACCTTTTCGGTTTGTGTTGTTTCCCCTTCCCTCTCCATTTGTGAAGTGTGCATATCCTATAAAACGCTGTCTCGTGCCTTTCAGTTGACTGTCATGTGGAACCGAATCGCAGTTAACTTCTTCCTATTGCTCTGGAAGCAGAGCCAGCTGCTCTGGCATCTATCGTGAACAAACTGGCAATTAGAAAGCCCAGCTAGAAGAGGCCATTATAGTGGGTTTCTGTTATCTGTGAACCCCATTTTAAGTGTTTTGTTTTGTTTTGCTTCTAAATCCAATCACAAGTAGGCATAGAGTACGGGAGATTATGATAATACCTGCAGTTATAACCTCTGGGGACTGGTGGTATTTCTCTGTTTGGAGACCTGTCCTGAGAGATGAATGGCCTGGCTGGTATCTCTGCTCTACTGTTCAAAGCAGGTTTCAGCTTCAGCACTAAATGGAATTTATTTCATGAAGAAAAGGACCAAGTTGTTTTTTTTACTAGATTTATCTGACAGACAGCCCTCTCTTGACTTGGACCTTTCAGATGAATTCACCGACAGAGGCGTTTTGCAGAGCTGTACAGCTGAAAGCAGCTGTCACCTGAGGAAATTGTTGGAAAGGAAAACCCATCCGTCTGAAGTATCTTCGTTTTTCATAAACCAAGGCTTTCTGACTGCTTTCTTATACCTTCACTTGCCCAAGTTTTCCTTCTTTGTGCTCACTCTTGCATTCCATCATCAATAGCATGACTTTCATCAACTTTAACAAATGGGAATACCAGCCCTACAAAACTCCTCTAGTTGTGGGGTGCACTCACCCACAGTAATCAGTCTGTGTGGAAGAGACAGCTGAAGCAAGCAGTGGGCTTGGTCCTTTTAATCCCAGCCATATGGTGTTGGAGACAGGCAGAGCTGTAAGATGCACCGGCTTTGGATCTTGTTTAATCTGCAGGTTCTAGGTGGGGAGTGTCAGATAGAGACCTGTCCTCATTGCAGCTCAGCAGCAGCAGTCAGCATGGCACTGTTTGTGGCTGGCACCTCCTTGGCTGTTCTGTAGGCATCGCTTTCTATACGGTAGCTAGAGATCTGAAAGGCTATCTATACCTGAGAGTGTGTGGATTTACTGCCATGGTGCCATTGACATTTATTTTTTGGATGTGTCTTTCCTTAATTTTCTGTGCCTAAAGCACTTGCATTGCCATATCGAGGCATAATTTTTATAGTAAAAGCAGCCAAATCTTCCTGTGCTCAGACTTATATTTTCTTTAAAAGTGTATTTAGTATGACTTAAACACCTCTAGGCTGAGGAAAATGGTACATCTTTCACTGCCTGCTTTGTAAATGCTACAGCAGCCTTGGTAAAGGTTCCCTGTAGTCCCTGCGCAGGGAAAAGCACAGCACCATTTGTGTCACCTTGTTATTCCCCTACAGTCTCACTAGTTTAGTGCTGATGAAAGGAGCAGCACGGAGGCCACAGCTGCGGTTCCCTGCAGGCAGGGTCTCCAGGAAGGAGACTGCAGGCACGGGGGAATTGCTGGCTGTCATGCAGGGGCAGGGGTGTGTTGTAGCGCTGACTGAGGTCAAGGCAGACTGAAGGGAAGGTGATATGGGTGAGTGCCAGTTCCTCACGCGAGGACTGAACCCAGGAAATTTGGAAACAGAAATGTTAATAGAAATGGCATTGTTTTCTGTTTGTTTGAAAGCTTTGCTGTGCTTGGAAGCTGATTTCCCAACAGCAGTTTCTTTTGCCTCCTCTGAGTCGCAGTATATTTGGTCGGCTTTTGGAAAAGACTGGGACGGGTCCATTTTATTCTTGGAAAGATCTTTATGCTAGTGTCCTGTCAGCTGAGCACCAGAGCATCCTTTGGAAAGCATGCTGGCACTTCTGGCAGCGAGGACTGTGCTGCTTCCAAGTGCCTCTTCTGGCAGCGATAGAAGAGGGAGGCGTTGGGCTGGCAGCGCAGCACAGCCCTGTGGTAAGCGATCATTGCAGGCATGTGCTCATTACTGCGTGTCTTTGAGCTGATTTTACTCTTCTGCTTCCCTGTTTCATCTCACTAGATGAGAACACAGCTTCTCAAAGGAGAACGTGGATTTTAGCTGCGTGTGCTCGGTGCCTTCTCACAAGTGGCTGGTTCAAAGCCGCCTGTGCTGGCCGGTTTCTGTCGCTGCCTCCCAAAATGGGAGCAGGAGAGGTTTCGCCTCCTTTCTCTCAGCAGAGGCTGTAATTTAGGTCTTGCTCCCTACTTAGCTGCCAGTTTTTATTAGGCTTAGAGGCATTCACTTAGAGACTTTTTCTCTGCCAATTTTGTCTGAAACCAGCCAATAGGTTCAGAAATGAGGTGGAAGGAGCATTAACAGCACTTGGAGAGGCAGATGGCACAACTGTATACGTTTCATTTCCTGAGGGAAACCAGACGCAGCTTTCCATCAAAACCTTGCAGTTTTGAAACATTTAATGGGAAGTCATTCAAAGTAAACTTCGAATAAATTGCAGAAACTTCAACGTAATGCCTTAGTCTTTGTGCATAGTTAAGTGGAGTATGAATAATACATATACAGAAAGTATCTATCTTAAGCAACTCACATTTTGCTGAATTTAGGATTGCCTCTGTGCTGGCATTCCCCTTCTGTGCAATGGGAATAGCCCTACCTCTTACCTCCTGTCAATACAGTAGATTTAACTTCACAAAAATCCTGTAAGAAATGCTCCTGAAAAGCTGACAAGGAAAAGGAATTCTGTTTGCAAAGTAGAGTTTACCTGTGGTGCAGGAAGAAGGGTCAAATGCTAGGCAATAAAACAAAAGATTACATGTCCATCAAACTGGAAGCTGCCAGTTCTGTGCACTGAATGAGGCTGGAGCCCTACGGGGGGAGGAACAGTGTGTGTTCCCTTAACTAAAGACACTGATGTAAAGCATTCTTACAAGGTGGTTTAGCTGAGGTTGTATAAAACTGGTTCTGGTGTTTCCTGATGCCTCAGTGCTTGGCTTTATTTATTATTTTTTTTTTAATTTAATTTAATTTTTTTTTTTTACTTTAACACTCTTTCAAGCTTCTTTGCATGAATGTCTGTATACCAGCTATTTTCTTCCTCCCTTACAGAATTACCTGTCTGCACAGCAAATATGGGGACACAATCTGGCTAATGCAGAAGGTCAGAAGAAATGATTCAATTTTAGTTAATATTTCCATCTCTTTTTTTTTTAGCCTCCATATTAATTCCTCTTGTGCCTGAAGTTAACACATACTGTGATTGAATTTTTTCAGTCTTCCAGGAAGTGGCCCTTTCTACTGACCACCTAGCAGGATGCAGTTATCCTATCACACCAAGAGCCCTGCCTTTAAAAACAGCCTATTGCTTGACCTACATCAGGCAAAACCCTCTCAATCCAGGTGATCAATAGCAGAAAGAAAAATGGAATTAGCTTAGCCAGCCTGTGAAATATCTACTTGTCCATAAAGCAGTTCCAAAACTGTAATTGTTCCCGTGAAATTTTGCAAAATTCTTTGCAAGAGTGCCAGGATCGCCACCAACCTTCTGTTTCTTTATACCCAACACACTGGAAGGATGAGCTGTGTGCAGTTCTTTTGCATTTCTTAGTTGGAAGTGATCGTACACTGCATTGAGGAGATAAGAAATATCTGAGAAGCTGCATGCCACAGATATACAGCTGCTCTGTATATGTTTTTTTTTTAACTACACAGATCATGGATTTCAGGAACGAGTAACTCAGTATCCTACCCAGCTTCTTTTATGTCAACAGTTTGCTCAAATCATGAGACATCTCCAAAATGCAGTGAAAGAATCAGTCTTTGGTAGCATTCCCCTTACTGACTTTGACAAATGGCATGTCATCCTGAAAACATACACTCTACAATTCCTCAGTGTATCTGGAGTGTTACCAAATGTGTCTAGTCTTCCATGAGAGCTTAGATCTCCCTGGGGCTAGTAAGCCTCATCAACTTTTTAAACCTGAGTTTTGGAGATCAGCTTGCCATGAAAGGAATGATAAATAATGTACAGGTCTGACACAGAAAGGAGTTCTTGTGCTCTAGCTCTCATTTGGGGCGCAGTTGACATGCGATGAGGATATGTTGCAAATGCAGAATTTTGGTCTTGCAAATCAGTTAACTCATCTGTGGCTGAGGCCTGGATGGATTGTGAAGCAGAAAATCCATGTCAACATATGCTTGTAAAAACCTGTAAAAGATTTCTACAGAGATCAGATACAGCACGCTGGGTGAAACTGTTCAGCTGAGACGATAGGTGGTAGGAATCTAAGATGAGAAAAAATTATTTTAAGTAAAGATTCTGTACAGCTGCTCTCTTTCATTGCAAGGAATGTATCTGTCTCATGGGGGCTGTTGTTTATTTGGATTGTGCTGAAACAGGCCTTGGCTGTTGCTTTAGTTCTTCCTTTCCTCAAGTCCACGTGCAAATGTCTCTATTCTGTTTTGAATGAATGCATGCCCCAAGATGTTGGAGTGTTCCAAGCCATGGATATTTTAACATCATGTCATGCACAGTGCAATCCACAGAGAAGTAAATGGTGACATAAAGAGACAAAACAGTAGGAAATTAGGTACTTCAGACAAGATCTTCAGGCGTGACTGCTGACTCTGTGGTGCTCAAATGTGGATGCTTTAAAAGCATAGGCCATCTAATCTCTAAAAATTGTCTTTCTGTGCTGTCGCTAAGCTGGTATCTAGAACTGAACAGACACGCTGGAAGTCACTGTGCTCTGCTGTTTTCTAGCAAAAGCTTTTATCTAAAAAAAGAGAATAGAAATGATATGAGGTTAATCTAAAAAGCAGAATATTGCGAAGGCTGAAAAAAGTTTGGAGCTTTCCAAAATTCATCATTGTCTACACATCTGAAAATGACTACTGTTTTGCCCTTGAAACAATAGATAGGTTAAGTTATTAACTAAAGCTTTTATTAATGGGGGAAAGAGGGGATGTAGACACCTTAAGAGCCTTCTGTTCTCATTACTGAAAGAGCATCTCCTTTGTTTTTCTAATCTTTGTAAGAGTAAAAGGTGCAGCTCCTAGATAAGAAGTAATATCTAGTTAAAGATGCACCATCACTTCTGCCTTTCCAGGGCATTATTTCAAATGAAGCAACAGCGTCTGTAAGCTCTTTGTGAAGAAAGGTCAGGCCATCAGCCACCTTGCTTGTCCTATACCGGGCACATGAATCATGACCACATTGCTGCTGCCTCACAAGTTCCTCAAACACTTTGCCACTTTTGTTCCTAAAACATATGGCAATTTCTGTTGCCAATTAGGAGCCCATGTAGGTCCCCCAAACTGACGATCCCTGTTCACATTAGGCTGTAGGTACAACAGCTGTTTTTTTCCCCTCCAGTGATTCTCTGTCTGTGTATCTGATGTGCTTCTTAAGTGCACAAAAGAAATACTTGGAACAAAATTATCCTGCAGAGTCCTGGGATGTGTTATGACCAGTGTTTTGATTAAACTTTCTCTGCTTCCTCAAAAGTCAGGCTCCTGGAAGTATGGCAAACCAACTACAACAGCAGTTCGCACAGTCATGTGTAAACATGCAGGCTATGGGCTCTGTGACAACGTGTGTTGTGTGCCAGTTTTGTTTTCAGCCTTAGGTGCATCATGCCACATGCCTTGTGAGCTGATTCTGTTGATAAACTGGTAGATACTCGCCACTAAGACTTAAGTTGGAGTCCGGATTAATCAGCACTCCTGTGAGAGCGAGACTGTGACATAAAATAGTGGCTGTTTATTTCACAATGAAGCATGCTTTCCAGAATGTTTAAGTTCCCTGTGAAGTAAGAATGGCATAACACCAAAGATAAAGATGACATTTTGAGGCAAGGAATCAAAACTGACAGCCTCCAGAAAATAAATTGAAGGGGTAGGTGGCTCATCGCAGTGCCAAGGAGCAGTGATAGGTGATTATGTTTGCTGATGGAAGTTGAGTAATGAGGAGCGGTCAACAGAAGAGAGACAAGGCAGTAACTGAGGTGAATAGCAAAGTGTTTGTAATTCACCAAGACTTTTTTTTCCCCCCCCTTAAGAGTAAGCAAACAGCCAAAAGAAACCTCACCCATTCCTAAACAGCAATCTCTATGAGACTGTATTTCTAAAGAATCCTAGCAGTGTATTGGAAGCTTTCACTGCATTTTGGAAAGGTTAACTTGCATGGTGTTTCTATGAACTAGAATGAGTTTTATCTCCGTGTTACGCTTGAGAACTAAGGCACAGAGGAGTGAGAGCAGGTGATTTGTTTAAGGTCACAGAATAAGACTCTCCCTAGCATGGGGATGGGCCTTAGCTAATGGCTCTAAATGACTTGGTAGAACAGAAATCAGCACTGACACCTTTTGGGCAGGAGGGCTAGCTCTGACTGTATGGCACTGCAGCACGTAAAGTTGATTGTCAGTCTCATAAATGCACACTCAAGGTGCTTTCTTTCGCTACTAGTGTTCATGATGGGCTGTTGCGTGCGTTACAGTAAGGATTGGGGATTTAAACATCACTTGAAATCACACTGTGGAAAGTTTTATGAACACAATAAAAGTTGGCTGCTTGTCCTAAAGCTCTTGTGTGTATGATCTGAAAACAGAAGCAATACCTTCATTTTACCAAGGGGCTGCGCCATACGTTGCCGCAAACTGGCATCTTTGCTTGGATGTGGATTTTCACGCTGGCTGCTGAGTGGTTAGGATTCACCTATTCAATTAGCAGTGTAACTCTGTGATAGGCAGAGCTCTCTTCAAATACCGAAAAGTGAGGTATGTATGCCCTGTAGGTGTAATTGCTACATGGGACATAGCACTTGGAACTAATTGCATCTTCTGAAGAGTTTTCCTAGGGAGACCAACAACTAGAGGAATACCAATCAATGCATGGGGTGATAGAGGCATTAATCAGAGTTGTTGTTGCTTCTATATTGTACAAGGACTTGTCTGTTTAAGATAAATTATGCACATAGAGAGGAGACTGTTAGTATCCTTCATGATATATGAAGGAGAAAAAAGACTACAGTCAGCTCCAAAAATTTGGAAATTTTGTATTTCAGAAATTTCCTTATTAAAGATTAGTAGATCCTAAATAATGCAGAACCTTGTGGGGTTCTGTTTGAACCAATTCCTCTTTTGCTTACATTTATTTGCTTAACCATAGCACTCAGTGCTAGCCATTGACTACAGAAGCATGTTTGTTCCTTTTTGTGCTTAAACCATTTATTGAGGACTTCACCTTTTTTCTTCAAACACACAAAAAAAAAAAGAAAAGAAAAAAAGTCCAGTTTCATTTGAAATTCAGTGGATGGTGGATGTCAGTTCCCTTAGGCTTCCTTGAAAATCCTAATTGCTCTGTCGTGTGACAATTATCTAATGTCTGTCTTTCAGCTTGTAAATGATGCTAGGTATCAAACAGCCTTCATCTTTCTTTGACACCTGACACCTTTTTGGCATCTTTCCATGCACCTGTGGGAAAATTGTGCAGGCAGAAGTGACAGTAAACAGCCAGAAATACCAGAATATGGAGATCTTTTGATATTCGTCCTATCTTTGCTACATACACGAGAGACATTTACATGAAAACATTCTACCACAAATGTAAATTCAGTAGTAATGATGTGTCAAGGTGATATCTCCAATACACTCTGATACCAATACAGTGGTGTGTGCTGTGCTTAGCACTGATATTTGTGGATCTGGTTTTAGACCTTTGTGTAAGAAATCAAGCTCACAGTCACAACTTGTCAAAGAGAAAGAGGATTTGGTGGCCACACCTAGGGAAAGCCAGAAAACAGCGAAGAATGATGAAAATTTAAAATCATTTGATGTTGCTTTAGAAATTATATGGCAAAAATGTGTGCTTCCTTCCCTCTGTCCCCAAGTCTCTGCTCCAGTAGAATGGAGATCATTACTGAAAGTCACAGTGGAGCACAGGTCATAGCATGTCAAGGAGAGATAATGATCTATGAGAGAGCAGCAAATCTTCTTTCTCACAAAAGTGAAAGAGATGGGAAAGAGCTGTAAAAAGAATAAGGAATATTTTATATAAATGCTTAATAGATTCTGCCTTGTCTTTGTCAAGAAGGTCAAATGAGATACATACATCTCCATCTCCTCACCTTGCCTTTTTCTCTTTTTCTTCTTCTGTGTTCTATTAAAGTGACTGATTCATGCTAAAGGGGGAAAAAAGATACTGAGATATAACTGACTTTGAAGTAAGTTTTAAAAAGGGAGATTAAGACATAACTGGTGTAATTTATGTGCTTCGATGCCTTGGTTTCTTTTTCTGAGTTGTAGGTATGAAAAATGTACAGTGTGTGCTAGCAAAAAACAGTTCTAGTCTTTGTCTATAATCTTTTCCAGGCTGACTCATTTATTTGGAGAAGTAGAGGTTGTGAGAGTGTGAGTTCTTTATGTCTACCCCTCTTCTATGTGGGCGGTCACAGTTCGTTAGGAGGAACAGGTACAATTAGAGAGGATCAGTTCAATGGCTTTATGCTAAAGACAACTGGGCAAAAAAATAAAATAATACCCAGCTTTAGATGGTGTTTCTACCTTTTCGTTTTTTTTTTTTTTTTTTTTTTTAGTCCTACATTCAGTAGCTGTCCAGTAAAATCTTGTTGGGTAACTTGGTTCTGTGCTTTTTTAATGTTCATATACTACTAGTGTGTAGAGATCCCAGAAACGATGAACACACACATTATTCTTCCTCAATTACTGTATTTAAATTGATTATATCATAAGGTGGGTATCCGTGCTTATAGCTCATGAATTAAGATGAAATCTAGTCCCATGTGACGTTTCGCAGATGGGATCCTGAAGTGCATCATTCATGCATAGAACAAAGCTAAATTTGGTTTTGATATAGTAATAATGATCTTTTTAACAGAGAAGTAATGACTGTAGAAAAGGGAATGTAGACTTTTCATTCTTCAGTAGTTAATGTAATCAGTTCTGAAAAATTAAAGCAAAAAGTGTCCTGATGTGTGTTACTTATGAGGCGTGTATTTTGAAAAAAGTGGTTCAGCATAAATCCTGCTTCTCCAATGCTATATGGGTACTTCGGTGTTTCAGACTTTTGTCTTAAGAGGGTGGCTGTGTTTGTGCAAGAGAGGGTTAATCATTGATATCGTTGATGCTGGTAGGGTGCAATGGATCACTGTAAACAAGTTCAGTCTGTGTTTATAACTGCTCTGTGCCTCCTGTCTGTAGCAAACATACCTTTTGAGATGTTCAGACATGAAGGAAGGTCCAAGGTCTCAGCTTTGTTTCTGTCATTTCCCTGCATTTTTTTTAATAAGCAGAGGTATTCTTTTTCATGAGACTATGACGTGGGACTGTCTTTCAGATGGGCTTGTTCCTTCTGGTGGAGGAGCTTGTATGTTTTTAACGAAGGTAAGCAGGAGATCACAGAAGAGGATCACCAAGAACAAGGAGTTTCAGCTATTAGTTTTTATGGTTCAGAGTAATGTCAGAACCACAGACCGCCATTAACTTTCACTCTATAATGGAGCATAATACTATCCAGAGATGGGATGCTTGGTTAGCATATGTCAGGGTGATTACAGAATTCGTATGAAAAATACAGCTCTTAATTAGCTGTACAGTCTACAGGAAGCGAATGACAAACTATCTGTATAATTCATGACCTGCCTCTGTTAATTTGATGCTGTGATGCATGAAGTTCAACTCCCCTGCTGCCGACCAGTCACTGAAAAATTGTTTATACTCGTGCATCGCTGAAAGGACAGACACAAGGGAAGAGGATGTTGTAAACTCTCTCAAAGAATGAGATGAGCAAAATGTTCTTAAACTATCTTCTAATGTCTCCCCTGTTTTTAAATCAAGAGCAAAAGAGATACTGATCGCATAAGCAATTGTCCTCAAGATGTTATCAGTCTTGATTAGAATGGAGTTGGTCCTCAAGTCAGTCTTTGTATGTAAGTGCAATCTGGTGTAACGAGCATTCGCATTAAACATCCTGCTGCTGAAGGAGACGGATACCTTTGCAAAAGACTGAGTGTTGTCTTTCTGAGCTAAGGTAAACCACTTTTTCACTTACCTGGCTTAAAAAAAAAAATCACAGAATTTTGCTGAAATCTTCTCAGTGACATGAAGATGAGGGATGAGCGTAGCATCCCACTCTCAAGTAATGAACAAACTGGCTATGTTTGTGTTATCCTTTCAACTAAGACAGAAAAATAATAAGTTTGCATTGAAGGTACTTCAAGATGCTTTTTATGCAACTTTGGTAAGTGTAAAAAGGAAAATTTGTCACTCACTCTTTATGACTGCAAATGAGAAAATGCAAGAAAGTACTGATGGGAGAGAGCTTTCTGAGGAACACTTTCCCCCATTTCCACCCTATTTTATGTCAAGGCTCTTGAGACATCTTATTTCAGTGCCCTATTAAACTTCTGCTCTCCACCAATATTCTGACATATTCTGATATTTCCATACTATTCCAATCTTATCCCGACATCAGGTCCCATATAGACTGAGAAACAATTTAAGATTCTAGGAGTGCTAATTGTTCCTTTTTTATTTTTATAGGAAAAAAATACATAAAAATCCCACATCATTTTGCTGTGAGATAATGAGGTAAAACTTATTATCCATCTGTTGTACACACATTTCAAAAAGCAAATTTTTATTATGGTTACACTACAGAGGCCCTTGAAAACTGCAGGACTGGCTTGGTTTAATGGAGCTGCAGCCTTTTACTTCAGGTTTCATCTTGTGATCTTCCAAAGGCAATGAGAATAATTGCATCCATCTTTTGGCACATTATGAAACCCTGGTAAATGCTTTTACTGCTTTAGTCTGGCACGTTTCTCCGAGATATACGGCACACACATATGTGGGTGTGGAGGAAGAAGGAGACTGAAGGGAACAGATCCTGAATGCTTGTGGAAATGTAGCTGTGCCTTCGTGCTGCTGTTTCCCTTCCTCAACCCCTCCAGCTCCACCTCTGCCTACGAAGGCAGTTTGAAATGCAAATAACACTTATGTTACCCTTTGATCTAATTTCATCTGAGTAATTTCTCATCATGTTATAAACCACTCAGACTGAATAAACCAGTAATTAGACATTATGGCTGGAGTTAGGTATAATTAGCTATTTAAAGGAGAGCTAATAATGCTTTTAATGGAACTTCTCGTTGTGGGGAGGGAAGGGGGATAGTGTTAAAATGTTTATAAGAAACTCCAGTTAATGCATAGAATTAGCACTCTACTGATTTTGTGTGTTTTGTGCTGTAATTTTTCAGATAAAAGATGCTCTGTTTTACTGAGAGATTAGCTCTAACTTTAGTTTATGGGAAACTATTTCTTGTTAATATAATTTTTCTGAGCTATGCAGTCACACTGTGACTATTGCTTACTTCCAGAGTGGATTTTTTTTCTGATCATTTTATGTTGGTTAGGAAAATGTCTGATCATGTAGCTCGGGAGGAGACATATGATCGTGTAGTCCCATGGGAGGAGACGTTTTTATATTATATACAAAACCTGCCTTAGAGAACGCTTTTACACCGTGTATCTTGAGCCAGCCTGGAACGTGCTGAACAAACAGAGGGCAACCAACCTTGCTAAAAAACCATTTTGCATAATATGACTCTCCCTGACTGTCTTCCTCACTCTCCTTGAAGCAAATTAATTGAAAGTGTTGCCTAGTGATGGGTAGTGCTTCTTCTAGCTGTACATGAAAAAAGCCTGGACTATTATTGCTCTTGATTTTCTGTTTTGCTTCCCTCTATGCTCCTAAATTTCATTTGGAAGTAAGTGATCCTCTCTATTTTAAAAATTCTGTCTATAATTTAGTCCATTTATGTATCAAATAGCTGTGAGTACATATATTTAACTCCCAAAGTACCATAATTTAATTCAGGAAAACATTAGCCTTTGAGGGTCATTTTTTTCCATCTAAGAATGATAACAGAAAACAAAAACACCTGCATTCCAAATCATTATAAAAGAAGTTATTTCTATTTGTTTTGAAATGTTATTTGAGTAACTATTTGAAAAGGTCTTGGAATCTTTAATCAAAATGCTGAAAACGTGTTTAGGATCTGATGTGTCTGGAGGTAAGAAAGTTTGGCAAAAGCTTCAGTTAAAAAGGTGTGTGGTGAATAAGCAGTAGGATCACAGGATAATTCAGGATAGGAGAGACATCAGGTAGTCTCTATTCCAACCTCTTGCTCTGAGCAGGGTCTGCTATGAGGTCAGACCAGGTTACTCAGCGTTTTATGGCATCTTGAAAAACCTTGAAAGACGGAGATCACACCTCTCTGAGCAACTTGCTCTACTGCCTGACTGTCCTGGTCATGAAAAAGCTTTTCTTTATATCCTGTTTAAAACTGGCTTGTTTTGACTTATATCCATTATTTCTTGTCCTCCTACCATGGAATGCTGTGAAGAACCTGGCTCTGTTGTCTTGATGACCTCCTTGTAGGCATTGGAATGGTTGGTTGATGGGATGGTTGATATCAGGTTTCTGTAAGCATAAGATGCTAGTGACAAGGACTGAGATTACTGCTCATGCTGACTCCTCCAAACAAGAAAAAGATTAAAAGAAGAAGACCTTTCTCAAAAGAGGGTTAGGTGAGAAATGTGCCTGCACAGGCTCATGACTGTTTTTGAATAGCTTCCAAAGATTTATCAAACTGTAAGATTTCTTTGCAAAATAATAGCTTAAAAATAGTAGCACTAGAGGAGAGGAAGGAGCTAGTAGCAAACTTGGAAAGATCGCTTTTCCATGATAGTGCTTCCTATGATAAAGAGCTAACAAGGCTCCTAAGGGCTTGGTGATAGAAATAAATGTTTCGACTGTAGGATGTTAGGGGCTGGGACCATCTTTTATTGAGTTTAATGGGAGTGAGGGCTTGAACTGCTGTGATACAAATTATAGTATTAGTAGAACCATTACTTCCTAAAAGTAAACTGCACTGTGAGTTTGACAAGGACAGTGTGAATAATTCCTTGAAAATAAAGCAAAGATCAGTTCAAACTATGAATCTTCTCTGACATGTTTGTTTGCTTTATTTTATTTTATTTTTTTTTTGATATGCTATCTCTCACATTAATCTTCTCAAGCTCTTTCAAATGCAGTTGCAAGATCCATCTGTGGGCATATTTTCAGGCCTCCATCATCCAGGTTCTTGAATGTAGAGATGCAGGAGAAGGGGAAGAAAAAGGAAGCGTCCTTCAGCCAGAAATGAAGGGGTTTGTCCGTGCAATTCAGTGCTGGGAAGGTTCTTCTTTTCCTCGACTGGCAAGTGAGGGTTGCCACTTCTGTTTTTCCCTTCAAGCCCTTGCTGTGGTTGGGGGAATCGCTGATGACTGCAATACCAGGTAAACCATGGGAGGCTAAACAGGAGGGCAAAATCTATCCTATCCCCTGAGTACCCAGCCCATACAGACAATCTGGACTGTAGTGGTCTAAATGGAGTACAACAGGCTTCCGTATGCCAAGATGCCCTCTTCCCAGTGATCTCATGGTCAGTTTTGAGGACTCTAAGTATGCAAGTGGGAACACAGCTGGCTGAGGACTATAAGGCATATGTCAATTTATCAGAAAGATTATGATCACAACTGTAATATGGATCACCAGCTCTTCTATTTTTGCAGTGAATTTCATGTCAAAATAATAAAACACTTCAAGGAGAGACATGAGGATTTTGGACAACTGCATAAGCATGAGAACTTCTCAAATCCATCCTCAGTCTGACTCAGGCAACTGTGCACATCAGATATTTGATTCACTTTGATTGTGGCCCCTAAGCAAACACCATTGTAGCCATTTTAGTTTCTCTGGAATATTTTGCTGCACTCAGCTGTTTTTGATCTTTCAAAAAAAAAAAACAAAAACAACTTGTGTCAGTAGAAGAATGATAGGAAGTTAAGTAGCTCTAGGCTCATCAGGAAAACAAATGTTTAATTACTTCTGTATGAAGTAGAAAGACATCATGACTGTATTTAAAATCAAACATCAAAAGGCAAGGATGTAGCGTCTTTATTTATTTTTTTTTTTGTATTTTTTTTTCCAGGAAATACCACTGGGCTTTTAATTTGGGTTAATTGTAGAAGAGTTTTTTTTCTTTGCATTACATTGATGGTTTACTCCACATAGCATCCCATTTAGTTTGACAGTGAAGAAAGCTCTCTTGTGGCTCTCAGTCTAGTTCCAGAAGAAGGGATAAAAGGGTAGCTTGTTTCTGTCTCTTGTTAAAGATATGTCCTTGTTACAACTATTGTTTAGCCCACCGAGTCTTACCTGTAATCCAGCTACTTCAGGCTCCACTAGTGTGTGTTGTTTCCCACTGGAGCCTATAGGGAAGAAGGTTTCTTATTTATCCTCTGCGCTCTGAAAGCAAGCTGTAGTCCAGCTGTTCTCTCCTGTCTTCATGCATTCTCTCTTTTTCCTCTGCTAATTCTTCCTCAAGGATTCATGGATGGAGGGTACACCACAAAACAACAAGCAAAAGGCAGGAGAGACAAACGTGTCCTGAAGCTTCATCGGGAGAATCCCTGCCCCTTATCTGTAGTGTTTGAATGACAGCTATTGCTAGTCACAAGTCCCAGGCATAACAGAGAATTAACCGAAATCACATGCTTCGTCACAGCCGATGGCTCTGAAGTGGGAGCTGACAAGTCTTGGCTGCTAGAAATTACTACAGCATCAGTTTTGCCAGCTCATTGAAGCTAGTATTCTTGGGCAGGGATTCCCAAGTTATCACAGGGTTTTTTTTTTTTTTTTTTTTTTTTGATTAACGAGATGAGATACAAAACAAATTCTTCTTGGCATTAAAACCAAATTCAACTTTTAATGAAAATGTGAGGACAATAGATGGCAGGGCAGGAGGTTGAGCTAATTTTTGTAGAAAACAGGGTTGGGAGTGTTTTAGAACAAAGCAGATATAGCAGGGTCCTGTGGAAAAGTTATTAAATAACTTAATCATATATAGAAATAGGATTCAGTTTCAAGTGCAAGGTACATCAAACCTAAAATCCTAATCTCTTTAAAACATAAACACTGAACAGCAACCAGAAAATGACTGGGTCTCTTTTATTTATGTTTTTAAAAAAATCAATTTAAATACCATCTGTCTGATTTTGCGAAGCAGTGAAGAGGAACCAGTACAAAAACACCAGTCAGTGCTTTGTACACCTTCCAAATAGCCTATAGCTGCAGATAATAGAAAATGCCCCATTCACCTCCAAGAAGGTGGTATTTTTTTTTTTTCCAGGAGAGCTGCCAACAGCTCTTTTGCCCTGTGTTCAGGGCCAAACTGTCAGGAAGCGTGGTGCGGACCCGTGAGTGAAGTGTGCCAGCAGCCCTCTCCCGCAGCATCAAGGGGACAGTGAAGCTCAGTGCTTGGCCACCCACTTGGGAAGGACAAGTGGCACTGTGCTCCCAGGGGACGTGTGGCAGCCTCTGGTCATGCATTTGGCTTATGGCTGCTGGCTGGAGCAGCCTGAGCCTGCAGTGCAGGCCCCTCTGCTTGCTTGCTTGCTGCAGTTGTTTGACGGAGTGGTTGAGGCAGGGAAGCATCTCACGCCTTCCTGCCTGACTTTTTGGGATCTCCCCTTAATGCTCCCATGCCTCGGTGTTTCGTTAATGGAATGGATTGCTTATTGCACTGTCTCTGCTCTTCCGATGCACTTGATGGTCAGCCCAAGCCAGTAGTTCAGCCACCTCTGATTTAGGCAATGTGGCATTTACTGCATCTCGTTGCTGCTGTCAGTGGGAGTGCTACATGGAACATGGACTACCCCGGACTAGAGCTGCAAGAGAAAGCTGAAGGGAATCCAAGAAATTACTCTTGGGTCTTCTGGCATGAAGGCATGTCTAACTACACAGAGATGTGCCATCACCAAAACTGGTCAAATAGGAGCTCAGATGAATTTACCATAAGTAATGTACCAGAGGACAGTTCTATGGTTAGTACGAAAAACACATGGAAAAGACCTTCAAATAAATGAAAATAAACCTTCTGATGGATATAAGTAAAGCCAGTATCTTCTAGTCATTAAAAAAAAAATTAATTAATTGTTAATTTATAGCCCAAAAACATTAATTTGTGAGTGAGAGATTAAGCCAACTTTATCAAAAAAGAAAAGAGCTAGAAACTGTTTTTCAAAACATATTTCTGTAGCGCTTTTCTAATTGTTAGGGTATAGGAATGCCAAACTGCTGTTGGTGTAACTTCAGACACATTTACTTTTTGTAAATATTTAACTTAAAGTTCCAGCAGAAGCAGAAATCAATCAACCAGTCATCATTTTATAGACACTGTTAGGCAAAAAACATTCTATGGTTAAACAGACTGAGATGTAGGAGTTGAAAATTAAATGGGGTCTTCATTAAACTAGTATTTTATTAGATCTCAAAAGAAAAAGAAATACAGTTAATGCCATATTAGAAGAAAACTAAGAAAAGAGGAATGTAAAAAAAGAAACCTGGAAAAAAATAAAATCATTTTTTTTTAAATGCCATGTGTTGTTTCTGCTCTGGTTGCATCCTGTAGTACTCCATGCCAGTCCCCTAGTCTGCTTTTCAGGTATCCCACATAATAGTTTCTACAAACTCTTAAGGGGAATAGACACAGTGAAGGGGGTGGAGGTTCGCTGTAGACTTTCCATACATTAACTTGTTCATATTGCTTTGTGCTTCGTAGTAAATAATGATTTGTTCTCTTTGGTGTTTGCTTTCAATCATTAAAAACCTTCTTCCTTTCAACACTACTTTATTGCACATGAATCAATTCCTTCATGTCCCTGATATTTTTTTCTTTCCTGAAGTGCTTACGATCTTTCAGCACCTCTGTGATAATGAATAATTGTAATGATGATAATGAAACTGAGTGCTTACAGCAGGCTGGAGAGAGGGGGGAGTGATGCGATTGGAAAACCACTAAATAGCCCTACATTCTTTCAATATTTTCTGCTGTTGTGCAGCTGAGCATTGCATCTGATTTGATGTCTTTTTATGTTCTTGCATTTCTTTCACTGGCATAGTTTCCTCTGCATCTATTTCACTGAGCTTCATATTTGACGTGGTTTGCTGTATGATGAATCATAGTTTTTTTGAATTTACTTAATCTCCTTCCTGTGTTTCCACCTGCGTCAGCCATGTTTCTTCAGTGTACTCTTAGCTTTTTTTTCCAGTTTTCCATGTTAGGATAAGAAATGAAAGTAGACCTTGGAGGGCTTTGCTCTTGACCTCATTGGGACACCACCAATTTTATTAGAATTATGTTTTATTTTCCAGTTCATACTGTGTCATGAAGAATATTGATCGGTTGCAGCATCGACAGTGATGGCTAAAATTTGCCACTTAAAATATTGCAAAAACGTAGAGATAAAGCACTGAAGTTCCTGTTCCCAAATAGAGCTGTTCTTCTAATCAGTTTTCTCCATAAAGCATGAGCTTAGGTTCTTTTTCTACTTGCAATACAAGGATTTCCTATGTATTTTATTCCAGGAATATCACTTTTTCTTCTTTGACTCTAGAAACATAAATTAATTGCAGATGTCTGCATCATTATAGTAGCTATTGAAAAGTTGTTTATGAATAGCTAGATCAACATGGCAGCCCTCTCACTTGTCATGTCTTTAAAGCTGCAATGTCAATATATGCACAAGACCTTTTTTTCCCAATGTTTTTGTTTTAGGTGTTTAACTTTTGCCCTGTCTATCAAACAATGAAGATGAGTACAGTTCCAAATCCTCTGTGAGGATTACATCACTGCAAATGATGAGGCTCTGGGGAGACTGTCTGCCCTTATCCCCTAAAATCTGTCTTGGGAGGATTTCTGTAATCTCTCTGAAATCCTGGATATCCAGAACTCTTCATAGAACTGAGAAAACCTCTCCCTTTCAAGAGCTGTGCAGACTAGCAGTCACGTTGCTCCTCTGCAATCTGGCTTTGTGCTGTTAACAGTTTCTCTACAATTCCTTACATCATCACGCATTTTTTAGAAGTCTTTCTAAAGACAGAGTGATCACATGAAATAAAGACGTAGAAAATCCACTTTGAAGACTCTGAAGTCTAGTTTTCACTTTAGGCTTTTATTTGGAGATGGTATTAGACATCTTGTTTGTTTAAGAATACAGGAAGAAAAAAAAATGTTAGGCAGAGGTAAAATCATTTAATAGATCAAATGACAAAGTGGGAAAAATGAGTCTTATGTACCCAGGAACTTCTCTGAAGAAGGGATGTTAAAAAAAAGTTGTGTAACTGTAATCTTTTTAATTTGTCCAACAAAATCAGCTGGTCAAATACAGCTACTTGCAAGCTCTGCCCTTTGTTTAAGAGAGAATTGAATAGTTTATATTCAGTTGAATATCTGCAGTTCCTTTGGGATAATCACGGCTTTATGAAAAATCTAATTATTATGTTAATCACTATTCAAATGGCATGGAGTAAACTACAGAGCTCCAATTGCAAGGAAGATATTAATCGTTAGATTTTGTTCTGAAATACATGAATTTTTGTGGTTTATTGGAAGCAAAGCATCTCTTCAGGGAAAAAAAAACACCTTGAAAATCAATGAGGTCATTGCAGTTGTAATTTAGTATTTCGATAAAACTGGAGATTACCAAGTTAAAATTCTTGTCAGTGATGAATAAGTAACACGAATGATTGTCTGTGCAAACGGTTGTCTGTGTGGTTGTTGATATGTGTATATATATAATTTTCTTTTGCTCTAGTCAGAGAAATAAGAAACATTGTTAGCAATGGAAAAGACAGAATCAAAGGATGATTAAAAATGATTCTTTTCTTGATAGTGCTATTGTGTTAGGGTAGGAAGAGATGAGAGAGCCTTCAGAGACTGCATCATCGTGACACTGCAGCAGACAGGCTGCAAAAAGTCTAAAAATAACGTATGGGTGAAGTCAAAGAACACGGAGCTGTGTCTCTGCGAGATGTGGAGCAGCTCCTGAGTGGTTGGTACCTGGCAGGGCTGAACTCCTGAACAGTGACACCGGGGTTCTCTTCCTCCACCTCGCTTTGATCTTACCTTCGTCTTTCACAAGCGTTGAAGATGAAACGGTGAAACAAGCTGAGCTGAAAAAGAAAGTTAGAAACGTGTAAAGTTATGTAGCAAATTGAAAGTTGAAGGGGTCATTGTGGTCTTGATTAGTTGAAAGGGGTTATCTGCAAATATGAGACAGAGAGAATAACCCAAAGCGTAGAGCACACGTTGGGAGAAAGGCTCCCGACAGATTTTTCATAACTTTAGAATAGAAACTGGATTTCATGAGGATCAGTCCCACATTTCTAACAAGCAGATGGAAAAATCTCTTTTAACATTATTCTGTGGAAGAATAAACACTTTCCAGAACTGCAACTTGTGCCGAGACAAAGGTATGGCAAGTTGCATGGGATAACTCAATCCAGGCATAGTGGAAGTGTCTGATTTGGTAACCACACTTCAGCCATCTCTTTCAGTTTCCATAGTGTGCAATTGTGATGGATAATTAATCAGTGACATTGATTTGTATCAACAATGATCCAAGTGCCTTTTGCTTGTCTAGAACCGCTTGCCAGAGTGCAGCTGTGCTGTCTGGGGACAGGACCAGCCATTGTGTGTGTGATGAGGCAGCAGTTATCACATTTCCGCTGTGATGGAGGACGTGGCCAGTGACTTTTCTTGTGGCAGGATGGGGAAGACCTTATCAATGTACATTCAGAAGTAGTAACAGTGAACGTGCAAGATATAACTCACATCAGTCGGTAGGTGGGCTGCCTTAAAGAGGAGTCTTGTTACATCTGCTCTGCTTATAAACCATGCGACATAGGAAGGTAATTGTGGATGGTTACCTGAAAATGTTTCTTGTTCACATTTAAGAGAAGAGTGAGATTCTGTATGTCAAGCAGGACTGATCTCCCTCCTATCCTCCAAATCATTAAGAAAATATCAAAGTCAGAACTCAGCCAACACCACAGGGATGTGTTACAGGACATTTGCTTCGGGGGCTGCTTTTTTTCTGATAAGATGGACAGAATCTTGTTTTTTGTTAGTGGATACACAGAAAATCCCCCACGCTTTACACAGAAAAAATGCTATTTCCTGTGTTCTGGCTCAATTTTGTTTCAAACAGTTATTTCATGTCATTTCAATTAATGCTTGCGGGCATATGGTGACACAGATTGAAGGATGATTGAAAAGACTGGAAACATTCTAGAAAGCAGGGAAATAATCAGGGACATTGGTAGATACCATATTTACTACAGGATACACCTTTGTCCAAATACAGAGTCAGGAGACTTTGAGCCAAATTGGAGATGACAAATTCAAAAGCCAATGAGGAAAATGCTCTTAATACAGCATATAAATAACTCCAGCTTCTTGGAAGAAGTGCTGAATTAAATGACATAAGGACTTCCTATTACATAAAAGAGGAAGCAAAAATATACCTCTCTAAAAGCTCCCTCTTCAATTTGACTCAGAGTATTAAAGCACAGACTTCTAACTCATGAAAGCCTTGATTTAGGAGACTGCTTCAGCATGCACCAGTATTTTAGGCTCTAAGTAATTCCATTGACTCCATTAGCAATCCATGCTCACTTGAAGTAAAGCACATGTGAAGGGGTTTTTTTAGACATTGGCCTAAGAAAACCAAGAAAACTAAGAAAAAAATTACATGGCATAAGGAAGACTTTTTTTTCCCTGAGAGCTCTTTTGGAACTTGTTCTGGTGTATTGCTTTTACTTGTTGTGCCCAATTGGACTGAAGGGAGACCTAAATGCGTTTGTGGAGCCTGTTAGCCCTACTAGATTACATCTAGGATAAATGTCAAACAATGGAAAACATTGTCAATGCCTTTGACTGGATTCATGACAGGCTAGAAGGACATAGATTTAGCATTAGTCCTGGTGCAGGTAAAGATGGTTCAATTAAAACCAACTTATATCAAATGATTTAGTATCAGGCTAAAAATATTTAGCATCACATTCAGGAAATTAATGAAAATTAGGTTTAGAAGTGAGAATGGGCCTTCGGTATCTTTGCAGAGAGGATGTACTTTATTTAAAATGCAAACTGAATCAATAATAAAATGTATGCTCACTTGGCTTAAAATCTTTGTATATTGCTGCTAGGCTTGATTTTTGCTGAATTTCAGAAAGAAACCAATGGCCATCAACATAACTTTGTGCCAGGAAAGGGGGGGGTCCTTTCCTGGGGAAAGGGGGGGGGTCTACAGCCCCATTATAGGTTTTATAAAGAAAACTCCCATTGCAACTGAAGATACTGATCTCTCACTGAGGTGGGTGAATTTAACCTGGATCTATAAAGAGCTTTTAGCACCTGCAGATCTTCTAATTCAGGGCTGATATCTCTTTTCCATACGTGTTTATGATACGTCTTTGTGTGGAGAAGTCGAATTGTGTTATCTTGTGTATCAGGTACAGGTATTTACAACTTGCAGCTCTTCATCTGCTGACGTTGGTACAACGGGAATCACTGCAACTTCTCCCTACCTCAGTCCTACCCCTCACCCTGAAAAGGGGAGAACAACCACAAAAGAAAGTGTCATCTCTGTATCTGTTTTTTTTTCTTTTTGTTTGTTTGTTTGTTTAGTAACAGGTGGGAAAATTCTTGAGCGCTTGACTTCAGTGATAAGCATTTGAGTGAGACTGGTTTATTTTGGACAGAGGTGTGTAATGATAGGCCAGGTACAACTGGATTTTCCAGCCAGTCCATGTGGTTTATGCTGGTATTTCTGTGAATGAATTTCATTAGACTTGTGTAGTCTTCTGTGTGCCCAGAACCAACTGCATTGTCATCCTACTTACATCACCATCAAAGCACGGTGCCAATCAGCGTCAGTATAGAAAAATAACTAACACGTACTGTGCATTTGTTCATCTTTACAAAGCCTTACAGTAAAGTATTGTAACATCCAGTGTCTATAACACACAAAAAATATCGCTGAGGAAGAATGTAGTATCTATTGCCTTTTTTCTTATGCCAGTTATTACAAAATCAGATGTGCTACAAAAGAGGCACATCATAATTTATCAATTTCATTTTATATCAGTAATAAATTTAATGTTCTCTGTATGAGAAATACCATTATCACATTTTTGTGATACAAAAATATATGGATTCTATTAAAACCCAGAGAAACAGTAGCATTGATCGAACTCCTTTAAAAAGGACTTACCTTAAAAAGTAACATGGTGTGATCCTTAATAAACTCTTCCAACTTAATTTTCCTTTGCAGTGTTCATTTTTATAATACAAGCTTTACTCTATTAAGCTGTCAGATAAAAAGGGAGCTAACGGCCTTGCCACATTTTCCTCTAACAAAGGATACATTTAGCTAGTTCAATTACTAGTGGAAGCCTTAGATAGAAATACAAAAAGGACGACAGAACGATTTATTTTTACAATAAAACTATTAATTCTTGCGCCCTCCCCTCCTTACAATATTCTGGTGCTTAACACTACATTAATGAGACACTTTTAAAATAATTATGGTTACTTTTGTTGCAGCTTTTTCTGATTTTTCGATGTGGCCTTAGAATTAACTGTCCTTGGCCGTAGTTAAATGTTCCCCTTAATTTGGCTGAAAATGTCAGCTTTTTATGATTTCCTGCAACAACTTTTACTGTTTGTTACCATTTGGATTTAGGGAGAAGAAAGAAAACATCATTGCATGATGCCCCTCTCTTCGGATAATTTAACCAATCTAAAATTTGTAGCAACATTGCTGGAGTTTGCATAGTCTGAAGCTCAACATATGGCCACCTAACAGTTTCTCTCTGCGATCTTTACATGAGATATAATTTATCTTTTATAGCAAGCTAAACCACACAGGATCTAACTCCTAATACAAGGAATTCATTAGCAACAGGCTGTGTTGATTCTGGAACCAAGTACAGCAATTACCCAAAAGGTCTTTAAACTGCCTCTTAAACAATTACGTGAAGGAGTGGGTTATTTACACAGCCGGTACCAAGCTGGGAAGCATTTAATCTTTTAGTTGCTGCTCAGGTCCTCGGCTAGGACTGGATTGGCTCTTATTTGTTTGTGTCCTGTGACGAAGTGGGCTGGTGCTGCACGCAGCCAGCTAGTTTGCAGTCTCAGAAAGATGAAGGAATAAATGGACCATAGCAGCTGAATTCCCTTTTAATTTTTAGCCTGCCTCCTTCCACTCAGTGCAGGGAATATAGTGCTTTGCAATTCAGCTCACCACCTTTACCGTGGCATTTTCTTCATCATTATGCATGTTGCTAGCTGTAGCTGGTCTTTGATATGGTTATGGAATGGCCTTCTGAATTACATATCTCTCTGGATGTATGAAATTTATACCATTACCCCCTTATGCATATTAAGAGAAAACTAGTCTTTTGTTTCAGAACATAAGGCGATTTTTCAAACACAGATGAGGGAATTCCTCTTCATGGCTCAGTTCACCTACGGCCTTTATGAACTGGGCATCATCACCACACTTACAGCTCCACCAGTTTCAGACACTTTGCATGGGTGGTTTATCTTTCTCTTAAGCATGCAAGAGAAATTCTGCTGCCTTTGTTCTATATTGTGAATCTGAATGCAGAAACTGGCTCTGTTTGCCTTGCTGTGTACCTGAAGCAACGCGGTGAATGCGGTACAGGACAGGATGTTCTCTGCTGCCTCCTCTGCTAGGAGCAATTCAGCCTTGCACCCTTAAGTGTGGCTCTTCAAGAAGCAAGCATTGTTTTCTTCGGGTCCAAAGTTTGGCTTTGTTTCTCCAAGGAAGAGAACTTGTTAGGGATACAAACATCCCCATAGCCCAAATATGGCCTACTACTCCTTTTCATAAAGACCAATTCCTTCAACAGCCCTGGAAAAAATCAGCATATTTGCTTTCTCAGGAGCAACATTTAAAAACTGTTTCTGTTCTTTCATGCAAAGATTGGTCGCACCGAGTTGTGCAGCCCTGGGATAGGATGGAGATAATTTAAATGTGGAGAAATGCTTGTTGGGAAAGCCGCAAAAGGAAGCCAGAGTTCGTGCCCTGGAAAAAATAAAAATGCCAAATCCTCCGCCCCTAAATTATTTGGCTTGTCTTGGGGGAATAAATGGCTTATCCATTTGGGATTTGAAGGGATTCCTTTGGTTCAGAAACTGATAAGTGAGTTGTTAGAATTCTCTAGGTGGAAGTACATGAGATGGATTGAGGCTGCGTGGGTGGAAAGATAAAGGCCTGCTCTGAGCTGCTTAGACAGAATGCAAAGCGGAAGATTTCAAATTAAACGGCTGCAGTAGGAAGCAATTGCTCTCTTGGAGGCGTGGAGGGGTTCCCTGGGGTTGCCCTGGCAGAAGGGAACAAAGGGTTTATAGGTTTCATAATCCCCTGTTTACGTGCTGCCCTTGCTCACTGCATCGCTCATCTGAGAACTCTGCAGCTGTGTATTGTGACAGAGACACTGGGGAGGTAATTTTGTGTTGGACAAAATGTGGTTTTCATTACCAAGGCTGGCAAGGGAGGATAATAGAGACTTTCCTTACTTTCCTATCAACGCTTGAAGACTGCCCAGGTCCTGAAAAAAATCACAAAGATCACTTATTTTGCTTCACTGCCTAAGGCCATGTGCTCCGGTTGCTTTGGGGTAGATATTAATATTTAATGACAAATCACTCTGAAACTGAAGAAAAAATTAATGGTCATTTTTGGCCTGCTATGTTCAGGGTTCAGTAGAGTGCAATTCTTTATAAGAAGAAATCTTTGCCAGATATTTAAATCTGGCATTGTCCAATGAATCATTCAATGATGAAATATTCTGGAACCATTATAACTTTTAAAAATTAATCATGCATTAAAATTTTTGCACCACTTAATGTAGCAGAGAAGGGTACTATTTAAAAATTACAGGCTTCATTAACCGAAACTAAATTATTGTTCAAAATCAAGTGCATGAATCTCATCCTGAGAGAAGTCTGACCTGTATTTATTTCTGCTACTGGAATAATTGTAAAGGGAATTGTACTGTCAGTGTTAATTTTGGTCTTGTTGTTGGGAAAACTTGTAATGCTCACTGCCCGCTGTTTTGAGGTACAGGAGGGGTTAGGATCTGTGTTAGCACTGAGAGATTAACTGACTATTTCTATTTTTATATGCTCTTGGACAGCTTTTATAAATATTTCTCTTACTGACAACTGCCAAGAAATTCAGTTCTGCATAGTACCTGAAAGATAGTTTAGTTCCAGAGAGGAGTAAACATCCATACTCACCTGCCTGAGTCCTGCAAAGTGTATCATCTTTTTTGTTGATAAGGTGAGAATCTGGTAGATGTAATGGGCCTCTTAAATCTGTATACTCTTTGAGTACGATGGCCTTATCCAACAAGAATTAATTTAGTTTAGCATGTTTTCTTTCCTCTTTTGCAGATTGTCTGCCTTCATGCCACTTTTCACTAACTTATACTGATAAAAGTATGCACTGCTGTGCATGGTGAAAATGCTATATAAAAGAACAAACAAACAAACAAAAAAACTAACTTTTCTTACTAAAATACAATGATTAGTTTATTTTTCAAGTGAGTTTATATGGGTGCAATTGGTAATGGTTAGCTCTTCAGGTACATTCATATTGTTATAAGATCAATAACTAATTGATCGAAGTGATAAGAAAATTACGATTAGATTTCATGAAGTCATTAATTAGCAAACCATCAGTAGTGCTTACTGAATCACTAGGGTATTATTGCTTAATTATATGCCTAACTAAGCATACCCTCTGCTCTAATTAGTGGAAAATGAGTTAAAATATACAGGATATGGCCTACTTCTGTACCCAGCCACAGCTTAACTCATTTTCTTTAATTTCCAGATATTATATCAACATTATAAAATATTCAACACATGTATTTCATTGCTCTGCTACCATTAGTGTCAAATTTGTTGGTGCAGCTTAACTGATCTAGAAGTAAGTTTAGAAATTAATATTAATATATTGCTTACAAAGGCTGCCATTTGAAAAAGTACTTTAATCATAAACAAGGCATATTAATTTCAAGTGTGCTCAAATATGATTAAATACCAGTGGGAAAGATATTCAAGAAGACCAGAGGTGCACTGCAGAACCCCTTTTTAGCAAAAGGTTATGATTCTTCATTCCTATAGTAGGCAACATCCACTGAGGATCCAATAACCTCTCTCCGACAGGGATTGAATTTGGTTTTAAATGACATCCATTAGTTGAAAAATATGTGGAATAAATTATTTTTCATGAACAAGTTTAATTGTAACTAGCTGGTTACTTTAAGGAGTATCTAATGCTCTATCTGCTTGGTGTGATGGAGGCTGAAATCTGAATTCTGCTCACCTCATTCGTACTGATTATAAAATTTTTGTTTTGTTTTACACTTATTTGCAACCAGTATGAGTTCCAGGTCATCATAGTTCCAAAACATAAGCTTTCACCTCGGTTGTGCCCCCATTTACAAACCTGTAGGTTAGAGTAGCCTTGGTTCATGTAATATTCTAAGTAACTTTGAGTGCTGGCTAGAAGTTACCTTGGAAAAGTAAAGTGTTGTCAGTGAATGAGGAAAAAAAAATATGCAAGAAACATCCATCTCAGGCTGTCAAAACCAAAGCTATCACTTCTGACTTAGGAACTGCCTGAGCTGCAGATCACTGAAAGCCGGGAAAAATATCGTGATGCATGTGTCTCGTTCTTGCAGTCTCAGCATTCCCAGCTGGAGGCAGAATCTGAAGCTAAGTGGGGCTTTGATCTGACCTGCTCTGGACATCACAGTGTAATTAACGCTTGTCAGAGCCTGCAGCACTCTGTGCAATCCGCTGCATTTCTCCTGCTGTATTCTGGCTAATGGGTGGTCTCTAGCTCTAGTCTCAAATAACATACATTAGTGTCTCCGCTGAATTCATACTTCAGGCATAGAAGTTAAAGGAGCTTTTTTCACCTACAGCAGCTTGTAATTTGGTCCAAAAACATGAAAGTTTACCACAAGGACACTTTTTTCATAAAAGAATTTTTTTGAATGGCTATATGAAAGCTGTGTCACCTATAAAATTAGAATGGAACATATGGATATAAACTGGCTTTGTATAATTTTTCAGGCCTTCTTTATGAAAATTACTATTTTATGCTTTCCTCTGTCACATGTATTTTCATTTTAAGTGTTTTTATTATCATTGCTGAGTTTTGTCTTGTGTGGGTATTTAGCAACTCGTGCAGTGCCAAGTCTTCTACCCTCTTAAGACATATATTCCATAGCAGGTTTGATACAACATTTAACTTTTACATAACAAAAACCACTTTTAAAACTGCACATCCCAAACTGAAGGTGCAATGAAGCTATTTACACAGAAATCCCTGCCAATTAAGACAAAACAAACTTGAAAGCATGAAATCAGACATGACAATAAGAAACCAAATAAAATCTTTCAGTATGAGGACAGAGGAAAAGTGAGAGACATGCTGGAGATTTGTTCAGCGGGAATTGATAGAGTCAGCTCGAATGAGGAATATAAAACCAATGATGTGTGGATACCCCTGCCTGAACAGCACATAATTCCTGTAGAGGGGAAAAAGGTTTTACGGAGTCATGATTAGCCCTCCAATGATCAGAGCAATAAAATGCATTCTTGTGAGGTGATCCCACTGGGCATCTTCCAGTGCATATTTTCAGGACTGGCCACTGAAATGTCTCACTTGCGATTGCTTTATTATCTTCTCTCGTTCGCTACCTCCATGTATATTTAGGGCTTTCTTCCCACTTGGTCCCTGTAGGGGACTTCTGCAGAGGCATAACCTAGTGTTGGACCAGCACTGGGATGTTGTGAAGCAGTCTCACCATAAAGATTTCCAGCTAGAGACTCTGTGGAGAAACAATGAGCTGCTGTTGTGATTCCTGTCAGAGGCTGGACAATGTCCTGAGCAACTTGTTCTGTTCAACCCTGCTTTGAGCGGGGGGGTTGCGCTGGATCATCTCCAGAGGTTCCTTCTGACCTCCCCTGTTCTGTTAGTGTGTAAAACGAGGCCTGTTAGCGTGCATGTCAAAGTGAGTTTTCTTGGCATGACAGGACATCTCCCACCAGGAATACAGAAAGTATTTAGGCTCCTCTAGAGCAGTCAGTGACTGATAGCAAATGTCTTGATATATATGGGAAATGCCGGGGGGTGATAGGCAACTCTGTTATTGTCTGCTGGCAATAACACATTTCTGCAAGTGGTTTTATTGCCATCAGTCATATTTCCCTCAAGTGTACCCAAAGGGCAAACAAGTCTTGAATATCCAGGAAATGACTAATGTACTGGTGTAGGAGCAAACTTCTTCAATAGCATCAACTTGTGACACTTAAAAGTAATGCAATTAAATGAATGAATCTGTGCTGCTACCCTTACAAAAAAATTTCCAGGGTAGCATAACAATCTTTCTGCATAAGTCCATTTGTCCCATTAGCTAGATTGTAAGTTTCTCAATAGACCTGAGTCATACTGATCTGATATAGTAGGAGAACCATAGTATAAGAATTTCCTAAATCAGTAGTGCATGACATGTTTTTATTCAAATTTCACATTGCCTAGCTTAAAAGCCTCTCTAGAATGCCTGATCCATGATGAAACCTGAAATCCTTTCCAGTGTGTAGCTGTCATAAAAGTCCCAATTTACAAATTTTTACAATTTTCCCAGTGCTATAGACACTGCTCCCTCTGCAGAGGCCTGTCCTAAAACCCCACACAGTTAAGCTGATAAACTTACAACTAAATTCTGTTATTAACTTGAGACCATTTGACCTTATAAATTTACTTGAAAATCTGGTCACTTAATTGTTATAAATCAGTGGAACCAGAATGCCTTGAAATTTGGTGATTTTTTTTTTAAAGTTTTGTCCCAAGCTGTCTAATCTTGAGCATCAAAAAGGAGTCACTATTTACAGGGTTGCCTGGGGCCTGGACTTTATACATACTCATGAATTTCAGGTTTATTTAAGAAGGTTGTTGCCAGAAAATCCTGAAGGGGGTCTCTGGAACTGAGTTCAGAATCCCTGGGTAACTCTAGCTTCAAGAACTTCTTAAATGAACAGTTTATAGAGGAACACATCTCCTTAATATAGCAAATTCCTCACAGACAGCATTTGTCTTTGCAAGCTGACTCTTAAATGCATTGGCGACAAAACCTACAATACACATAATAGCAGCGAAGCCATTGGAATGACAGGCTAAAGAAACAAGAATGGTAAACAAATGCATTATTTGTGTGCTGAGGTTTTGCAGGTTGCCACACTGAATGAACTAACTGAGCTTTACGTGACTCTTCTAATGCAAGCAAATAAAAGTGAAAAATATTTACGCAGAGGTGCTCATGACTCTTAGAGCTTTTTAAGAGGTTAAAAGTTCTTTAATAAAAGCTATTTAAAGCACTTTTAAAACCTGTTTGAATAACATGCTTTATAAAATCATACCGTAAATTAAAATGTCACTTCTATTATTAAAGATTTGAAAGGATATCTGAAAACATATGTTCAGTGCCTTTATAACTCTTATAAATGCAGATTTATAACTGGAAACTTAAGAAAGTGACCAAACAGTTTGACTACTTTGTTTACCTTTGAGTGGCAGAAAAGAGCATGTCATGCAGGTACTGAGATTTCCAACATCAGCATCCCTGCTGAAGTATTTCCAGTGTATGGTATTGGTGCAGTGCTTGGTATTTGTCACTACTTTTCCTGGAAGTTCTTGGGAGAATTTTTCTTTCACATGGTGTTCTTAACAGTTTTCTGAATTTTTATCTGGTGAAGTCACTTGTAAAAAACTCAGTGGTAGTTTTTCTGGGTTTAAGCACACTGTAGTGGCTTTAAGTTACATGTGTAAGCACACATTTGGAAGAGTAGGTGAGCAACCTTCATCAGAAAATTGTCATTCTTATTTCATGGAATAAAGTAAAGAGCCTGGCTCTCGCTGTGTCATCTTAGTGCCCACTATGGGGTATGTCTAAGGAGGAAGGTCAATTGGCAATACCATTTCCTTTCTCACTTTGTGCTATTAACTATTCATACAGTTGTGGTTTGGGATTACTATGGCAGCCCTATATGTTACGTCTCTATATAAGCACAGCAAGATTATTAGTCCATCATCACTTACAGAGGATATTTTTTTTCTTTCTCATTTCACTTTGAGCTTTCTCTTCAATCATGCTATCGTTATCAGACAGATGAATCTCACAGTTTAGTTTCTCCCTTCTGAGTTTTATCCACATACATCCACTTGGAAGAGGGGAAGAAATGCAGGTAATTTAATCTTTGGAAATGATGCACCAGCAGAATATTCTAAATGAGGAGGGTAGACATGGTATGGCGAAGGAGATACTGGCCACCAGAAAGCAGCAAGTGTTCTAGTGGAAGAAGAGCAACCAGCTCAGAGAAGTTGAGATTAGCAGCAACTGTTCTGATGTGCGGTGACCTGGGAGTGGAACATCTTCCCTAACTGCTATCAGCAAGTTTTGTGCTGACCTCCTAAAGAAGTAAATGTTAGGTGGCCTGTTTGGCTATGGAGGTGGCTAGGTTACGATGACTAATGGTTCTGCTAGAATGAGAAATGCTCTCAAGACAGAGGCTAAAACAAGCCTCCAATATCCAAGTTGTTACTGGCCGACTGCAGCTGTTTTGTTGGTAAGGGACACGTCTCCTTGCTTGCCCTGTCATGCAGCTGTAAGCCATTTGCTGAAGTGTACTAAGTGTTAGCAGAATATTGGAGAAGGCGATGGCTGTATGCTTTAGTAAGCGCTAGAAATGTGTTCATTTCTATTGTCTTAATTAAAAAAATAAGAACTAAATATGATTTTGTTTTCAAATGTGTTTTATTAGCATAGTTTAATCATATAATTTATAGCTGTTTGAATACCATTTCTCTTGATAATTCCAAATTAAAAAATATAGTTTATTTATCACAACAGGTAGGTCTTCAATTTCCACTCAAGTCTTCTGGAAGACAAATAATTTCCTTCCTTTCTAATCCACAGGAAAGCAAAGATAAATATAATCTTCCCTTCCTGTAATTGCACTGATAAACTGTATATATTTGTGGCCACAGATAAAAGTACCACATCTGTTTTAGTGACTACAGATTACCCTATTTATTTCTAACCATATGAATTTGACAGTATCCCCTTAGATTTCTATTCTATGGCATGTCAGTAATCTTTGAAAAATGTATTTCCTTGCTCTGTGAGACAGGGTTGATAAGGTAAACTATTAGAATGGGTTTTAAGCAGTTGAGGGAATTTCAAGGACATCTGCTAGGGAGGAAGAGGCTGCTTGGTTTTCTCTGTTTATCTAACACTACTCGGTGCATATCTGTCGTGGATTAGTAGTGTTTAGAACTACCTGCATTATCATATCGTCTTTTAAAGAGTCCTTATGAATATGCATATGTGCCTAGAGACATGCAATCGAGCTTTATAAATTGAAGACGTGCTTCCTCCTCCTTCCTCCCTTCCCCAGCCTGGGGTTTGCAGGTGACCCTGCTGCTGCTCATTGTCCCCGCAGGCTGCCTCCACGCTGCGGGCCAGGAGTGCCTCTGCTAACACCACACTGCTTGCTCACTGCAGGTGCCTGGGAACAACGAGCACCTTCCCCTCTTCAAGCTTCAGCAGAAGCAGCAGCATTTTACCCGCTGCCACCTTGGTTGCTCCCAGAAACTTTATAGCTAATTGGATAAAGCATTCTAGGCTTAACCCTCCTTACGAGTACCTCCCGAACAGGCACAGGGAGAAGTGCCTCACAGCTGGGGATACCAGCCTGCTCAGGCTCTGCCAAATAACAGAGGGAAGAAGAAATTGAATCTAATTAGTTATTCCCTTCTGCATAAGTTATTCCCTTCTGCATAAAGTTATTCCCTTCTGCATGAAGGATTTTTTTTTTTTTATCTGTTGTTTTGTCCTCTTAATTAAGTCTTGATGGAGGTTTCCTGGTATTTTCTCCTGGAGTCTGTTTCACAGTAATGTGGACCTTAGACAGTTTTCCTGGAATTCACCCTAAAGGTTTCCTTCCTTTTCTTCGTGCCATTATATTACTCTTGGTTGCATGCTCACTGACTGTTTTCATGACCTCCAAGTGACTGTTGATGTACCCATGGATGTGCTGGGTTAGCTTGGTGTGATGCTCGTACTTGGGCAGGGGGAGCAGAAGCTCAGGCTGTCAATCCCCCAGCTAGGTGTTGCCCTCCACGTACAGTGCAGTGGGCTGATGCATCATTTAACATGCGTTGTCATTTGTGTGGGAATGTAAAAGGTGTGTATGCTTCATGACAGCTGTCTGCACATAAATGAAGCAAATCATCCCCAGCAAATTCCTAGAGGCTGAAATTGAGCCCAAGAGTTCTTGTATCCAGTCTTAGACTGCACTACCTTCTAGTGGCATTTTACAATATTTTCTTCCTTTTAATATTTTAGCACATATTGGCAATGATCCAGAGACTCTTAGGCACAGCTAAACTAAATGAGGGTAACTTTTAGCTTCTAATAAATTACAAAATATTTATTTTCTCAGGAGTAGTAAAAATAGCATGTATATAAACTCATTCTATTTCTGCAACTTTGTTCCCATCAAATTGTAACTCCCAAATTAAAAAAAAATAAAATATATATATATATATATATATTTGCTGTCTTCTAATGCCGGTCTGTGTATCACAAAAATATGATGGACATAAATGAATTCACAGTTTATAGTTAGACTTAATAATGGATAGATTTGCTGAAATTTAAGCAAGCATTCTCCAAACATGAAAGTGAAGTTGGAAGTGTTGAAGTGTTTAAAAGTCCATGAAGCAGCGTTGGAATAGATACTTGCTTGTTATTGGCTTCATTTTACTTTGAGAGTTACTCCTCTGTAAACCAGAAATAACAATAAATTATAAAACCAATTGGTTTAGATTAAACTATAATGAGAGTATTTCAGGCTATGTTCTGCATGGATAACAGTGCAGGGAGACTATAACTAATTGTAAATGTGCTTGTAAAGGATTGGGTTCAGGTCCTGCTTTTAAGCCTGTGCATGTAAACTAGCAGGCAGCCCAGGGCTGAGGTGACTCACCAGTGCCAGCTCAGCACGGTCTCGTTGCTGGTGGTCTGTTGGTTATCACACCATCTTTTGACCCAGAAGATGCAGTAGATGCAGTAGGCAGAAGAATAGGGTGCTTTTGCTAGAGCCAGCCCAATACAGGGCGGTTTTATTTACAAGCAAAAGCACAGCTTTATTTTTTTATTTTTTATTTTAGTTTTGTCTGCTATGCAAAATTGAGAATATCAAGTACAGAAAAAAAAAAAAAAAGAGGAAAAAGCCTATTATTTGTTAATTTCTTTCCTTATTTTTTTTTGGTTAAAACTGAAGGAATTGTGAATCCCCTAACCATCGATGTCAAAGCAAAGTGGTTATAAAGCACTTTTATAGTGACAGAGTTTCACACTGAAGCTGGGTTTGCGCTGAGCTCATACAAAGCAGCTCCTGCTGCCCATTGTTCTCCTTCATCCTGAGTTACATGGGAATATTGCTTGTGGGACTGTTTTGCAACACAGATCAAGGGACGATCCCAGATAAAATTAAAATGAGCCTCAAAACACTGGAGCAGCACAAGCAGAAGGAGGACCATTGCCAAAAGAAAAGTAACAGGCTGATTTTTTTAAGGACTTGGCATTGATGTGGATGAATATGCAAGGGCAGAGCGGCAGGGACTTCCTTCCCTCGTTACTCTCCGTGTTTTATGGTGGCAGTCAGAAGACAAGGCCATGGACTAGTGGCAGTACCATGCTTGTTGAAGTACAGAGTAGATGTGGGCCTTGTATTGAGGAGCTCAGATCTCAGCATATCTATGCAGAATCAGCATTATTGCATTTTGCAGTCCTCAGTGTTTCCTTTTCTGAATCTGCCATTCAGCTGAGACAATGAATGATATGATGTTTTACTACCCACTCCTGCCAGTTAATTTAATTCTTATGCACACATACTCCCTCACTACTTCACAACACTGAAGGGATACGTTTGAATCAGAAAAAAAAAAAATCTGCTCTATTTATATCTCAAAGCCATGTGATTTGTTATTTTTTTAATGTATTTAGTTTTAAGAAAAACACTTCCTTGGCTGAAAACGTAAAAGCCTTAAGGAAGCTCTTGAGTCATTGAACAATTTGAATAAATTTAACACTAGATAATCCCATTACCATCACCATCATTGTTACGGTGCTACTGGGAGGGCAACGGATCCTTTAAGTCAGATATTTAGACCAGAGAAGCAGACAGCAGTTGGAGAAGAATTTAAAAGCCTGTTACCTCCTCAGAGTGGCTGAAAACAAGGGAAAAAGATATAACCTAATCTTATGGCTGCAATGCCTGAAACTAACATGTACACCTAATTACTTGAATGAAAATTCTGTCAAAGAGTTTAACTTCCAAATATTATTTTCCTACCTACATCTCAATTCAGTAGCTGGTTATGGTTGAGAGATTCTTGTTGGTTTTATAGTGAATGGTCATTCAGAATCCATCTCAGTTTATGCTTAAAGATATTTTTAATTGACGATCTAATGATATAAGCAGATAAACCATGGCTTTTAAAAGATGGATGTAAGTAAATGTTCTGATCACCTGTATGCTAAAGTTGATTCTCCCTTCTTCACCCATATATAATTTACATTTTAATTCAGTTGTGAAACTTGCAAAATGGTGATATGAAGCAAAGGAAACAGTAATAATCTTGGTGCAGTTCTAACACATCACCTAGGTCTTAAGTAGAGAGTCAGGGAGATTCACGAGGCTTTCATTATGAATATGGCACTTCCACAGCGTGCTTTTCAAAGAGGTCTGGGCCATCTAGGTCTGTGGTGCTGCTGAGAAGGGCAGCGAGAGCCTGCAACACAATCTAACCCTCTCCCTTCTCCCAGCACTAAGTTTCGTGCAGCCAAGAAGTCATCCAGTTCAGGAAACTGATCTGGCCCCGAAGTAAAATAAAATAATAAAATAAAATAAAATAAAGTAAAATAAAATAAAATAAAATAAAATAAACATTCAGCTTAATCTTCCTCCTGACTGAGCTGGCTGCAGGGCCCAATGTGCCATGCTGCTGCCAGCCCAAGAACAAGAGCATGCTAGCTTGCAGACAGGGAAGAAAAAGGCAAGATCAGCATTAAATCAATTTGGCCATGATGAAACTGCACTTCAGGTCTAATGAATTGCTGTTCGAAGCTCTGGTACAAAAACCTTTAATGCGTGTCTGAAGCAAAGCTAAATGCACAGACAGTTGGTGGAGAATGGCTGGTAGGGGGATGTAGTGCCTGTGTTGTGTCTTTAGCAGTCAGTCTGTTGGAGAACGTCCATCATGTACCTGCTCCCCCCTGTCAGCACCAGTCAAGGATGACTCTCAGCCCAGCCCTGCTCTGATGCGGTGGGAATGACGGGCTCCCCGGTAGCTCACATGGATAAGTAGAAGCCCCTCTCTTCAGGGAGAGCACCTGCAGTCACTTTCTCTTCAGATTTCTCCGCTCTGTCTGTTGAGCATTCTCTGGGGGCCCTTCTACATGCACTTCCAAGGCTTCCCCAGATGGCTACTCTGCAACCCAGATGTTGTTTATTTATTCATTTGTCACTTTCAAAAGGAACAATACCAAGAAAAAAATAGCATGAGACATGTTTGTTCTCCATCAAGGAAGAACGAAAGGGACTTGTCAGAGATTCCAACATATGCATTTTTCACCTCGAGAAGGTTGTCACAAACACTTGCTCCTCTCTTGAAAGAATCTTTCCCATTCTTTTTCTGCTGGAAAACTTCTCCTCTTTGGGAAGATGGGCTTTAGAAGCTCCAGTCCTAAAATATATCAGAACTGGAGACTTTCATCAGGAGCTATTTATCCCAGTACCTGGGATACTTTTCTTCTTTGCTAAAGATTAGGTTAATAAATCTGTGACAGCCCTGAATGTCTCTGGAATGCTCCTGTGAGGTATGGCTCTGGTCCTGGTTCTTCCATGGGGTTAAAATACGCATATTTTGTAGCCATGCTTAGGTGGCTACTTGTCACATTAAATGTATGTAGGCAGCTGATGAGTGTTGTCATTTCATTTTCAGGGACCTATTTCAAAGGCACAGTTAGCAATCCCCTACTGACAGGTCTGTCAGATCATAGCATTTCTTATTAATATTGCAGAGAATCCAATATTTATGAGATCAGCCTTTTGCAAGAGTTCAAATAATAGTGAGTGAAGAAACCTTGGGTGCAAAAGTTCAAGCATCAATAGCCTTCTCTCTGGGGCATTCAGGACCATTCAGCTCTGTAGGGCATTCAAGACCTATTCTACTGCACTGCTATGCTGAATAATGGGACTTTGAGAATTGCATAGTTCTTTCAGTGTTGCTAAAGAGATTGAGGAGGACTTGAGCTGCAATCAGTCTCTTTAATGATATTACTATAAAGATTGTATCTCTTGTCCATTCATTTGTTAGAAACCATTTTTATAGCAGGTACAGCTATAGAAGATTTGTCATCCAAGACTAACTATAGGAGAAAACCTGGTCCTTCACACGTAGCACAGTTCCCTTTCTGTGAATGGAACATAGGTGTTCAAGCAGGGGCTGCAGCGTGTGACATTTTCACCTGTTGAACACACTGGAAATAGATGTGATGAACCTGAATGAACTCATGTCAAAGAGGCAGTCAGGTCTTCCATACGGTCAGCTTCTGCGAGGTCTTATAATGGCCCCACTTTTTGTTTTGCTTACAGGTATAAAGAGCAGAGGGTTGATGTATTCGTGTCCTCTGCGCCACTGATCACAGCAGTTGGAGTAAAGCTCGATCGCATGATTAGCAATGCTCAGAGCCTGAAGATAGGTTTTAATAGAGCTTGCAGAAGATTTTTTTTTCTTTTTTCTTTTTTCTTTTCTCCTCTAGAAATTGTTCATATTCATTTGTTGAAACATCTTCTAAGAAAGCTCGTGGGCAATATCAGACTTTGACAGGATGGAGCTCATTAACTTCTACCCAAGCTAAATGTCGATTTACATACTAATGTCAGTTCTCTGTTACCTCTGTGTCCCCAGTCACGTTTTTATTTTTTTTAAACCAAATGCTTAAAGTAATTTTTAATCCATGAAATCACAACAGTTAAGAAATTGACCCCAGAAGTATTTCTCCAAGAGGAGCTATTATATAGGGAATTGCAAACTGTGGGCTCGTTATCTAGCTGCCTTAGAGGAGAAAGTGGCTTTTTAAGGAATTCTAATAAAAGTAAAATTTTATAAATGTAGTAAAAAGAATTAACTATGTGAAAATTCTGGTGAACACTCAATGTTTTTATTTTTTCAACTTTACATCATCAGAACAAATTTATCTGTAATTGGTAATTAAAAAGATTAATAGCAATGGTGTAGGAGACAATGAATAACAATGAAAGGGAAGATACCATATTTCTCCTTTTGCAGTACATGCACATAGGAGGAAAATCCATAAGACAAAAAAATAGGAAATCTTTTTGCATCCATATAGTAAACATGCCAAACTAGCTCCCAAGAGCTACAGTGTACAGAAGTTTGTTCACATTAATTTAAACATCTCACTCCAGGCAGAGATTTTTTTTTTTTTTTGTAAAAGGAAATTTAATGGTCAAAGATTCATGCCATGAGTTAAGTAGCAGCCAAGTGGGAAATAAGAAAGGATTCTAAAACCTTTCTCCATAACTCTGTTTTTTTTCAAGTTTTGAGCATCTTTCTTTGAAGCAGCTTATGATACTTATTGTTAAAGCAGGATTTTGTTCCAGGAAGACTCTTTTTCCTCTTATTCTGCATTTTTAAAATAAATTTCCTTGAGCCATATTTGTAGTTTGTGTTCCTTTTGAAAAGCATCATTTTGCTGTATTTCATTGGTTCTTGGAAAATTTGAAACAACGTGTTGCCAGTATCAGGAGAAATTTATATGCAAAGCATCTGACACAGAGTAGATTTAGCACTCATCCAAAGAGGAAACAAAGTACTAATTCTTTGGCTACCAATTGCAACCCAGTAAGACTTGTAAAGTAGATGTATCCTAAAAATGTTAGCAATTGATTTTTAGTTTACACGGTGCATCAGGGAGCCTTGCTTTGACCACTTCTGAACCAAGAAGTCACAATTTCTCCTTTTAATGAAAATTTCAAAATAGAAAATATTTAACACTAGAATCACTCTGAATGAACATATTTCTGCTCCCTTGTAAATCATAAAGGATTTATTGTGATTGTGTTAGGCAAATTTTGGATCTCTGAAACCTTCCTCTCAAATATATGGGGTGGGATTTGTTGCTTCTTCTTATTACTTTCCTTCAGTAGGACCCGTGAGTTGCTAGTTGGAGATTAGGGGGTGCTCCCAAAGTGGTAAATTAGTAAGCTCAGCCAAGCCATATTTGTACCACTGCCACTTCAGGGAATTAGCTGTTAATCTTTGTACACAAGTCAAACGCCAAAAGGAAGCTTCCTTGACCACAGAACTGGTCCTTACAGGTAAGGTGAGAGTGGCGGTCAAGTAGCATGGCTAAACCGTTCCATTTCTGCTGTTAATAGCTTCTGGTCTTGGTCCAGTACCTTGTGATCTGGTTTCTAGGTTATGGTGTGTGTATGATATATATTTTTGTCACATTACAAACGTGAACATACTTGCTAACTGGCTGAAGAACTTCATGGTGACTGGAAAGCAATTTTTTTGTAGCTATGAGCAGCCTGAAGTTTATAGACCTAAGCACAGGAGAAGCTACAGATGAAATAGCTGCATATGCAGATTAGCACATTTATATAACATACTGACAATGCCAGCCAGCTTGTCCATCCTGCACAGAAAGAAATAACCTTGAATTTAAGTCATTTGTAGGTGACATGACAAGTGACACCATTTGCAAAGTTCTGTGCATTCAGATTTATTTTCTGAACATCAGATCTGCAAAGGTTTGGCAAACTCACAGTGTTGGGTTTGCTGTATATACATTTGAAAATCTAAGATTTACTGTGCATGTGTGAGTGTTTCAATATCAATTCATCATTACAATTTGATGATGATGTTCTGCAAATAAAAATCACATATAAGAAAGATACACACTGAGCATCAAATAAAATGTGATCAGAAAAGGAACTCTGAGCAAATAAGAGGACAGTACACAAATAAAAAATACATTTTTTTTTTCAGATATACCTGCAAAGATGTTGCTAGTTGCAATGGCAGGCCATAGGCTGGGATGCATCTCCATTGCTGTATGTGAGGATCAGAGCTACCATGTTCCCAGAAGGCAATTCCAGGCTGATCTCCAGAACAGAGGGGTTTTTGCCAAACTCCATATTGATCTCTTAAAAATAAATCAAAACAAAACAAAAAACTTATCGTACATGACATCAGAAAAAAGTTTAATAAATCTATTTTCCCCTTTTAGGATGCTAACTGAAGGGACAGGGAGAAGTCCTCAGCCATTTACAAATTTGAGTCTATTATGGATACATTATCTATATTGGAGACTGAAGTGAAATTTTAGTCTGTTGAGCACTGAATTTTTACAGCAGAGTGCAGAGAAATAATTCAAATCAGGTGTTTCTGTAATTGCAATGCACTAGGGGCAATTCTGAGAGCTGAATAGATCCCAAATTTACCCTTCCAGCTGATTGATGCAGTGGTTTAGTGTTAGTACACAAGGTAATAAAATAAATTGCATAGGAAAACACGGCAGGCTGGCTTCAAACTGAGGAGATTTGATTGCATTTTGTGTCTTTATCTTTCGTTTGGTTTTGTTGTGGCCTTAGCGCCAGTGCAGTGATATGAAGAGGTGAACCTGTCCATTAAAACTGAGAGAAAGCTACACATAATAACTAAAAGTCAGCACACCTACAACATGCCCTCTAGTCTGGTCATTGGCCTAGTGTGTGGTATTCAGCAAATTATAAAGTGATCCCCACTAGGAGGGTTATTGGCCTCCTTGCTCTGTGTGGGAAGAAAGGAAGATGACAGAAAAATTTGAACAAATCAACTTTATAAATTTTGAAACATTAGGTAACACTTTAAATATATTTTAATGCATTGCCACAAAGTACTTGCAATGTACTGCTTAATGCAAGTCTGATTTGCTCTAGAAATATAAAGGACGGATTTTCTACCCTATCAAAGTGAAACTGCATATGTGTTATCTGGCTTGTATGTACAGCATTTTTTTTTAAAGACCTGTATATGACCTGTAGTATTGCTATGCAAATGATGTCATTTTTTTTAAAAAAAATAAGATATTTATGAATAGTTCCAGTGAAAGTCCTATCTCTTGGTGCAGTTTTTCATTTGACAGCCACATCTGGGTCTTTCTGACAGAATATTAAATCTCGGACTTTTGATACCTGTTTTATACAGTTAGCCTATGTTTATCATTTCCAAGTAATATTTGAAAGGGCAGAAAAATAGGAAAAAAGCAATCCATATAAGTGAGTCCATGAAAAGGTAAGAGAAGACCACAAAGCTTTTTAAAGTTCAGCCAGTTGAACCCCAGATCTTACAAGTTAGCCACAGATAGGTCACCAAGCTTAAAAATAAAATAAATAAAATAAATAAATAATTAAATAAAGTCTCACTTTATGGCTGCTGCTAATGTAATTTTGCCTCATTTTTGAAGTCCTTTTTGAATATCCTTTAATTAGTTAAGTGATAAAATTTATTTTGAATTTGAATTACCATGGGATATTTTTTGCCTATTTCTGAAATATTTAATACATTTGTTGTGATAAAATCTACAGGATTTATATATCATACGGGGTTTATATATTGTCTCTTTGTTTAACATACCCTAAGCTCATTTTAGAGTATTAATATGCAGTTATGAGAAAAGTGGAAAATATAGAGTTTGTATAAGAGACTTTGTCTTTGAACAGTATCACAGATAATCCCGCACTGAAGCCAGGGTGAGCTTGATCAGGGGTTGGTTTCAAGTGAAAATGCCAGATCTAAAATAACACATTATTCTAAAATAGACAATATTTTTATACTTTAACGTTTTATCTGCAAGAACTGAGCATCTTTGTCAAACTAACTTTGAAAAACTTTCCTTGTTTACAGGCTGAATTCAATTATTTGTGAAAAATCTTATATTCCTTTCATGTATCATCTGCACTATACTGTTCATAAGGAGGGCAGAAGCTTTCATATTTATAAGTCAAGTTCTTTTGCTCAAACTCAGTATGAAACTGAAAATGAAACTATCATTTTTCAGCTTTGGTTTTTTTCCCCCCAGTAAAATGAAAACTTAGAAGTAACGGAGGTGTCAGGAATTTTCTAGGTGGATGTATTCAGACAGCCTTGGAAATGAATCCTGCATAGGTGTTTCTGCAAGGAGGAGGGATGAAACTTTCAGTGCCTCATTTCTTTGACCTTTCAAGCTCTTGGGATTTTTAAAAGCTTTTTCTCCTGCTTTCAATTCTAAAGGTTTAAGAAAACAAATCAAATGCAAATATATGATGTGATAAGGAGATTATAGGTGTGCAGGAGATCACATTATGTCTAAGATACTGAGATAGCATTCACTCAGTATAAGAACTTAAACAGTCTAAGAGTTTTAGTGTAGGCTGTATTCTAGCTTGTTGAAAGATCCTACTTTTGCTAAGAGAGGCTCCTGGCTAAATTTCCTCAAATTGACTGTCCACACAGTGGTATTTCCATTTTGCACTTGCTACAAAGATACAATACATGACCATTTTCTTTGTTTTCATCCTTCTCACTGAAATCCTGACAAATGGCTTAAAAACTGCCAAGTATAATCCCTTTCCCATGCAGCATTTATTTTTCCATTCAGCATTTAATTGAGACCTGGAGCGCCAAAGGGTGCAGAGAATTTAACTTTGTAAGGGGCAGACCATTGTGAGTGCAGGAGCCATGACTTACCACTTCTGTCTATTAACAGTCTAGGGAACACGGTATAGGTGCCCAAGTGAAGTACCTGCAGGTGGTTGGTATGAACACCCCCATTTTCCCAGTGAGCATTTCGGACCTTTATACATCAGCATTTGCAGTCCCTGCGTTGAACATCCCTGGGTTTTTTTGCTGTTGGGAAACTAAAATGCTATCCAATGCTCGGTGTCTCAGAAGAGGTAGCCGTTCTCCTCCAGAATCCTCATAAAAGATGCTAAGAGAATGTCTTGCTCCTGGCCATTACCCTTGGAACAGGTCACTGATAACATCAACTTCCTCCTATGTTTGGGGACATGAAGAAGGTTATCTCAGTGGAGGCTATTGTTCAGATCCTGGGAAAAATATTCAGATTCTAGGGAGATGGGGCTTACTAGAAAAGCATATTAGCATATTTAATGTGAGGCAGAAACTGATTAAGAAACAATGACAGAATATGAAGCTAGTGCAAATGAGAGAAAAGACTTATAGCAGCCACAGCAATCCATGTGCGAGAGCAGGAGTGTAAGCTCTGAGTCCACTACATGGGCTGACTTCTGTAACCTCTGGCTGTCATATATCCAGCAGCAGTAAAGCAAGGCAACTATAATGAGGCTGAGGCAGTCAACAAACAAAATTTTATATCACAAAGCTTGGGAGCCGAAGGCCTGGCACAGCGCAAATTTTACATTGCTGTTTTCTCACCTGGTTCTCTGGAAGAGCAAGGCAGAATACTAAACAAAGAGTATGGAGTGAATATATAAAGAAGAGCAGATAAGAAGCCAGGGGATGTGATTATTCCGAAAAAAAAAAAAAAAAGGAATAAAATAAAAGTATGAATAAAGCCTGTAAGATATAAAAACAATTGGGGTGACAGTTGTATTGCAAAGGAAGTGTAATAGTGAAAGCAAATAATATTTTCTGCCCTGACAACATCTCTCTCTTCTAGTGTAAATCCAGTTATAATTTTTTCTTTGTTTCACTAATCCTTTTATGATAAGGAAATAGTTCACCTCTCTGAGTTAGTCCAAGAACACTGTTTGTAGTAGTGTTTCCAGCACTACTGGAATTTAAAAATGTGTTTAATGGGAAATCCAGCTGGTTGTAATGGGGTAACTCATATGTTTAACGTTAAGCATGCACTTAAGTGCTTTGCTAAATTAGGCCAATATTTACATCTTTAGTACTTCCATATCTTAATAAGAACTTAATCTTCTAACCACATAACACATTGAGTTTGCATATTATATGAAATACTACTGCAGGGATTTGACAGGCTAAATTTCTTTGTAAATAAGGAGAATTAATTCAAACCCCATTGGTGTCATTGAAAAGATTCTTATTGATTCCCATAGTTCTTGAATATAGAAAGAGAAATTAAATAAATGTTCCCCAGGAGAAGAAGTGGGAGGTTCTTATAAGTTACAAAACAACAGATGTCTTAGTTCTATGTCAATTATTTCATTTGTGATTATTCTGCATTATGACTCTGCCCATGATGATTTAAGTGATAGCATCTGTGGAGGCCTTGAAAAGAGTCTTCACTGCATTAACTTTATGTGGTAATATTACACCTGAACTGAGCCTGTCTGCTGGGAAGCACTAGGTAAGACATGAGCATGAAGTGAAACACAACAAGAACATCGGTGAAAATCCAGTTGTAAAATGCAAAAATTATACTGAGATGTTTATGGTTTGTTCCTGCTGGTTTCAGCTAATAAGAAGATAAATTTTTATACTTTGTTCTTTTGCACAGTAGAGTACTGCTTTGGCTGGGATTACTTTATATCTGTATTAACTTTCAACAAAATCTGGCAAGTTCTATTTTTTTTTTTCTTGTATGATCATAATAATGAGTAGGACAAATACAAGCAGCAGTTAATAATGCATATCTGGTGTAACTAGTCAACATCTGAACTTGTTACAAGGATGCTATTAAAAGATGTGCTTAGTCCAGTGTTTGTAATGCAAATTAAAATCCAAGAAATATTTTTTGCAGAGGCTCATACAGATGTTTTGTAAAGCTGCATAACAAACACTGTCAAAATGTGAACATCTTTACTTTTTATTCCCTGGTTTTCTGTTGCTTGTTTGATCTACAGGGAGCAGTGCATAGTAGGATACTGGAAATGTTTTAAATATTTTCCCGTGAAGTGACCCTTTACTTTTCCTCCCCCCATGTATTTATTAGAGATTAACAATCCTAGATTGTTTTTGACTCAGGATTAGTTAAGAGATCAAGCTCACTTACTTGCAGATCTTAGTCCTTTACACGTTAAGTAAAATTCCAGCCTTCTATGCAGGAAACCTGCAGTGAGAAGTTTAACAGTTGCCAATCAATGACCTAGTTGCTGCTGGATGACTGTGGTCATGAGCCGAGAGACTGGGGATGTTCTGAGGTTCAGTGCTCTGGTTTGTTGTGAGATCAAGGTGGTTTTCTACATGGAATGCCTCCTAAGAGCCTCTTACTTGTCTTTATTTTTCTTTTGAGTTTTGTTTTCACATGCATCTGGTGTCTTTACTGGGGAGTTAAGTTTGTGTTATGCTTTGAAGAGAAGATCATACTTCCAAAATCAATTCTCTCCCCTCAGCAGTTAAGATGGCATTGAGAACAACATGAAATGGGAAAACCATGGGAAGGAAGATCTTTTTTTTGTCTGTGGGGAAAAAAATAAAATAAACAAAAACAGGTTTTTTTTTGTAATTGATTTGAGAATCAATATGTTTTCTGAATTGTGCTAGCTTATCTCTGGAGAAGAGCTTACAATGTTACCGCTTCCTCTGCCCTTTTTTTTTTTTTTTCCTTCCTGGTTTCTTTCTATTAAGAAATCTGTAATGTCTCTTGTCCACCCATAGTTCTTGAGACTAAGAGCTGAATTTTTATTTCTGTACAATACCCAGGATCTGATTAATACACTGAATGTAGGTAACTCAGCTGGCAAGGATATAAAAACTGCAGGAAGATGATGAGGGCTTTGGCAATTATTTATTTAAGGCATTTGGAATTCCTAATGGCCCCATTAAGATTACAACTACTGTTGATCTGTCTGCTGCAGTGTCACAGAGAAGGGCCATTACAAAGAATTTAAATGAGGAATAGGGTAGTAACTGTGTCTTATTGGCTTGACTTCTGTAAACCTCAACAACGTTAGTTAGAGAGGCTGGGGTGGTTGTGCAAGCTTAGTTACAGTCAGGACTGGGTTTACCATTGATGTGAAGTCCTTCCTTCACAAGCAGGCTGTCCGTGGGTGTACGTGCATTCACGCGGACACAGTCTGTTGAAACTCTTACTGCACAGAGCAATGCTCTGAGTTATCAGGATCTGAACAGACACCATCTCGCTGGGAACAGCATGTCTTTCTGGGCTCGGTCCAGGAGCTGACGGCTGTCAGCCCTCGCAGTGGGTTCTGTTGGTGGGAGACAGCACTGCTCCCCATGTAAGCTTGTGTTTTTCCTTTGACATTAAATTCTCTGCTTGCTGAGATACACTCTTAATTTCTGGCGATTACACCATTAATATGCAAACCATGCAAGTTGTGATAAGTGGTTCCAGAGCTATTTACTAGCAGGAATATGTAATGTCAGATGAGGCTTCTAAATGTGAGTATTCTTTTAAATATACTGCCCGTAATTCTGCTGCAACCTTCTTGGTTTGTGTACGTAAAACTGACAGAGTCATATCGTTTGTTAGCTACAACTGCCATATTATGTATATTCTTCTTACTCCCTTGAAAATTACAACTGTTGTATATCCCAAAGAGACCCATTTGGGAAGCAACAATAACATTTAAATTGAACATTCATTTAAAAAGTGTTGCATAGTGAAATAGTGTTGGTTTTTTTTCTATTTTAATTGGGAAACTTATTTTACTTTTTTAAAAAAAGCTGTAAAGTACTGAGATTCCAGAACTATAAAGCACACAAGGATGTCTGGAACCATGTTCCTGTAAATGAATCAATTGTTGTAATCAAACCTTTTTACACTATTATGCAGTATCTAAGTTTAAATTAGAAATAGCCAGGCATCTAACTTTCCTTCTTCCTTATTTTTATTTTCATCAGAGACCAGCAGTGGGGAATAAACTCTTCTTTGAATCACTTATATTCCTTTGGTCATGGACTGGCTTGTTCACAGCCATACTATGGGCATCATGGGTTTCCTGTCTGAGGGCTGGCACACACCTTAAGGAAAAGGAGATGACAGGAGCTGTTCATTGCAGACTGGTGTGCTGTTTCTACTTCTGTATTTGTATCTGCAGAGCACTCTTCATTAGCCAAACAAGACGTTTTTAGAGTTGAAATTTAGTAATATCTGTAAGAGGCTGCAGAAAAGTCTTCCTATTTTTCACTGAAGTGTATATTGAAATGCAGTGTTTTATTTGCAGCTGTTAGCTGTGCTGCATATCAATACCCGTACAACACCTCTGTCTTCTGAAGGCTTGCTTCAGATTCCTGTTTAAAATATTTCTATTTATTTTCTGAAACTGAAGTCTTCTAGATATGGGAGTAACAAGCCTGAAGAAACAAAGCTATCTAGTCTGGTCTATTCCAATGCAAGCTGTGGATTTTTCACTCGTAATTCGTTGATTCATGGATGTCTACAAAACAAGTGACCTGACATCACTCAAATTCAACTTAAAATGGCCTCAGTGTATAATTTAGTTAAAAATGAAGGATTTCTTTGTGAAGATTAAAATTAACATTTGCAAAGAGAGGGGGAGAGGCAATTGGAAAGGAGGAAGCAAAGCAGCCTTCATAGCATTCATATATAGTGTCAATAAGTGAAAATATCTGCACGTGTCAAGGGGCCCAACAGGTTTAGCGATCATCTGCAGACCTTTAGAGGATGGAACCAGAGGGAATTCCTTTCCTTTTGAAGATCCAAATCCCTGTCAGCAATGGAAAAAGAAAGAAGAGAAGATCCGTAAGGAATGAAGAAAATCTTTCTTCTCTGTATTGTCTTTCTGCTGGCAGGGATGCTGTTCCCTCCTCCAGAGACATTTTGCTCATATCTTTGGGTGAGGAAGATGTGATTTTTATGCCAGCGGGAATGATACAGTCTGTATGAGTACTGATAATAGCCCTGAGTGACCTAGCACATTAGCATCCCATCATAAAACTAAAGGAAGAAGTGCTATGTAAAATAACAGCAGTAAGCTGCTTTACTGGGTAAATCTGAGTGTGAGAGAATACACAGTATAGTTTTTTTTTTTTTTAAGTGGCAAGGATGGAAGGAAAGTAAGTGCTCTTCTCCAGCTACCACTTGATTTTAAGATTTATGTTGTACTTCATTCATGGCTAAGTAAGGTCAGCTCCAATGGTAGCCACTAGTGGCTGCACGTACAAGAAGAGCAAATAAGTTGTTAGAAATAAAGTTACCCATATGGTTCTATTATGATTTGTAGCCTCATCCCCCCTTTTTTTTTTTTGTTGGATAAAGAGTGTATAACCAATGCAATATAATGTGTATAATCTAATTAGGTTTAGGACAAAAATTACTCTTGATGTGTTAAAATGTCTATGGCATTTTAACCCTAAACGAAGCTTACTAGGCATAAAGGAGTATATAAGGATAACTTAACTGAGCAGAGTGGAATTGAAGATTTTCTGATATACATACATATATATATATATATATATATAACTGTCCTAATTTGGATTTCTCAAGGGTAAATATGAACTTGTCTTCCTGATATGATACATATTAGAGTATTTTGGAAAAGCCTGCTTATTTTCACTGTGATCAGTTCTGTGTTTGTCTAAGGAGAGGTGTTAAACACTATGCCCATGTAAAGAATCAAACTTTCTTTAAAGCTTCTTATAGTGTGACAGCATGGTGGCTCACGAAAACCAGTGCACCAGTATGACATAAATAGCTTTCCTATCTTTAAATGAAGTTTTAATTAATAGAGGAAGTTCTGTTCAGGTGATTTTGGGGGCTTTCTATTTCTCTCATTAATGTTTACTGGAAGCTTTCCTGTCCTAAAGAGGATGTCACGTGTTCATTGTGTACTCCAGGACAGAAATAATGATGAAAAGCAGTCTTTTTTTTTAATGGAATAAGAGAACTAAAGAAAAAAAAAAAAAGGAATAGAACTCTGTGGAAAACAAGGATATACGTGGATCCTTTCATAACGTGGAGAAAACTTGTAGAAGAAACAAGGTTAATGAGGTTAGAAATCAATTTTTCTAATATAAGAAATGCAATCTAAGCTTAATTTTAACCAAAGATTTGTTAAGCACTTGGCAAGCAAATATGGATTTTTACAAGCATTCTGTTTCAATTTTATGTGCAAATGACATTTGGCAGCAGTAATTGAACTACAGAATGACTTTCTCATATATTTCTAATTTTGGTTGCTTGTCTCCAGCTTTTGGAACTCTCTCTAGCTGTGCTTGTAAACTTTCTTGCAGACAAATTAACTCTGCAGTTGTCTCCAATTGCTGCTTCTTATTTTTCTGATTTACAGAGATGGATATCTTGTTGGACATGCATTAATAGAACGTGAAAGTTTAAAGGGGGGGGGAAAAATGCTTTTGATCAGATTCCCATTTGGTGTAAGCAGAAAAACTTAAGACTGATTCCACATAGAACTAACCCATAGGAAGCCAATACTAAACAATTCCATTGGCATCAAGTAACTTTATTTTTCCTGGAATGATGTCTAAGGTAATATACAACGCAAACATTGGATAAACTTGGGTTTCAGATACAGAGGGGGACTGAAGAGTGCTGCATAAGAATGTTTTGGAAGTCAGAACTGGGCAGTGTGCCTTTGTATGGCATAGGAAAGCTGAAACTCTCTTAGACTCTCATAACGTTCACACCATGATTCAGAGTTGCCAGAAGTGTGGCAGCTGAAATCACAGTATTACTAAATGCAGTGAAGTTCTTGCAGTTAATGATAAGTAATGATAAGCCCAGGACTTCATGCATTCTCTAAATTGGTTAAAATCACCAAAATTACCTTCCAAACAAATACATAGACAAAAGAGAGAAAAGTGATTGTTTTGTCACTTTCTTATTTTTTTTTTCCTGGTTTATCCTGTTTAGAAAGATGAGTGCTTAAGGATACAGAGTCTAGGCACAAATAATGAAGTTAAGTCATATAGTAGTGTATAATATAAAGCTCTTTCATAATGTATTGCTAGACTTTAAAAATAAATATATATTTTTTTGTAACCCAAACAAACTTGGTGTAACCTTTTGGGGCGGGGAAGTGGTTGTAGAAAATTCTAATCTGAAAGAAAAAAAAATCTGGTGAGATTTGAGAAGATAAATGCTTGATTTTATTCACGTATAAAATAAGACATTCATAGTCTAAGTTAATTGATTGAAACTTTATGGTGACCTAGTAATGAAACTGTGTCTAATACATTCAGGTATGACTTTGATCGTATTTTTCTATCTACATGCATTCCAATAAGAAAGCAGGAATGCCTCACAATCTTGCTAATATCTTGCTAATATCTTTCCTTAAAAAATATCTTAAAAGTAGACTATGTGAGCCACTTGAGAGATCGCAGCCTAGAAGACTACCCTATGATCATTTGAATCTGTAGTGTACAGAGGAAATGATTTGGATGCTTGCATATCCCAGACTTGTACACTGGTCTCTAGACTACCTTTTTTTTTTTTTCTTCCCTGGGTCCTTTTCTGCCTCCTAGGTAAATCCATGTGAAAGCTCTAGCAGGCTGTTACCAGTGGTGAGTGCTTTTTAAAGTCTGAACTAAGCATGCTCTTGAACAAGGACTGCCTTTTCCTCTGATGGCACAATGTCAGTAGTAACAAAGCCCCGAATGTCTCTTAGGCCAAACCTTAGGGACCAACCTAACAAAAATAAATAAAATACAATTTCTAAATTCGCATTACATTATTCTCTCAAACTTTCAATTTTGCTTTCTCAGCCTAATTTCAGTAAAATGACTGTAGTATTTATTTTTTCATTCATTAGAGCCAATTAATAACTATGATCGAGTATCATGAAATGACAAATGTTTGCTGGGTGAGGATCAGCAAGAATAGACCAGCCTGTCTCTATCTCAGAGGGCAAGGAAATCCACTTTTTTCTATCATCAGTGACTTAGAAAAACAAGAGGAAATTGAAGTCAGAATTTTGGTCTGGCAGACAGTCTAGTCATGAATCAATAGAAAGATGAGATAAATATTAAAGAAATATTATTCAGCCTAAAACAAGAACCAGCTGCAGCTGTTGAAAGTGGTGATTTTATTCAGAAGCTTGTGTGGAAGAGTTGTGTGGTGAACAGCATGCAGCAGAAGATATATGATTCATTTCACTGTGAACCCCAAGTGCTAGGTATTTTATTACCTTACACAGGGAGTTACTTCCAGAGGTAGTAAATTTTTCATTTAAGCTTCCTTTGTTGGCTATAATCCCTTTGATTTCTTCCTTTAATTAAATCATACAAATTTTCTGGCTGTTTTTCCTTTGTTCTGTTTAACCACTCACAATCTTTTTAACAGTGATTGGTAGAAGGAAAATAAATGCCTGACAAATATACCTTGGTTGCAAAACCAAGTACGGTAAATCCTGTGACTGAAATACCAAGTTGTGCTCTGGAAGATATTTATTGCATTTAGCCACCTCAGAAGACAGATATGAATACTCTAATCTCCCTTAGAATCCCAGATTAGATACAGTAATATGATAGATACAGTGTTTGGGAATGGATTCTCTTCTACATATTGAACCTCTGCTTAGTAACCGTTCTGTCAGCTTATGCAATTTGAATGTGCCAATATTTGTGTAATTGTCTCTGGGTGGAAACTTTATCTCTTGTTATATCTAGTGTACTTATCTATTGATAAGACATCTTTATTATTATTTCTCCTTCAATAACGCAATGTATATTATTGCTGCTTCTGTTCTTATCCGGTCCAAGTTTCTCTGACTTTAACAGGTACAAGGAAAAAGACAGTTAATGGTTAACTGATAACTGGTTTACTAGATAGGATGTTTTAAGATTTGCATTGATAGAAAGCTTTTTTTTTTTGAGCTGCAATAAGCTAACTCTTCAATGAAAACCAAAGTGTGCTTTTCATAATCAGTTCAAAAAGCTTTGCTTTTATGTTCCCAAATTATGTTTTTCTGTGATACTCCAGGAATTCAGAGTCTGTAAGACTGAACTGAGCAGAAATTACTTGTTTATCTATTAGTGAGCCTAGGATTGTGATGCTTATTAGACAAGCACTAAGCAAGGACTTCTGTAATATATTACCTGTGCTCTAGTTTGAGGAATGTTGTAATTCATTAGCAACTCATTACAACTCTTGGAGCAATACCCTACAAGAACTTCCTTCTGTAACAGTGACTAAGATACAGGTTAGAAAACTCTTTTTTTTTTTTTTTCCCACCCCATTCTCTGCCATAAAAGTACATTGAAATATAAAAGTACGGAATAGCTGCAACCAAACAGTAATGGATTCACAAAATCTGTGAACTAAAAAGCAAGTCTTGTACTCAACTGCTGAAGGCAGTTTAGAGTAAATAGAGAATCATAACTGCATTGCTAAAATAAATGCTTCTGGAATGTTTGCTTGTTTTGGTGTACGTGACTGAAAATTCATTGGATATCAATACATACTTTGAATACGGCTGCATCGTAGACATCTTAACGTTCAGTCTCAGAGGATCTCTGGAGATTTCTGCAGATACATCTGAAGTCTGTCAATCTATTTCAAGACTGAGACGAAGTATTTAATTTGACTTCATACCATAAAGAATTATTCAGTAGCATGAGCATAAACAGTTGATTGTGAGCTTCTTGGAAGAGCTTCTGGCTTCAGGTGCTCTTAGCAACAAAGGTTCATAGGGAATATCTTCAGAATGTCACGTGCCTCCTTGAAAGAACAGAGACTGTACAAACACATAGTGCCTTTTTCAATTTTTTTCACAAAACATGTTACTTTGAACCATTTCTAAAACTATCCACAGATTTTAAACTGGTTTATATGATTTAAATTTATTATAGAAATCAGTGATTTCTATAATTTGGTAATTTAACAAATAATTATAATTAGAACCTCGTCTTTATTTAATAGTAAGGTAGTAGTGGCACTACCTCCATCATACATTGCTGTGGAACAACATGTACTTCTTAAAAAGAAAAGCTGGTGGAAAGGAACTTTAGTGATGTAGCCATGTGGTGACCAGTGATTGTTCCAGTCCTACCCTACCTTAAGGTGGCGTGAGTACAAACATACACAAACTTTCAAATGATTTCTCTTAATGATGTCGTCTTAAGGACTTCTGGGCTCTTGTGAATCTAAAGTTACAAGCACAATTCAGTTACTTAGGAGAGTTGTAGGATTGAAGGCCATTTCTCCTTGTAGCTTTGGTTTTCACCAAAGATTTTCTATAATGCAGTAACCCTGACTGCATTTTTGGTCTAGTCTTTAGTTTCTTAGATGCCTATGAGATGCATAGTATTATTTTTATTTTCAGTGTTAATGAATTCCCAATTTAATTCCAAATTTACATCATGTTGTTAAGGTATCTGCCCTCAAATTTCCAAACGTTAGAACTTCCTGAGGATTTACCACTTGGGTGTTAGAAAGGTACATTTTTCATTTAGGCTACTCAACATTTTTTTCTTGTATTGTTGGTGCATCCTGAGGGATTTCTCTGAAACCAAGAGTGCAGGTTCCAATTTAAGATGGGATAGGGTGGTGACTGCTGGAGGGGGGAGGGGGAGGGGAAGACTGGTGAAAGGAAGCCTGCCTGCAATTGGTCTAAAAACCCAATGCTCTCAACTGGCTTTGTATCATTTCTTAGCTGATGAAGTTTTATCTTGAAACTTTCTCTTGTATTTATCATTACAAAAGAGCAGTTTAAGAAAATGAAGTGGAGGAAAAGCAGATCGCTCCTTCAGACAAGAAAGTAGCCATGAAAAGCAGTTGAGGTCTAGGTATATATCAAAATTTCTAGTAAAAACTGAGCTGGAGGGAGGCTTTTAGTTAAGATATTAAAATGTTTATAGTATGTAACTTCCATTTTAATTCCATATTACATTTGAATTCCTGGGCCATTTAGTCTCTACCCTTATAATGCAAACGGTTTTAATTTCAGTGTTTCAATGAAAACACTGGGAAAAAAGTGATAAATCTCTTTTTAATTAAAAATGTCAAATCAAAACCTTGAGAAGCTTCTGAGGCTTTTACTTTATGCCTTAGATGCCTCATCTGTAACACACAGGTCAAATAATACTTGGTGTGATACTTTTTTCACCCAAACTTCTCAAAGCATTTACATTCTGATTGCTAGCAGTATTTGGAAAATTATCTCTCTATATTCAGCCCACAATGCAATTCCTTTCATTATTGGTTTAAGTGTTCTTATCATACAATGATCCTAATTGGTCTTAAATTAATTCTGCTCTCTGGTTATGAGAGAGAGCAAAAATTTATGGATTATACATTTTCGACTTCTATCCTTGTTTGCCTCTGAAATTGTAATAAAGGATCCAGAGATGCTTTCTTGTCATGTTTGATAAAACTACAAGAGAAATTATTTCCCCTTCCAAAACAGCCCACTGCTTTTATTATGTATATTAAGATGAATGCCCTTAAATCAAACAGCTTTCAAGATTAATATTTAAGATTAAATAATTTCTACTGGCATCCCTTCACTAATGACAAAAAAGGTGGTGCTGAAGAGACCATACAGTGGAGACCAGATAGCCTCTATGACTTTTTATGCAAATCTGTGTGTTTTGTACTGCAGTGAAAGAGTAGCTGGATGTTTTTGTTGCTCTTTCTCAGATAAGAGCTGGCAACACTTTAGAACTGCTTTACTGCAAGTGCAAACACTTGTGTATTTATGGCCTTGTTCTTTTCTGCATTGGTTTAAAAAAAAAAAAATGAGAAGGGTTGAAATAGATAGCAATTTCCATACATTCGATGGGGGCGGTCCTTAGGTTCACCTCTAGGGATAACCAGCTGAATATACACAAAAGTACGTAATGTGAAAGCCCTTCTGGCCTTAAGCAGTACAAAGTCATCCTTGGTGGATAAAACTATTCCTACAAAAGGGTTCTCTGCTGTCCACCTTATTGCATACAGTTTCTTGAGAGTAGTGTTAAGATTTTGAAAAAGCAATATATTTAACAGAATACAAGGATGCTTATTTGTTAAAACTACAGTTTCTAATGATGATAGAGCCTGTACAATATCAATTAAAGAAAGCAAATGTAGAGGAAATTGAGACTATTTATTTATGGGTCTGTTTAATGAGGGAATTGCTGCTCTTTGCAATTTCTAAAAGTAGAACATTGTTATACCGCTGAGCCAGTATCGTCTGATTTTATTGCAAATTACTGGAAACAAAATTTATTTGAAATTAGTGAGTAGTTTGAAATATCTACCATTTAACATAAAGAATACATTGAGCCAGTTTACCTGTATTGTGGTGGACGTGCAGTCCTCTGGATTGTTCTGTGTCTGCATCTGTGACTGACAACACATGTGATATATTGTATTTCAATACAGAATACTTCTAAGCCTTGCAGTTACAACAGACAGGTCAAAGGCAGGCTGTATGAAGGCACTGGTGCTGTAATAGTAAGCCCTGCATGTTTACACAGTGTCCTATTGTCTGGCATTTTGGTACTGTTTTTATAGCTGTGGGTGACGCACATCGTGGCATTATGGGGCACTGCTTGCAGTGATTGCCCTGAAAACATGGAATCTCGTAGAGATGCTGTGATGGCATGTTAGCTCTGTAGCCTACCTGTTGTTTTTCCTTTCCCTGTTTGTCAGTCATTTCAGCAGAAACATAAGAAAGTAAAAGTAGAAAAATGCTGCACATGCTCTGCATCTGTCTAGATGAAAGGAGTAATAAATACAGTGGTGGTCACTATTTTTATTAGAAGAAAAAGTCTGAGTTTTATATATAAAACATAGTTTTATCTTGGGCTGTATTTTCATTTAGAATAAAAGCTCCCTAATGCTATTCACTTCCGGTCCATATGGAAAATCATAATGCATCACTTCTCTTGATGTGTTGGTTATGCTTTTGGTAATATAGCATAGTATATAGCTTGCTCCTTTTCATCTGTTGCAGTGCATTATGCTTATTTCATGATGGATCTGAAAAGACTTCTTTTTTCCTAATTTGAGAATTTATAGGAGGGAAAATATGAAGTATATTGCTGCATCTCAAGTATCTCAGTTATTTCTTCAATGGAGATTTACGTGAACTGTAGAGACTTTTGCATCTAAGAAAACACTTGTAGAATAAACCACTTCTAATGAGCAAACAAATCCTCAACTCTCATATTTGATCCTATAACTCAGTGTAGCTATTCTGTAACTAGTCTTTCTGCACCAAATAAGGTTTGTTGCAAAAATACCAATTCTTTATTTGTATGATTTCATTAATTATATATCATCTCTGAATTAAAAGTCATTAGGATTTTAAAAAAATGGTTACATTTCTCAGATAGCATTAGCTATTTATTTTTATTATCTCCCATATTTTTATTGTCTTCTGCTGCCAATGAGCTCTCTCCAGACTATCATCCCAGCAGCAATTCTGAAGTTCTCCTGGCTGCTTCCTATTCTACTGAATTTTCTCTGCATAAATCCTGGACAAAGTCGTGGGAGAAATCTGTACTGGCTAGGTCATAGCAGAGCAGAAGCCCTCTAAACAAAAGGAGTAAAGGAAATCTTGCAGTTAGATTCAAATATCGAAAAAGAGATCGTGTCTAAAGTTCTGCTTTCATGTCCACTTCTGAATGTTCTGGGAAGGTAAGAAGTGCTTGTGCAAGAATGTCTCCTGCTGGTACCAGTACCTTAAGATTTTGGTCAAAGAAATAAAACCTGCATGCTCTGAAGGCATAGTTTCTTTTCTTTCTGGGTTTTGTAACATTAAATCTCTATAGAGACTGCAGTTTCTGTAGTAGAGTCATTTTGTTATCGTTAAAGCGTAGATTTTTTTTTTTTGGTGGAGACTTTTCATCGGCTCTCTGAGAGTAGGAAAGGAAATGAGAATAATACCGACAACATGTTTTTCCCTTGAATTCTGTTACCCTAATCAGGAGTGTGTAGGGGAAAAAGGATTGGAAAGACTTTGAAAAACTTCATAAAGAAGTGTTATTATTATTATTTTTAAGATAGTTTAAGTTTAAGTTTAAGGTTTAAGTTTAAGAAGTTTTATAAATGAACATGTTGTGAGGGAATGTAGTCAGTGATATTGTTTAAGTATATTTTCTATTCATGATGAGGGATGAACAATATGCTTTAAATTCAGTGAAAAGTGGGAATGTAAATGAAGTTCTTTTGATTTAAACAATGCTTTTCCGAGGCATTTGAAGCAACGTAATTTGAAACAGGACATTGATTTAGGCAGCCTATTGAGGATATTCTGCATGGTCCTATCTGTGCCTGCCCGGGGCGGGGCGGGGGAAGAAAATGGACGGAAGGAGATGGCAAAAGAGTGGGAGGTTGTGAGTCAGTCGCTGCCAGTCGCTCTCCCACTCCTCAGTTGCATCCCCTCCTTCCTCCTCACACCTTTCCCCTGAGCCTTTGTGGGCCCTTCCATGGGCAGCAGCTCCTTCAGGGCACATCCCCTGCTCCACCATGGCCTCTCTCCATGGGCTGCAGGTACACATTTGCCCCGGCACCTGCAGCATCCCCTTCCTCTTCCTCCTCTTGACATGATGCTGGCAGGGCCATTCCTCACATGTTTTACCTCAGCCCTGGCTGCCCTGCAGCGCATGGCCCTTCCCTCACGCTGCCCCAGAACCTTCTGGAAGCGGCCCCGGCCTTGCCTCATGGAGCCCCATGGCCTGCACCTGGGCACGGGCACCTGGTACAGAGGCGGACAAAAATAAGCTATCGTTGTTGAAACCTTCTTAGCAGGTACTGCAGCAAATGCTGAAAAGACATACAAGTAATTGTGTAGATCATTTTGAGATAAGAATGGAGAGGAAGGGAATGATCAACTCCATATTCATTTGAGGTACGTGTTGCCTGGGGCTGCCCTGCTGGTTGCAAGCGCTTCCTCACGTTTGTCGTGGATCAGAGCTTTAAGGCCCTTCTTCGCTACAAATTGGAGCTGTTTAGTAGGCAGCCTCAGGGCTGATACAACTGCGTCAGGGGCCAACTCTTAAGTGTATTAGCATTAGCAACATGAATATGTTCTTGGATCCAGTCTTAGCTCCTACATCATACCTGAGGCTATAAAGATAAATATACTCCTTAAATGTTGATAAAGTCGCTTTATTTGAGATAAATGTCTTCCAGAAAACAAAGTCTGGGGAAGGATTAATTAAGATGATAAGCTCTGTTTACATCAAGTAAAACTGAAAATCAATTGTTTGCTTTCAGATTTGATAATGGAAATATACGTTGTTTTATTTGTCAAATGGCACAATTAATTATAGGGAAGATTTTTTTTTTTTCCTCTAGGACTTCTTTATTACTCTGCCTACACTGCTTACAATTAATCCTAATGGAGAGATCAGACTAAAAATTCATGGTGTCTTGTAAATTTTTATAACCTGATTATTGCTTTCATGTGCCCAATGCAATGATACTTATTTCAGGAAATAGCTTTCTAAATTTCACACAGTGGTGCATAGACCAAAATCTTTTGTTTTCCAGTGTCATTTACCTATACCAGCCCTGTCAAGGTATTCCAAATTCTAGACTTCGTGTTTCCCAGTGCTTGTTCCTCAGTCTCACTTGCTCCCAAGGAATATTGAGCTTTTCACCCTTCAAGGTTAGAGCATTGAAGTTTCAACTGCGGGACCAAGCTAATAGACACCAAACTTGTGTTAGGTGTTTATTAATGTGGTCAAAACGTGTACTGTTGCTGCTTAATCCATTATGTGTATTGCCACTTATGTATTTGATTCATGTAGACGTGTAATATGAGTTCTATCTTTTAAAGTTGAGTTCAGGATGACTGAAATACTCTGAGACGTTGCTTGCTTTTGCATTCACTTAGCTTCTTGAAATGCAAACAGCTAATGGCAGAGAAGGGACGGGGAAGAAATAGAAGGCTAATAACTTTCTTTTCATCTTCTTGTTCTACAGACCTTGATGTGTCCTTTCAGTTTATTGAAGTTGTGGTTACTTTTGCAGTTATGAAGGCTGACATTTTTTGGAATATTATAATTCAGCTGTGACACTGATGTGTTGCTAGCAATAAGTCTTGCTATATATAGCTAAGTGCTTATATAATACCTACCTCTTGTTCCCCTGAATGAGGTGGGAGGACTTTTATGAATCTTCCAATATTTGGATTTCATTTCAGTAGAAAAGATATTCTTTATTATTTTAATGGGAAATGTAACGAATTGGGATGTCTTCTTTACTAGGACGTCTGCCAGAGAGCAGCTCTAGCTTAATGTGAGTGAACAGTAATGACCGTTGCTTACTGGGGACGATGTTAGCAAAGGTTCTTAGTAGAGATATCCTTAACCAGTGCCAAGAGTTACAGCAGTGATCAGCCAAACTTAAGGAGTTAAATTAGTCAAAAGAGAGGTTGTAAACTCAGACCTACTATTATATCAAAAACACATTAAATGCAGCAAATCTTCTCTTATATATTCGCTATAATATTTCATTGTATGAAATCATGTAGGGGTTTCTCTGATTTTGTAAAGTTCTTTCTAATTCTTTGATCCAAAAGGCTTCAATTAAGTGAGTATTTAAATGATCGGAGGGATCAAGGTCAGGGCAAACTATCTACTGAAGTAATTTTAAAAAACTTAGTAGTCTCCAAGTATTTCCTATGTCATTCTCAATTTTGGCATAAGGTGTGATGAGATTCAACCCAGTAAATAAAATGAATTGTCATGGACTGGTCAAGGAACACTAACTGCTTTTTTTTTCTTGTTTTTACTGAGGTCATAATTGTAATATATGCAATATATTCAGGATGGTACAGTGATCATGCAGGTCAAGGCTGTCTACTGGGGTGAACCCAGCCTAACTTGGCCTGTGTCAGCATGTTTCCTTGCAACAGAAGTGACATGGTTTATCTGTTGCTGGGCAGTGGGAGGAAGAGAGGGGGTCTTGGAGCTCTCAGAGTCTGTCAGTGCTGGAAAACATTTGCTGATCCCAAACTAGAACTAAACCTTAAGAATTTTTGAGTATCTTACAGACTGAATTTACAGACTGAATTTTAAAAAAATAAATAAAGCTGCAGTTTTAGATAAAGAGATATGAAGCTATAAGATGAAGACATAAGATGAATTGTATACAAAACTGTTGCTCCCTTTTGAACATAAGTTACAGAAAACTTCAAAAGCATGGACCAAATATGCGTAGAAAAAAGTCTGAAGGCTGTAGCTGCTCTTGACTGATTCTGAAAATGTAATACTTACAAAAGACATCGAAGTTGATTAAATTACCATTTCATTTTTCCTTAGTGATGGTATTTTATATTACTATTAGTAATTTTCTGTATTTTGACAGTTAATAGCTACAGCATGAGTAAAGGTAACTTCAGTCATATTTTTTCACAACACTATACTTTGTAACTCTTCCAATATATTCATGTGAAAAGCAGACCTACATCCATTTCTTCCACTCCCCAAAACTTCAGCCTCTCCTCCATCAGAAAGATTTTGCAGAACTATTTAAGTTATTTGAAATAAGGGTGGAAGTGAAACAATGGGAAAGAATTTGGTCTTAAAGCTAGGAAGTTCAAACTACTAGTATTACAGAGCTTTGAAAAATTTTGACCACCACCACTTTACTACTTAGTACTAGTGGAGAGTGTTTATAAAGACATGAAAATCAGGAAAAGTGTTTCTATAATCTTAGCTCTATATCTTTTAATGAAATCTATGATATAAACTCACTAGGAGATGCATTAGGGCACAGTATTACTGTGCTTAAATTTCTACACTGTTACAGCATAATTGAATCATCAGACTTAAATAATGAGAATCTTGGGATATTGTGTCTCATCAAATAAATTATATCTACCAGAAAGCTATACCAGCTTCCACTCAGTAAAACAACAACAAAAAAACTAAAGTTTGAGGCTCACTATATTTTGGATAAATAATGTGAAAGAAAACATTTATTGATTTCTACCAGCCAAATGAAGACTTCAAACAGCATATCCTAGCAAGAATACTAAAACTTAAAGTCGCTTTTAAAATAGTTCTGTAGAACAGATCTAGAGGGGGGAAAAAAAAAAAACACAAACCTGCCAACAAGCTATAAATAACTATTTTGATGATGAAACCAGATCATTCAGTCTGTGATCACATCTCCTTTGTTATCTGCTGATTTTTGTTGGTTTTGTATTGTTTGGGAGGAGGAGGGAGGCCTACGAGTCTGGCACAGTGTTCTCATTTTTCCTTTTATAGCATAAGTAGATTTTAATCACTTTGCATACAGTATCCAGTTCACTTAGATTTATAGAGAGAAGCCATAGAGTGAGTACAGTGTATTTTGACAGAAGAAAGTGACTTCCTACTCCCCACTGTCCTGCCCTATCTTTTTCTGACTTTACTAGCAAACAGGGACAAATATTTCTGACAATTAATGAAATTGTGTTTTTCACTGAGTTTTTGTTATTAATAGCTGCTTTACAAGAACATTTGCAATGCGGGAGTGTCTCTGTGTATAGTAGTGCTTTTGCATGAGGATAACTTTGCAAATTATGCTAAATAGAAATAGCAAGAAAATTCAATAGCTCTTGAATCTATTTTATTGTAGAATTGGAAACTGAGAGGTTTTATAAAAGCCTTTGACAAAGAAAGCATATTCTGACTGGGTCTGCTGTGCTTACCCAGAAGGTAACACTGGCCAAGGTGACTTGATTCGCATTTGCGTGTGCAGTGTTCTGCATCTGTAGACTTGTAGAGTTTCTATATAAGTCTGAGATCAAATATGAAAAGCTCTACTTTTGGGTCAAGAAAGACCACAATAAATACAGCTCTGAGCAGCTCTCTTCTCAGAGCGGTTATCTGGGAGGAATAAGTGGAAGACCATAGCTGCAGATTTTAGGAGTCGGTTACTGTATCTGTTTTCCTTTTGAACATAAAACATGGATTAGACTCAGCAGACTGCTCTGTGTTTCAGCCAGACACTTCTCAACTAGGCGGCAGATTGGCCTCTTGTTTCCCTCTGTTGTGACTGTGGATTAGTGCTAACAGATGGGCACAGGGTGAAAGAATTGCCAAGCTTGTGTTTGAGGACTGAGCTAAAATGCCCAGATTCCTTTGTCATCCTGGCTTACAAAACGTGAGTCCCAAGCCCTCCCTTCTGAATCCAAGATGCATGCATGTTGTGAAGACACTGAATTTTATTTTAACAGTGATGATAAAAGTGGATGTTGGGTAGTGAAATTTTGATACCCCCTCCCTCTGATTTTTCTCTGTCCCAAAACTTGTGTTAAGAAAACAGTTGGCTAAAGAGAAGCTGAGGGGGTGTGTGGGGCAGAAGGGCAAAGATGTCAGCCTGGAGACACCGACGGAATGGGACCCCATCCCTGGAGGGCTGACTGGAGGCCACCCACCAGACAGAAATGGCTGTACTTGAGCCAGTTCCTGAGGCAGGAGGCTCAGGCCTCTGGAGACCATTCCAAAAGGAAGAAATGAGGGTGTTGGGCTGTGCAGAAGGCTCTCCAGGACCTTGTTCTTCTCAGTGTCACTTGTTCCTGTTGGGGCAGCTCAGAAGTTTTACCAGGCATTAGCAGTGGCAAAACTCAAGCACGGAGGATGTGTACTCCTCGGCCAGGCAGTGACAGTCCTCATTTGTTCTGTGTCTGTGGAAGCTTGGGCACTGCAGCCTCTGACCTGAAATCCTGGCGCGATTTATGGCTGTCTTCAGTTCTGGTGCTTATTACAGTGCAGACATGAGACAAATCAGTCATCCTTAAGGTTTTGTTACCTGACATTGTTTCGTTCATCCTGGCAGGGAAGAGGCTCAGTAATACTGAGCTGTCTCAAGGTGTGAAATGATGTAAATAAATAAATATATTTGTTAAACTAGTGAAGCAGGAGACGGGAGGAAAGAGGACTCTCTCTTGAAATGGCAGATGCATCTGTGTCTGGTATTCATGCTCAGTTATTACTGTTCTTATGATCTTAAATAGCATAATACCATATAAAAAAGCCAAAGATTAGAAGAATTATTAGTGCTCACTTGTAATTACAGTGAATTAGCTAGGTCTTGCATACTGAGAGAGCTATCATTTGTAATAAGAGTGTACCTATTAAAGAAAAAATGAAAGTCATAACTGAGGGTATCTTTTTGAAGAATACAAATATCTACAAATACTTTATAGAACAGTAGTTCTACAATAGCTTCCCAGCTATTTGGCGGTGGATATGTGCAAATCCTCTGTATAACCTGCAGCAATAACAGCTGCTAGTGTGATTCTGAGAAATACCACAAAAAAAAAAGGCCAGAAGAATAATAAGAGAACTTTTAAGAAGGATGGCAGTGATCCAGTAGTACCATCCCTCCAGGACACCATTTACCAGTAATATGTATAGTACTTAGCTGAAAATACTGTGGTTGAGATGGAATTGTATGTTGAATCCCAAATGCTTGTGTGTGTGTGTGACTTCAAAGGCCCAGATAGCTTTCTTATTCTGAGCATCAGTTGCTCCCTGAGATTCTGACTAGACTCCAGCAAATTACCACCTCAGTGCCTAACTCTTCCTCCTCACTATTTTGTTGCAAAATAGTACTGCAGTATTATTTTGCATTTGTAATTAGCTTTTTGTGTCAGGCAGAAAAGATTATCTCTTTGGTATTTTTAATCAGTTTTTCTTATGTTTCTTTAGCAAGGGACAGCCGAGTGAAATTGCTACTGTTTTGTGTGCAGCAAGGTGCCCTGTGGTCTTCCAGTAAATTAAATCACACTACGATTAATGCTCCCAGTCAACAAAAATCCAGTTCATCTAGCTGTGAATGTGCAGTGTGGAGTTAAAGGGCACCTTGTCCCTGCAGCGCTCATTGCTTTTCTTGAGGGGAAAAAACTCCTGGTTCTCTGAAGTCATCAGTAGAGCCATATGTAGAGCCACATATAGAAATGAAGAGATTATTTTGATGAGTTATCATTTTTATGAGCTTAACTATTGATGAGAATTACTTATAATTCAGAAACTTCAATCAATGTTTTAAATAAATAGTAGAAAAATCCCCTAGAGGTCTTTTTATGGTCAGGGTAAATGGGAAAGATTTATAGCATCTAAGAACGTATCGAACAGGAAACAATTCGGTAGAAGTGCTCAAAGGACTGTGCAGGGAGCAACGTGTGTTAATAGGCATCACCTTCAACTTTCAAAGGAACTATATAGCTGCATGATGACTGAACTCTGGGAGAGAAAACAGATCTTACCAATTAATCAGAAAAAAAACAAAACACCACTAAACCCAATAAGTAGCAATTCACTTAAAAATGGCTCAAACTTGTAGTCTGAAACGTTATCCAGGCTTGTTCTTTTGCCTGTGCAACAAACAAGTATATATTGGAATTCACATGAATGTGGTAGAAATTGTCCAAAAACTTTTATCAAAAACTAAGACTCTGAATATGTGTTACGTCTATTGTCCTTCAACACACTCCACATGTCCTGATTAGCAATCAAGTACAGCACAAAAACACACAGAGGAAGGTGAATTTCAGGTTTAATCAGTTTAGGGTGTTGTACACTGCATTAAAAATTTGAATTCTTTTTCCCAAGCTTGATTATCAAATGGAGAAGTACCGGTGGGCCTCATTAACTTGGTGAGCTCCCTTGTACATACATGGAAGGTCCTATGACAAGTCTGTTTTGTAAGAGCCTTTAAAATAAGCAAGAACACAACAAAATACTCCCTGGAAATTGGCGGAGAAGCTATGTAAACCAAAACGAAAGGTTTTTTTTTTGTGTGTGTTGTAGGAGGCGGCTCTTGAAAGATGCCTTAAAGCCTTCTGTCAATATGGAATTTGTTGCTTATTATTGAGGAAGCTCCTGAGGAATAGGCTGACTTGCTTTGTCACAGGTAGTAGGTAGAAAGTCTTGAGAGATGTAAATCAGATTAGTTCTGCAAGCCTGTCCTTGCTTATTTAAAGCTTAACACGCATTCCTCTTCTGTTGGGAATTAGTTTGCACATGGAAATAGTCAAATAAGAAGGATAATATACTCTAATATACAGACTACAACCAGGATTTTGGCATTTCAATCCTTTGGATTTACTTGAAAACGTCGGCTTTAACTCCCTTGCATTAGTTTCCCATGCATGATATTTTTTTTCCTTTGTTGAATGCTTAGCCTGTCCATAAAATTAGGTCCAACTTATGCAAGCTCAATATTTGTGACTTTAGTGAATTGATTTACGTGTGCAAACTCAAGCATATATAGGACCAGAAGAAACAGAGCTTGAGATGCGTATCTGGGGGGAAGGGAATACCAAGTATCTATTTTCAATACTGCCTGATGAGACTGACTGGCTGGAGACAAGACAGGCAATGGTACTCAAGTTAATCTGTAAATAGCTGCTCAAGCAGAAGTGCATGCTTTAAAAAAAAAAAAAATATGCAAAAATAAAAAAGCAAAAAACATTGTGAACTATGAATTCTATAGAGCTAATGTGCAATGAATACAAGACATCATTTAAAAAAAAAGCTTGATTCATCAGGTTGTGTTGTGATAGTTTCAGAAATTATTAGAGGAGGATGTGTTTTCTTTTTTTTCCTAAAATAAATAAATAACAGTGGCAAGCTGCGAAGATGCTTGCAAGTCTGGAGCACTGAGTGGAACTCTAAGCAAAGGGTAACGGACAGCCTGTTGCATCTTTTCCACCCAAAAGTCAACAGATTATGCCTGCTGTGAGAATGCCACGTTAATCTTCATTTGTTTTCCCTCATATCCAAGTCATATTTAATATAGATGGTTTACTGGATCTCTAAACTTAATTGACAAGCTTGTAAATTTATGGTGCAAGTTGTCCAAGAATGTAACACTGAAGAGAAATACGATGGTCTGCTTGGCTTTTGCCTGATATATTTGGCTGGTCCAAGGTTACCCTCGAGCTGGAACAGTGTTTTGAAAAAACAGTAAGAATTAAATGCTCTGAAGGACAGGAAATGTAAGAAACAAAGTGATAGAATAAAAAGGTTCTGCTCAGTGTTTTTCTGGTGTTCCTGAAATAGTAGGCATTGTACTGGAGAGACCATAGAGCTTTGTTACAATTCTATTAGAGAAACAAAAGCAAGTGTTCTTGTAGCTTTGTGGTTGTATTACGGTCACAAATTTTTCACAAATTTGGGAACTTCTGTGGTAGATGAGTGGAGACTCCAAGCATCTTCTAGAACAGAGCAGACTTTTCTGTTTGATGTCCTGTCTGTGTTTCATCATAACTTTAATCAAGATGTATTTAGACAATCTGGAAAAAAGGGGTTTAAAAAGTAGGTGGCTTTTTACACACCATGCTGTATATCAAGTCCAACAGATGTAAGTCAGCTACTCAAGGAATTATTTTGGCAGCCAAAATTACTATGCAATATAGGTTCTCTGTCAGGTCACTGCTAATTTCCTAAATGCAGTGAACTTAAGACCATTATATGTTGGAGTAGATGTTGCCAGACTTCTAGCTTTTTTTTTTCCTGGGGGTCTAGGTATTTTGAAACCCCAAAATCTCTTGGGTATCAGGTTTAAACTATTATGTGTAGGCTATAAAATACAAGATTGGCTGGTATAATGATGATGTCTGAAGAATATAAATGTTTGATTGACATAGAAGGTGGATGTAAGGAGCTGGAGGGAATGTTTACTGATTGATTGAGAATGTAATATTTAAATCTTTTTTTGATTATAGTAGTCAAATACAGTATTTTCACGGGGAGCATACTGTCCTCTAGAGACTTTGGATCCCTATTCTCTAATCAGGTTGATGAGCACATTAAAATACAGATAGAGGAAAAATCACAGAAGAGTTGATTATCTCATGTGAAGAAGCTGATAGAGGAACATAACTGGAGCACTTCTACAAAAGTTTCTTTGGGTCAATAGGAAGGAGTATCACATTTAAAGATGCAAAAGGAAAAACTATAGCATAACAAAAGTACAGCAGGTATTTTGAGAAAATTGGTTGACTGGCCTTGTCACAGCATTTCATTGCAGAACATAGGTGGGAGCTTCTGTAGAAACCTGGATGGTGTTTGCACCAGTTTTGGAATGGGAGACAAAATATTATATGCTTTAAGCTTAGCTTTTCAGTATGATAGGTGAGATACTATGCTGTTTCTTTCACCTTTTTCCATTCTCCTCAAATTGTGAAAATAGGTTTGAATGTGATGTTTAAATGCACAAAAAGACATTTTCCAAGCGATCCAGGATTCACATAAAGAAAACAAAGTTCTTCTGAGGAAGGGCTTAAAAATTTATGAAAAGAAGTTCTCCAGCTCACACTGACTTATTTTTAAGTTCAGAGACTTAAATTTAAAACCGCCACTTTTTGATGTAGCTCACTCAACTGAAGCATTTTGTTCAGATCACAGACATCCTAGCAATCTACCGGTGAGTAGTGCTGATGTGCCCAGAGTTCCCAGTGATGACTGGAAAGACTATCTTTATTTCCTGTTAAAAACCAACAGCTTAGCTACAGGTAGGAAAATGGAACATTCTGCATTTGTGTTTTATTTAGCTGGCAATAAAGCCATTCCTGCAAATGAGAGCTGAGAGTGCTCACACGTGATATTTGCATTTGGTCTAGGAATGTTGAAACATAACGTTCTCAGGAAAGAGTTTGACCCTTTGTATTATGGTGAGAAAATCCAATCTAATCTTCTGAAACAAGATATATTGCAGCCTCTGCCAGTCTTGCTGCATCTCCCTCTAGCAGCAATTAGATCACCGGGTGAATGTAAGACCTCATACTGCTGCACTTCATACAGTAGTCCCTGCATTGAGTCCAGGAGTTCATGTATGACCAGTGCCTACAGAGAGTTATCTATGGAAGGATGGCAGGATCCTTCTTCCATTCCTTTGTTCACTTTCCACCTTTACAAATCTGCAGGATTTGTACAATCAGGAGCAAGTGAATGGTTGTGAGGAAAGCGTGAGCTGAAGTCTGATCCTTGTCCTTTGTACATCAGATCTGCACAGAGCCCTTCCCAACCAGATATGAGCCCCCTGCCATGCACAACAAAAGGCTGAGGGGCCACAGCCGGAGCCGAGCTGAGTCAGACCAAAGAAAGCCTGCAGAGGAGCAGCGTGCTGCCAGGTTGAACGAGCACCTCACCAGTACGTTGACATGGCTTCCAGCCAGCTCAGGCCTGTGGCAGAGCCAGCTCACCCCCGCAGCAAAAGGCTGCGTGTGGCACAGGCTCCTGTACCTGCAGAAATACTCCTAGCTTTCCTCATACTCTGAGCTAAGCTTACAGACAGAGCCTCTTGAGGGACCAGCCTTGCATGCTAGGCTTGAGCAATAGTTCTAATTAAATACCTGAATAAATCTTTAACATTATGATATTAAAATTTGCCATCATGATGATTGGCTCATTTATGTAACCTGTCTGAAAGCAAATATGACTTACAATTTGCAGTGTGAGTACCAGTAACCAGCTGCTTTTAATCACTCATGCATTGAAAAGGGCATTGCACAAAAATTACTGAATACTTTCCAATATCTAAACATGTGTTATTTATTTCCAATTTCTTAAAAAGTACAGAGATTTGGTGAGTAAATTATTGTTGTTAAAAATAGAACAAATAATGACCGAAGAGCAAGAATGAACTGTCAGCATTTTGTGGAATTTCCTGACTAACGTAAGCTACAAAAAACTTTTCTTAGAAGTGAGCAAACTGGGATAGAGTTATCACGAGGTAATGAGCTCAATGAGTGAGGTAAGAGAGCAGAGATTTATTGTGGGTTGATTAAACAGAATATATTCATCCTGACCTTCTTGAATCATGAAAGTCTTGTGACAGCTTGCATTTCACTTGTTATCTAACTTGTTACTTTTCATCAGCTGCTCATACACTGTGTATGGGGGGAAAATAGAAAAAATGGTGAAGTTATTAGAGTCATCAACTTCTTTAATTAGTAAAGACTAAAACAACTTGGAAGTGGATGGTAGAGGATTTCAGACTATCTTTCCATCTTTCTAATGGAACGCTTTTCCTTTGAGGCGAACTCCCAATTTCCACTAGAAAGACTTCATGGTCAAATCTCCTCCTCCCCTGTGCAATTATCTATCTGCAATTGCCACATAGGCTGCTAGATTTTGTTTAAAATATTTGGCACGTTCCAACCGTAACATCCATTTTCACCGTTAGACTTGGTTTTTGACTGAGTCTTCTTGCAAAAAGATCTTAAGGAAGAATCAGTTCTCCTTTATTTTTCCTTCCTGCTCTGAGTATGGAATGCCTGTTACAATGCCTTTTTTGAAAGCTCCTTTTCACTGGCACAAATGTCTGCTGGACTGATTCGTGGCTGTATAAATGTGGATTTAAACAAAACCCACAAAACAATGATGACTTGACAGCAAAAATATAGAGCTAGATTCACAGAATCACTGAAATTTAAACTGTTTAAAATTTTATTGTGTGGAAGTTGGAATGTGCATAATTGCTCCTCTGGATAAAAGAGGATTTCCTCAATTCTTTTTACTTGCTGAAGGAAAATTCACGTGTGGCCATCCCTCAGTGCAGTGTCTCTACAGGTGATTGGCTGACATAATGTATGTTGGCCAGCTTACTCACTCCGGAAGCGGAGCCTGTTCTTGCAACTGGCTCAAAGCTAGAAATAAGATACCACCCTAAATGTCTCATGCTAACTTAGTAGTTGATGGGGAGAAAGGAGGGAGGGAAGTGTAATTTTTGTTACATTGTACCTAACATATATTTACCTTGATGCATTTATGAAAGTAACTTTTGGGCAAAGCTCCATTAGACTCCAAAAACTATTTGCACCAAACCTATGTTATTTGTATTGTAGTACAAACTGGATATATGAACAAAGGATACAGACATATCAGTTAATGCTTTGCAAAAAAACCACAAAACAAACAACAACAAAAAACAACCACACAGCCAAACAACCATGATAGCAGTAGCCAGTCCCTGCCTCAAATAATTTAGAGATACTCATGTCAGCTGTGATGACTAAAACTAAGCTTTCTTTAGATCAGTTGGCTTAGAGCTGCCAGAAATGCAACAGCATATGCTACAGAGCAAATCTAGGAATACTGGTAAATATTTGGCTTTTGGCTGTGATGACTGAGTTTAACGATATTGGGAACCGGGTCTTCAATAAGCACAAGTACTGAGAAATGATAAAAGATAAAACTATGAAAGTTTATGCCACACAGCACTGGGGAGAAAGAAATGCTGTTATCCCTGCTTTACAGAATAGCAATGGATATGCAGAAATTGTTCTTGCTGCAGATGACTCAAAGAGCTGCTGTAGAGGTCCAGGCAAACTTCTCTTGCTACATTCGCTCTGTGGCTACAGATTGAAAGGGCAGCTGAGGTCCCACTGAAGGTCACAGCACACACTTAGAATATTCAAAGCTTTTGAACACAATTTTTTCACCTAGCTCCTGTGGTAGCAAAACCTCAGTTGTAACTAGGTTAGGGATTTGGCTGCTCTGTGTTTGCTGTCAGGGTGAAACAATTATTGCTATCACAATGCTAAATGAGTCAGATGGAGATCAATTGGTGAACAAATTAGCAACAGTATTATCAAGAGAATAGAAAGGTCTGTGATAGTACGCTTTGTTATCATACAGCCCTAGAACAGAAGACACAGAACACATAGATCAAAATATAATTTAGATCTCAATCAAGAGCATCATTGTCATTTAGCTACATTCAGTGAGAGCAGAGAGTAGAGAATTCATCTATATTTCTTTAAGCCGAAATTGTTTTCTTCCAGTATGTGACTGGAAAGTTAGTCAAGTATATTGCTTTATTGGCATATAATTCATGTGCTGACATTATCTCTATTCTAAAAAAGTTAGTAAGCAAAAATCATTCCATAAATTATTTTTTCCTAGTAACTTTTTAGCATGGGTTATTAAAAAACTTGGATTAATCGTCCAAGAAATTGGAACCTAAATGTTCATAAACGTTGATAAATGAGAGCTTTATAATTTTTCTAGTGGGGTTCCTAGAAGTATTCTTAACTACTCACGCTGCTAATGTAACAGTAAATGTTTATGATATGTTGACATGCAGAGATCGATTTAGCATCTCAGGAAACAGTCAGAAGCTGAGGCCGCCCTGTCTGTGCTTGAAACTTGACAGGTGAGGCAGGCAGTCCAAAAGTAATTAATATTTGAAGCTTCTCTCGGGGTCTTTGGGGTACAAAGGATATCTCTTCCTGAGGGAGCCTGTGATGAACTGAAGTGTCTATAGGTAAGTTTGGTTGGTTTTGAAAAGTGTGTTTTTTGTGTGTTTTAATAGAAAAAAAATAAAAATGTTAGAGGTAATGAACTGACACAAACTATTTACAAAGACATTGCACAACACTGCAGGGTGTTTGGCAGGAATCTGGAGAAGCTCCAGTGGAAACAATGGCAACTCCTGTGTTAAGTTGTGCTCCTCCTTTAACTTAAGATATGTAAATAACCTGTATCGTTGTTTGGTGCTAAGGAAGAACTACAATGCAATAGAAAAGATATTCTAATCACTACATCTAATTACGCTGAAATGAGAACTACTGAAAATTTCAAGTGGTAATTATTCTTTTTATTATATTTAATCCAATCAAAGCCAAAACTGCCGCGATCATAGTTTAATATAAAGAAGTCTGATGTAGGGAACATCTAAGAATATGGAACCTTCTGGAGCTTTGGTGCTCTAATATTTGTCATCTTCCTTTCACCCCAAAACACATTGGACAAGCATTTTAACTTACTCAGTGGTTAATGTTTAAAAACTCACGACTTTGTACAAGGCTTCCATATCTTGTTAAATTGGCTCTGTATTTTCTCAACTTAGTTTTATGTGACTTTATGCTAGCTGGCTTTATGCTATACACAGTCTAGGTAATTGCTTACTCGGTGCTAATATGGTTGTGAGCCAGAAAATTTGCATGTTGCTCTTACAGAAAAGGTCCTGTCCGAAATGAGGACTCGGGCTAAACATTTGTGCACACAGTTATATGCAATCATTGCCTGAAAAAGCCATCTAATTATAGTTAGTGCTTTTGCCAAACATTGTTCTAAACTATTAAAACTGCTATAAAACCACACTATAATCCAAGCTAAGCACCCCACGCACTGATATAATCCAGCACAATAGTTTTCTGAAGTAAAACTCTAAAGGGATTAGTTTCTCTGCACACCTGAAGCAGATAAACTGCTTAAGCCTAAACCCTACACAGGACAGCCCTCCCTATGGTACAGATTTTTTCAGAAGAGACCTTATGCAACAGCTTTTCCCTGTCATTTGACTTTATGGAAAGAAAAATGCCGCAGGAATTTGAGAGCCTTTGCAAGTAGGCATTGAGTCAGCTGAGGCTCTAGCCTTGACTGAATCCATAGATTTTTCTGTGTGAAGAGTACAGTGCCTGCTACAAGGCACATATATATAATTCTGTTGAAATCTGAAAGCTGTTCTCTACAGACATCTTCAGAAATGTTACTGAGTGAGGGATGGGGCGAAGGACCATGTTCAAATACTGTCATGGGGAAACAGCTTGAAGTCTGCAACTCCTCTCAAGTGGCATGGCTGCTGTTCCCAAAATTCCTGAATACTTGTCAGACTATAGTTTTTGATTTTTTTTTAATCCTGTTAGCCTGGAAGTTCATGTTTTTCTTCTTGTTTTTCCTTCCTACACTACCTCAGAGCCTTAGAAGGAAAACTTCCCAAAGAACATTTGTAGTCTTACTTCTGTTCCCATCAGTGTAGCCCTCATCTCATCAAGTGTGAGAATGATAGGTAACAAAATATTTGTCCTTCTGGTTGTGAACACATTGGAAGATTCACAACTCTAATGGAAATACATTCCTCACAATACTGATTTATTTTTCACTTCTTGTCAGAGGTCTTTGAAGCACAACATTGAAAGACGTGTTTCTTGTGAAGCAGCTTGCTATTCCCTCTTCCCTCTCTCTTCTTTGTTTTATATCAAGGGTTTGGTACATTTATGATGATACTTTCTTTGTGTTTTTTTTGTTTGTTTGTCTTGTAAGTTCAATTGTCATATGGAAGACAAATTTTGTTGCTCAACTTTATAATAAATATCCTATTTCTTTTTTGGCCAGATTTTTATAGAGCCAGGCGTATAGCTCATTTTGGCTTTCACTGATTAAAATCTGAAAGCACCACCACACTTGGTCTTGTCTTTTCCATGATTTTCCTGTTGCGGTTTGAGGTCTTTCCTCTTTGTAGCTGATGTTGCTTGCTTTAGTCACTGTGTGAGATTTATTTCAAAAACAATGAAGGTGAAGCATTTGCTTTCACGTTGTCACCTGTTGTTTAAATTCCCTTTCCCATATACTTAATTTCTGCAGGGATAGCCGGATCCTAAGGCTGTTGTGGGATCTTTGAATTCATTTGAATGTATGTATTGCAAGAGTTCCTGCTCTTAAAAGCACTGAGGAAAACAAAGGGATAATAAAGATTCTTTAATCTGTGCTTGTGAAATGAATACAACTTACTTGCTCAAGTAAGAGAATCTAATTCTATAGATTTGATTTACTCTGGGACAGCCAGTAAGTGCAGCTCTGCACTACTGGGCCCTGTTGGAAAAAGGGTGGCTTGCTTTCTCTCCTTTCAGGGAGAGAACTTCTTTCTTTGCCTTAGCTCTGGGACAGCTTTTCCCTGGGCTATTTCAGCATTCAGTGTCAGAAGAAAACAATGTTTTCTGGTTAGACTGCAGTGGAGTTCCTCTGAACTTCCTGCTGATTTGTATGCTTTGCAACGCTTGGCTTTTCAGGTTTAACATGCTTAGTACTTTTCTGTTAATTTCCTTTATAATAGGATTTTAATACATAGAAAGCAAACAATCTCTTTGGAATGTTTAAAGTCCTAATCTGTCTGTGTAAATCTCTTATTATCTAAGCATTTTCTAATGTTGATAGTAATTTTCAAAGCATTTTTTATGGCTTTCATGGGAGTTCTGATTTGCATTTGGTGTCTAGGCATGTAGTCATTTAAGTCCGTTATAATGTATTAAGTACGTGCTTATTAGCATGAGCACTCTTGCGGTCTTTTAGTCTGGAAGGTAAGACTGTTGAAGCTCATAAAAGTGGAGAGGTATGAAGATGACTAGAGGTTTTACCAATTGCGAAACTGACCACAGTGAACATAATGGTGGCATGGTATGGAAATATTGGTAGGAATATTTCTTGTAATTTCAGTGGAAGAAAGGTGAGCGAATAAAAGACCGAAGTCAACTTCAGTGGAGTAATAAATTCAGCAACATAATTTGAACTTATTTAAATCTATTTTTCAAGGACTTTAATCAGGAATTATCACTAATGAAATCAATATTTTTCCCTATGCTTTTTGTTGTGTTGCATTTCTCTGCTGCACTCTGGACAGTGCAGGTGTCATTTTCTGTTGACTTCAACAAAATAATTACTGATATTTATGGAAAAGTTCTGGTCTCTATTTTACTCCTATGTTAAATGCATATAAAAAGTCTTGCTTTTTTTTTTTCATGCATGTGCATGCTTTAAACACAATTGTCCCTCACACAGAATGAGTTTCAGGAGTTCAAAATTTAAAGACCTTTTGAAAGATTATCTTAGGCACTGATCTGGGAGCTGACACATCACTACTTGGACCGTACAATCTCTTCTGATTTCCTAAAACACCAAAAAACCCTTAAAGAATTAGCATGTTTGTTTCAGCATGTTCTCTTCTGCAGGGATGTCTGACAGAATTGAATAGAAATTTAGATTTTAAAGCCTCTATGAAGTTAAACTTTGTTACTAACAAGCAATTTAAACAATATAGGGATTTCTGTATAGCATTTCTTCCTCAATTATTTAATAGCCCATAAGACAGCTAAAGTGCTTTTTACTTTGCTCTTTCCATACTGAATAATAACAGCCAAATGAATTTAAAGGACCTGCAAATAAATGAAAAACATTCTTATGCAAAGCTTGATGCCAAGAACTCGTTGCTGAAGCATATGACTGAATCTCGTTACTTAAGCACTAGAAACTACTTTAACTGTAGAAGGTTTTGTCTAATAATGTATAAGCCTTCTGTCTTTGACGTAGAGCCATGACAATGATCTTAGTAAAGGATTATGGGTGTTGTGTTAAGCAGAGGAGAAAGCTACTTTTAATACCACAGTATTAAGCGACCACAGTGAACTCTGTAACAGCACAACTTATCTTAACATGTTTAGATTTAATTAAGCTTAACAACCTGAATTTGTCCTATTTTAACAGGATTTAAAATCAACTATCCAGAGGTTACCAGTTGTGATTTGAATTTGTCTAGAGCCTGCACCAGTGGCTACGTAAGTCACTGAACAGATTACTGTGGGCTTTGGATCAGGCTGATCTGCGCACAGATGCACACCCTGACTTCAGCGTAACAAATGGCAAAATACATATTTCTGCAGCCCTCCTGTTATCTGGCAGCTGTTCCATTAACATCTTTCTGAACCTACAAGACTACTACCCAGTTAATGGCTCATAATGCAGATATGTAATTGTTGACTGTTTCCTGCTAAGTAAAGTAATCTCTGTGCTCTACTCAGTTATTTAACTCTTCATTTTGCATTTCTGGAATACAGATCAGAGCCCAAAAAGGAGGGTTCAGCATCTTCCTTTTATTCAGTGTTAAATCTGCTGGCTGTTGAAATGCATGTTTATAATCCCTCTAAAATATTTTAGAGATAATTGTTTTGGATTTGTCCTAACTATTTTTTCACTATGCCTTAATTTGTGTTGTTGCTCAGTTGATCAAATGTTCTTTTTTTCTCTTTTAAATTAGTGTAAAAACTAGGATATATATTGATGCCTGTTATGTGAGAGAGACTGTCTACCAAAAGGGAAGGTTCTGAAGGAAAGTGTCAAATAGCTATGGATAACAACATCTAGAATAGATCAGCATTGGCAAAGGGGTTCACAAAGGAAAGGTAAACACAACTGGCTGTGTGTCCCAAAGTTTTCATAAGCTGTGAAACTTCCCTTGCAAGTTAATCTGAAGTTTCCTGTTAGAGTGTAGGCCACAACCATCTTTTTTTCTTGTTTTTTCTCCAAGAGAAATTATGTTTAAAAAAACCCACAACACTATAACCCTGCTTCCTAAGCTAAACTGTCTCCATTATTTTGGAAAAGAAAATACAGTAGTCCCTAAAGAAGCTGGAGTACAGATGAGTGCAGGTACTGTTCAGCTCCCTACTGCCTTCCTTTGCTCTCCTTCACTCTGCAGCTTGTAACTCTGTGCCTTGAACTTCTCTGTCAGGAGAGGCTCTCTGTCAGGAAGAGCTTCAGAAATTAAAATCATGTCCCTAGAGACAGAACGGCATACTGAGCAATATAGTTCACTGATATACTAGTACAGAGCATAATGATCAGAAATACGGAACGCTCCTGCTGATCTTTAGTGGAATTTACTATTTATATAAGCTGAAGTTTAATCATTAATGGATGGATATGTGGGGTTTGAATGCAAAAGATACAATAGCTGTCCTAGTTTTTCCTCACTTTTCCTTTGTTTGTGTGTTACATTTGAATAAAATTGGAAGTACATTATTCTGCAGAACTTGCACGCACACACACAAAAAAGTGTATGCATGTACGTTCTCTTCTCAGGAAGAAAACTTTCCAACAGTTTCAAAACCTGATACTTTTGTCTGGATTTTGTGCAGTGTCCTTTCCAATACAGCCCAGCAGAAAACTTGTGTTTTAAATTTGCTATTAAAAAAGACAGTTATTGGAAGCAAGGGATGACATACAGCTTTATCTGCCTGCCTAAACCTCCCCTGTTTGGACCTTGTTTAATCATTGGCTAATTTTTTAAGAAAATAAATTACTGCTATATCAGCCTTGTATACTGAAAGAGTGTGCGTTCAGTGAACACTTGTGAACTGTTGGATTCAAAGTTGAAATTGTTGTTGTCTTTGCAATTCATGTAGCTTCTTTGAATAATTTTCTGCACAAAGCCATTCAGAAATCCCTGAAGGTTTCTGTAACAGCAGGGGTGAGTGCAGTGCTCAGAAAGTAAATGCGCTTTGAAATGATTGAAAGAAGTTTATTTCAGTTGATATATTTCCATAGTGATAAAAGTCCACAAGGTATACAAATTAAGTTAAATTAGTCTAATCGCCTCAGGGCAATGCCAAGCATGATAAAGTGAATGCCCAAGTTTTGTTTCCAAAAGCTCCAACTCGTAGAAACGCTTGTATAGCGTATGCAGTTAAGTGTCTCCCTAACATCCATAACATTTATCATGTTATGATGTGCATTCTTTGCAGTGACCTCTTGACTTCCTTAAGTGCTTTGTAGTAAGACATGATGTGATCCAGTGTAAGCGCTGTGATGTTAGGGGACGGTGATGAGGGGGAAAATATTTACTACCTATTTGTGCAGTATCAACTCTCTACCTCAGAATTCAATTTATCACCATCCTTGTTGCTATGTATTAAAAAAAAATAAAAATAAGCAATTGTCCTCATTTTCCAGGAATGTTGATTTAGCTTTTAATTCAGTAAAATGATTCCATATTCAGCAGAACATGTGCTTACATCCTCTTGACGTTTACTATGGAGAGAAAAAAACTTGATCCAGAGATAAAGGTGCACACTTCCTTGTTCTGTCACAATATTTTTGTGTGGCCTTGAACAAATCAGACTGTTCTGAAGAGCATTTTGGTATCCCTGCTTCACTTGCTGAATGTGTGCTTCTAAAAGCTTTTTAATGTGATCTTCGTGTACCAGCACTCTTTCTTCTTATCTTCACTTACCTTTCTTCTGTTGTGGATGCAGTTGTAACTATAAGCTATTCAAATACTAGGGGAATGAGGGCTTGAGATATCTTCGTATCTTAGGCTTAAGTATGTTTTAAGTATATGCTTATGTACTTTACTGAAAGGGAATCAAAAGCTAGAAAATCTGTAAAATCAGTACCTCCTAATTTTCAGGATAACTTCTTTAAAGTAAAATGTGCATTCCTTAAAAGCCAATTATATTCAGATTTTGTCTTTTATTTTCTGAATTCAAGCTTCTGTGGACATCTAGAGCTCCGTCAGTTATCCTGTGGGGTCTGCTTTGGGGAAACAAAACCAGTTGTGTCAAATTTGTTGAACAAGTCCAATAGTATTGTTTCATGTACGGTACTTAAACTGGTCTGCTGGTGAAAATGGGAAGCACATATGTATTTTTTTTCTGTTATATGAATTCAAATTTAAAGCCTCTAATGTTATTGCTGACATCTTTCTTTATGTTGCAGTGTATGTGTAAAAAGTGTCAACTTCAGATTGGAATGAGTGGGGAAAAAGCTATACACTTGATGATTAGAAATTTAGTGCAAAGTAAAATTTATTGAGAATTTGGGTTAAACTTGGTAAATAGTATGTGCTAGAAAAAAGTCAGGTAGAAGCGTGAAAATGTAAAGCACTTTGATTTGATATTTTGTTAATGTTTCACCTCAAAAACACCAAAAAGTTCCCTTTCAAAAATGAAATTTCTGGAAGTGCCCTGTTCACTCAGAGTTGCATTTGATGTTTTTATACTTGAATTTGAACCATTTGCTCTGCACTAATGTGTTCGTTAAATGTTCTGGTACAAATGGTTTGATAATCCTTCTATTCCCTTATTTCAGCATTTAAACAATGCAATTTTTTTCTAAGGGTTGAAGCGTTTGAGACTTTAAAACAGTCTTTGCTTTGAAAAATAGATTTGAAGTAACTTTCACTGGTGGTTTAAAATCTATGGTGGAAGTTGAGCTCCATTTCTCTAGCTGAAGCAGGCCAGTAGCACCCCGTTTGGATGCAGGCAGTATGGTGGTGCTGAGCACTCTGTCAGGCTTGTTGGCACTCTAATGTAAAGCCAGATGATGCCCCTAGGGACACAAGAGCATGAAGTACATCACTGGCGATACAAGAGAGAGCTTTATAAATTGCAGAACTGCGGTTACTATTTTAAGCAGCAAATTAAAGCTGCCCATTAAAAATGTTGTGAAATACGATGTTATCTTCAGGTTAGAACAGCTTTCTGATGACATGATTTTAGTTAGGTTGGAGAATTTCAGCCTATTGTTAATACTCATCATCCAGTAATTGAAGATGGATATATCATTAGATTTTAACAGTTTTTCAATAAAAATACATTTAATTCAATGTACAGTAATCAAATCCCTTCTCACTTTGAATTAAAATGATTGGTAAAGCCTTGGTTTGCAATTAAATGTAAAAAGGCTTCTGAGTTCACAAAAGGCTGATATGGAAGATACTAACTGTTTGTCTAGGTATCTTTCAACACTTAAAAAAAAAAAACAACAACCAAACAAACAAAAACCCCAAACTAACAAGCAATCAAAGCCAAAAACCCAACAATTACAAGACTTCATTTCTGCATTCAGAAATGTATGTACTATTGGTGTTTTTCCCACAGAAAAACTGCAATGTGATGTTGTACATACAGTGCTATGGTAGTTCTGTTTTCCATGCATAATTGGATGACTGATTTAAATAGCATCTCTCAGTGATAGGAGAAATAAATAGGCAAACACACAATTTTCTTCTTTACTCTTGGTAAGTGGATCTGTCATTGAAATGATGAGGTTTTTCTAGTGCAAAGAGAAGCAAATATTCTATTTGAGAATACGATGTGATTGTGTGAGTTTTTGGTAAATATTTGAATTGGATTACTGGTCAGCTGTGACTGTACTGTGAAGAACAAGACAATATTTGAAGTGCACTCATCTTGGAGTTAATGTTGCGTTAGTCAGAATCTTTCAGGATGGTAAACTGGCGTTTTGTTGCTCTTAGCTTACAAGTTTGGCTCGAGAACCTTCCTGCATACCGGTGGCTTTTGATTCCCACCTCTGGAGGCATGTTTTGTACCTTCACCACATAGCTGAGGAGCTGCAGTTTTGTTTGGGCTTGATCACTGTTGACCTACATTCTAGCTAGATTCAGAGATGATTTGAGAATTGTCTCATGCAGGAATGCCCGTTGCATTTTCTAGGTTTATAATCAGTGATTTGATGAATCTTCTAACACAATGACTGACCTTTCTTCTCTCACAGCTCCTCCAGAAGTAAATTCCTCAGGCTGCTAGCCTGCCATGCACGTCACTTTTTTTTGTTTATTTTATCATTAAACATATGCTGAAATGTAGGGTAGGACAGATGTTTGTGTGAGCTGGATATATGGCGAAGGTACCAGCAAAGTTGTTCTCCCTGGGCATTCCTGTGCTGTTCCACCGAAAGAGAGCTCTTAGGAAGCTTCTATATCATCGCCATGATCAATAGCACTGGTTCAAGCCCAAGTATCCAATACTAGTTCCAAATGATAGCAGTTCTCAAGTACATCACAATTTCAAACATTATTTCCGGAATGTATCTTAATCTAACTCCTGTGGTATTCAATTGTGCGGCTAACTAAAGCCTCAAAGAAAGAAAGAAAAGCTGTGGTGTAAATATGTAAAAACAATTCAACAGGTGCTCCACTATCTTTTTAGCTAAATTGTTTTGTAAATGTTTGAGTTATATAACTGCAGCAGGCTTAGCTGAAGAAGCAACACTCTAAATTCCTCCTCAGCTAAACTTGTCTAGGAGGCACTGGTGCCTGAGACATAAAACCATTTCTAATTAAATTGGAAAAATTCTTCCTCTTTCTTCCTTTGTATTTGTCTGCTGAGCAACAAATCTCACTCGTGCAGCTTCTTTCTACGTGGCTACAGTAAATCTAAACCTTTTTTAGAAGCAAAAGTTTATCTTGTTTGCCTTTAAAGATCATAACATTTAAAAAGTAATTTGGTTCCAGCAGGAGCTGGGCTGGATTTGTCGTCTTTTATTTTTTATTGATTGCTGTGAGGTTTATGACTTGGGAAACATGAGAAGGAAGAAATGTGGTGATTACTGTTTTTAAGTGATGATGAAGAGGAGAAAAATGCTTGCACTGTTGACCGAAAATGTTTGAGAACAAAAAATTTCAGTTCGGATATTTCAATATGCAGGCACATTTATAAAGCATGAATCGGTTATTAAAAATCAGATCTAGGTTTTGTGAGTTAAGAGGATTCATAAGCTAATGTTTTAACTGATACCAGCTTTATTCATCTCTCTGACTTACGATTTTCAAAGTGGTTGCACTTGCCTTTTTGAGCTAAGGTTGTGCCTCTTTTGTGTGCTTTGACTGAATCAGTGTCCCAGAAAAGCATTAAAGGGATGCTGCATAGCTGGAGGATCACTTTTTGAGGAAGATGCATGTTGAGATCATTATAAAACACCCCGGCTTTTCACAAGAATAGGAGATGTTTGGAGCTCTAGTTCCACCTTGTATATTGCTTTTAGCCAATGGATATTTTTCAGTCTGTCAGTAGTATACAGAATGTGCAGTACAGTAGCAAATTACTGCTGTGTCCCACTTTATCTTGATGCTTTCAAGGATACGAAGTGTCCATTCTCTCTATTTTTCTTTCAAGTATTTTGCTTTCTAATAATAAAGGACCACTCTCCCTTTATTTCTAAGGGATGTTTATACTCTGTTCTTGCTTGAATCATTCCTCAAGGCTTCAGCAGACCTGAAGTAGACCTATCCTAGACCACAGCTATTCTGACCCCTAAATACATTTGAAGGGTCCAGGCATAGTGTGCACTGAAATCAATCCAAACTACTTTTGTATGGCCAACAAAGCTTCCCCAGTCTCAGAGTAAGCAAGAGAGACATGTTATGTTAAAAATAAAATGCAAATGTCTGAGTTATTTGAATATAATCGCTTTATTAATTTAACTGTCTAACAGATACTGATGACAGTGTAATAATAAGGTCCAAAATGTTCTTTCTCATTAAAGGGATTAATGAACTCACATCTTAAGAATTTCATTTTAATTAATTAGGAATAACTTATACAAGAGAGAGAAGTGCCAAAAAAAAAATATCCTATTGAGGAGTGGAAAATTAGTAAATCTGTTAATGAAGGATGCCAGATGCCAAGGCTTTCATGAAAGGATGCCTACAGTTTTCTGCTTCATGTGTAGAAAGCTATTGGGTGACTGGATATTTTGAAAATTTCAGCACCAAAGGCATTCCCACTCATTGCTATCATATATGCTGAATATTATGTAATCTCTATAGCAAGCACAACAGGCACTTGCTTCAAGACAAAAATGTTATCCCTGCACATAGGTAATGCATTAAAATGTGATATTGCAATTTTCAGTTGATTTTTTTAATCAGTGAACTGATAAGGGTTTATTAGTAATATAGCTTTAAATTTCTCCATAGTTTCAGAAAGTTGAAAAACTGAACACAATTATTTTCCTTGAATTGTGAAGTATGGATTCCTCTCTTGAACTCTAGATCCTTCAAAAATTAAATTTCTAAAGCTGTACTTCCAAAACACTCACTTTATAACTAATCATGCTCTCAATTTCTAAAAAAAAAAAAAACAAAAAAACCGCTTGCTGCCACTACACTGTTTTTTTTTGTCTTTCAGAAGTTAACAAACAGTACAATGGAAACAGTAAGCATATTGCTCTAAGGAAGCAATTTCAGTTATGAGAGCGTTCTGATCTCTTACATCCAAACTGAACATTCATGACTGACTGAAAATGAGCAAACTATATCATTTTGTTTTATGCTTCGTTGGTTTAACTTCCTTCAGCTGTCATACCTGGAATTCAGTATGTGTTGGCTTCAGAATCTTGTTAATGTCAAAAATAACTAACTTGGAACTGCCAAAACCACGATTGATATGTAAACAGATAAGTCTTAAATCTTCAGGAAATGCTGAGAGAAGTAAGTTAGGAGCGAGTGGTTTGCAAACAGATGGTTTATTGAATTAAGATCAGTCTGCAATGTTGCTACAGAGTTAGGATAGTGCCTAAGGAGTCCTTACTGGTACTACAACATTTTTTTTTTTAATATTGCATGCTGTAGGTTCACTTAAGGAAAGATGCTTCTAGCTGGAATTGGAATGGACAGAAGAGCAGCAGACTAACCTGAGAGAAAAGGGCAATGACTTTCCTGAAATTAAACGGCAGCTTAATGACACAGGTAGGAACAGGGTTTAAACCATCTGTTTTTTTTATTCTTGTGCTGTGAGAGAGATGCTAGGCACCTTTCAGACAGTATTTTATCTTGCATAGTGGCTGTTTCAACGTTGTTTTTGGCTTCTGCCTGGTTTTCTAGACCTGGAAATTGTGCAGTAACCAATATGTTGTGCAGGCGATACGTGCAAGTCAGGATGAACATGCGTTTGGTAAGAATAGGCTGTCCTTCTTGGGGATGTTGCCTTTATACATCAGGAATGAATGCTATTTGGGCTGAAAATTCTTTCTCAAAACACTTTGGTTGAAATCAAAAAGAAAACTTATTGCACATAAATGGAGTTTACCGCAACAGATAATTTATAATTATTTTTACACTCTCTATAGAATGCATAGCTATACGTATATATTTTTAGAAACTAAAGCGTTCTTTGAAATATTTACAGATCGCTGTAGATTTCAAAGGCTTTTAATGTCATGCTAAGGTAATACACAAGTGTGCAAGCAAAGAAAAGTTAAATTCAGACTCATCTCAAAGAGTGATAGGATATGGTCACAAAAGTTTTGTAACGGTAAACTTGCATGTGGTCAAGAGGATAGAATAATAGACTGGAAACTGGGAAGCCTGCTTTTTCCTTCTAATCTGCTTGCTTCATAGTTCAGAAAACTGTTTTATGGATTAAAAGCTCTTCTGAGCAAAACCTCTTTCGTACTGTGTATTTGTCTGTATAAACACACATTATGTGCTCATCACCTTTTTCTTATGGCCTGTTGGTCTGACGGTTACAATAACAACAAAAGACAGGAAGGACTGTGTAAGCTTTTAGGCAGAAGCTGTGTAGTATGGGTGAAAGAAAGTAACTAAAAGAGTAGATTTACAGCTCTAACATTCAGTCCTATGTCGTAATAACATTCCTGGTGCAGTCTTAGAAGAAAGAAGTGCCAACAAGCCTTTATGTAGGGCTGGAGTATTTGTGCTTTCTTTCTTGTAATGTTGAGTAATCAGCATTACAATATATTTTTTCTTGTCCATTCTAAATGCCAACTAGAGGAAAACTGTGCTTTTTAGGCAGGCAAATGTAATTTTGAATATGTCGTTGAGTTCAATAACACTGGTCATTTTGACAGACAGAAGAAAATTAGATGGGCGACAAAGCATAATGATAGGTGCTGAAGAAACTCTTTCCCTAACGTTCATGCAGTGTTTGGGAAAAGAACATAAATTGGTGAAACCTGGGCAGTTTTTAGCAAATTGAGGGTGAGCAAAAGACAGAGCACAGTGCCACCTAGTGCCTTCGGCAAAATCAGAGTATTCTCAATCAACTTTCAGGCGGATAGGAATTTCATATATTTTCACTTATTTTTTTTTATTTTAAAGTGGAATCAATGTGTTAGAGTAAAAATCAGGGGGTGGGGCCCTCCATCGGGGGAAGGTCTATTCTGACTTCCAGGGAGAACTGCCTGAGTGTAAGAAACGTTGTCAGTTTGAGTAGATCCCTCCCAAATCCCTTCTTACTGTTGAAATCTGGGGTGTCACCTGGGCAAAGAGAATGGTGCTATGTATCAAATCTCAGTAAAAATTTAATTTCCCAAAGAATGTTAGAAACCATGCTTACATTAAGGCAACCCCCAGCACAGAGTTAGCCTCCTGCTGAGAGGCCAGGTCTGCAGGTCCACCTGTAAGCCTCATGGCAGTCAAAACTTTGCACCCTATTTTATCAGTCTTTTTTCATGAACATGATGGAGTATATGTAAGAAATTATGTGAAGAGAGGGTGAATATTATATAAAAGTACACCGCAGTATTGTTAGTAGTGTGACGTTTGTACTGGGAATCACAGATCAAGTCTGCTCTTTGGGTTGAATTGTCCTCTGGACCTCTTCCTCCCTTGACTGTGGAAAGAGGTGGAAGTGACTGTCTCCTTTTGTTTCTCAGGTGAGTGGAATGAATCCCAAACAGAGAACATATCTGGTTTTGTATACATATGTATGCATATATTATGTTAGGCTGCTTCAAATGTTCAAATTTCACATGTATTTTTGCATGTCCAAGGCAGAGGAAGCAGTAGCTAGGTGACTGCATATAGAGCAAATACAATAGCTCAGTCCTGTGTGTTATTGTGGGATGATAATATTCATGTGGTATTATAATAAGACTGGCAGAATGACAATCTCTACACTTTTCAAATTCAAAGGAAATGAGACAAGCTTGAAGCACCTCATAAAATGCAATCCTGTTTCACTAGCAACAAAGGAGTATCTTTGTCATCTTGGTAATGCTTAAGGATTAGAAGTTACCTCTCATATTAATGGATCTCATCTCCCCAGAAATGAGCTAGTTAGAAGTGAAGTAGTGGAAGATCTCTGAATATAGTACTAAGGAGTGAATTTGCTTAGAGATGAGTTTAAAAGGAGACCTTGGCCAAAGACATCTTAGTTTGGATATTTACTCTTAGAATCTTTACAGTCAACTCCCCTTGGACTGTCTGCATTTCAGTGCTCTGAAACTTGGGAAAATAAAAAGTCATAACTCTTCTTTTTTGTGGTTAGATCTGGTTCAAGTAAGGGAGACTAATCTTTATTGTAATGCCGTGAAATTGTAAGCTGTGTGTAATATAGTATTAAAATAAGTGAAACTGCTCTTTCTGAGGAGTCTAAAGTGGTTGTGTGTTAACTACTCTGCCAAAGGTTTAATTTTAACTTTATTGCTTATCAGAACAACAGAAAGGGAAAAAAAAAGTTATAGCAGTTTACTTTCCACAAGTTATGCACTAAGTTAATTCTGTTGTGATTTTTGTAGAGTCCTGCTATTTGATACCTGCTATATGTATTATTCATCCAAACTATTGTAAAACTCCAAGGCTTCCATAATCTTAGCAGTGAATGTCACTGCTTTAAAAAAACAAAACAAAACAAAAAAAAACCACAACACACAAACAAAAAAAGCCTGACTTCTAGCTATCTGTTATCCTCTCACTCCTTCTGTACAAGGGCAGAAGCAATATGAAGGTGGGTGATCTGTCGGACAATATGGCTAATGTACAGTCCAAGGGAACAATAAATGAGTAATAAAATTATTCATTACAATTGTTCGGTATATGTTTAAAAGCAATCAAAAAATCTAGGAAAAAAGTACAGTAAGGTCGCAGAATAAAAGTGTGCACCCTTAGTATCAACCCCTTTAGCTACCTCATTTAAAATAAGCAGCTTTGAAAAAGAAAATAAGAGGAAAACTGCTTAAGAAATTTCAGTTTCCTAAATTACCTTCCTGCCTTGATTGGTTGCACCAGTAGTGAGATCAGAAGAACTTAAAAGATGTTAATATATTTTTCTTATTGCTTAATTTACTGAAATTAAATTTTTGTTCTTGTGACCTTTGTCATTCACTCTTCACCCCCATTTGCATTTATCAGAGTTCTTTAGTCAAAGTACAAAGTGAAAACTGCAGCACTAATTAAAAATGATCAGATAAAATAGATGTGCATTAAATAGGATGGATGAGTCTTTCATTTGCTCTGCCTTGAGTGCCAGAGCCCTGAAGCACTCCAAGAGTCCTCTTCGTTTCTTGTTCAGTCAGCCCACTGGATGCTCAGACAGCCCTTGCTCATGGCACATAGCTTGTGGCCTTAATTAAATCACAGATGGTAGGTGGTTGTCCCCTTAAAGAATCAATTTGACTTCTTTTCATCTATTAGTTGGTTTGTATTTGAGGGCTTTGATACGTCCTGGAGACTCACATCTACCTTATTACAAAGATCTCCTGGAATAGCTCCGTTAATAGATGGGCGGTATTGCTGAAAATGATCTTGACTTTATGTAATTGGAAGTTGTAATGTGTCATTGGAGATGGTCTGAGGTTTGGCAAATTAAGGGCTTTGTTGATATCACTTGTACCTCCAGGCTTTGCAGAAAAATAAGTGTAAGTATGCTACTAGAATCACCCATTACATATTCTGTTACTACAGTATTTTAAAAAGTGAAATCAAGGATTCTAGAGTCTAAAGCTGTGGATGGTATCAGTAAACCACTTCAGTTGAACCGGGGCCCTGAACTCCTGCTCGAAGGCATGTTTTATAACAAGTTAAATGCTAATGAGAGTGGGCTTGTTACGTAGTAGGGTTTCACCTTCTTTTGTACTCTCTGCTATGCTGTTGCCTGACTCTGAGCCCTCGCGTTTGTATTTTATATGGATTAAAGCTATTGCATTTATTCCTTAGGAAATACCTGGAGCATGAAAGCTGTTATATTAAATTAGTTCATTACAGTATTACATGCATAACTGCATAAACATCCATTTGGTCCTTGCTTTGATCACCTCTGATCTTGGCTTTTACTGCCACTGACTTCTACAAGCCTTTTTTTCTCCCCTAGCGTCTTTTTTAATTCTAATTTGAAGTTGTCAAGAGCAGGTTCTTTTATTTCCCATGATAATGGCTTGCCTAGTTTTTTAATAGTTTTGAACTTAAATCAGTTTTACTGGGGGCATTTTTACATCAATGTTGAAAAGGCATTGATGTACTGGCAGTGTTTTACTGCTGCTGTGTGTGATTCACCTGGAAAAGCACCTTTGCCTGTCACTGAAGGGCACTGCATAAATGTAATATAATATTATTTATTTATTATCATAGTACTACATTGCAAGCTACCTCCAGAATACATCAGTAACCAACCTACCTTGTCAGTTTTATCATCCCAATTTTCTTTCCTTTTTCTCCTTGTGTGTTTTCTTTACTTATGACTCCTTGTAGCATTGCTGTGGTCTTACTCGTTAATTAAGTGCTAGCATCTTGTACTGAATCTACCTGTTTTATCACTTTGGGTCATTCATTTATTAGTTTATACTTTTTTAATGGATGTTTAGAACCAGCAGAAACATTTTAGTCTTGCATTTGCAAATGTCAAGATTGTGTTTCTAATCTTAAAGACTTATTGTACTTGCTGTTGAATCCCAGTAATTTATCACATAGTATTACATTTCACTTATTCACTTATGGTATGCATGGTTAAAGCAGATAATAGGTTACAGCAGACAACAAGCAGATTTCCCTAGTTAATATCTGAAAACGTTGGCTAGAAAACTAGTTGTTAGTAGCGTCAGACTAATGAAATGTTAGATGCCTGGGGATTGAAAGCCAAGAGCAAACATGGTGGGGAAAAATGTAGACCTTGAGCTTGATTGACATGGTGCATGTATTGCTTGAAGCTGCAGAAAACACTTCTCAGATTTTCTGAGATCTTACATATGGTAGTAAAAATGTGGCTTTTTCCATGACCAGTCCTAGGATTGTCCTTAAAATAAGCTACAGGTCTACCAAATAAGTAGACATGTCAAACCTGTAAAAATGTGCTGGGAACACTCATTCATTCTAGCTGTAACAGTGATCGTGAAGAAGACAGCATAATACTGCTCCAACATCACTCCTAGTGAAGGGATCAGCAGACAATGCGGTAGTGGGTGTCTGAAGGGGAAGAGCATACATTTTAAGTTTGAGTGAACATGTTAAGCCAGTTTCAAGTGTTTATATAGGCACGACTTCAGGTGGAGGTTAAATAGGGCTGTCCTCACTTCTGTTCTTCTGGATGGTCACTGCAGTGAGGGCAGATCTCCCTGATGGAGGGAGATAGTTCTCAGAGCCTAACTCATTGGTCCTTAAACTAAATGATGAGATAATCTCATTGCTTTTATTTTGATATCTCTTCACCTGCTGAAGTGATTCAGTTTGATAATACAAAGTGCAATGGGTTTAACACATTTCTTAAATGAACAAGGAAACCGGCTGATATAAGTTCAGAAAGTAAATATCAAAGCTTTCTTGTTGTGGCACTTCTACTGGTGAGATAAAGCATACAATATTAAGCTATGACATTACATCCTGACAATATAATGAAGTACTTAGTGCAGTGTTGTAGAGATTTTACTCTGCATCTTAATCTTATTTTATCTATATTCATTATTAGTCAGGTTAAGTTCAAACAAAGAATGTTATTTTTGGCTCTGAGGATTTTTTTTATTTATTTTTATCCTAGTGACGTGAAATCTGAAGGAGGTTTCTTGTTTCATGTAGCATTTTCCTTTTAAATGGTAGGGAAAGGTGCCATTGCAGTAGATGACAGAGTTAATGCAGTATGGACTGAACTGTGTTACTGAGGAAAAAAACATCTCATGCAGTATAATGTGATGTGTAGTTTTAGATAATTTCCTCTGGCTTTTGTAACTGCTGTGCTACAGTGCTGAAAGTATGAGTACAAATTTCCACTGGATATTGTCTGGCAAAGCTGAGACTATGGAGTGGGAAAAGAAACCTCAAACATGAAAAAAGCTTTAGAGATGAATGGCTTTAATACTTTTGTGAACCATTCTAAATCTACTCATACTAGAAATGCATGCAATTATCCATAAAATAAATCGTCTTTGTCTCATAATTGTCTTAGCTAATTACCTTTTTAGCAAATTAAAAGGTGAGAAGACTGAATACTTATGTCTACATTTCTTCAGCAGTGCTTGCTTATATTGTTCCTTTGTTCATTGATGTGAATCTCCAGTTTAAAAGTGTTAGATTTCCATTTTTTCCTGGTACCCCAAGCAAAGCCGGGCTGTGCAATCTCTGCTGCCTGTAAATAGGAGTGTTCTATAATTGATGAGATCCACAGGTCTCTCTTTTTACAGTACTCTTTCCAAATGGGAGAAAATGCTCCAAATAAAAGCTGCTTGCAATTAAAAATCATATCACACCTTTACAATGCTTGCAGTGCCCTCAGGGCTGGTTTTCTTTTCTACCAAAGCCGAAGACTGACTGGATTGAAAAGAAAATGTGTATTACAGGACTGGAAAGAAGCACAAGAAAGCTTGTTTTATCACTAAGTGAAACATATGAGAATGCCTGTAGAATTAACTTGGTTATCCTGCCTTAACAATAAACCTTTTAAGCTCCAGAATTTGCACAAGTCCTGATCTATGAATAGGAAAAAAATTAACAGCTAGAAAGATAGAGATCTAAGCTGCTTAGAATTGGCTCATCTTGTTTGGATAAGATTTATCATAACAGCATCCCAGCCGGGAGGCAGAACCATAGCAGCACTACCAATGTTCTTGCTGTTTTCCATTTCTCTGGCAAAACTTCCAGATAGATAACAAAGGAGTTAGAAAATGACATGAATTTAAAAATGTGACTCTTTATTGTCTGCCTGTGAAATGATACAATGTGCCATGTAGTATTCAAAAACTTACAAAGTATAATTGCATGTATCTGACTGTCAGCAACTGTTTTGTAATCATCTTGAGAACAAACACACATAGGGGCACATTCTGCCCAAGTCTTGTTCTGCTAATTAGCAATACCTCGGAAGTTCATTTCAACAAAAGAACTCCAATTTTTGATACCCCTGAAAAGGGTCTGCACTCCAAGTGAATTAGGGAGCTTTTTCTATGCAGTTTGTTCAGTTTAAAACTTGAACAGAAGAAATATGAACATGTTTTCAGGCTTGCCCCAGAGCACTCCTGTTGTTCTGGCAATCCACGTGGGAAGCAGGGCTCTCTACCACTCACTGCCTGAAATAATATTCGTTGAAGAAGAAATCAGCATCCCAGTTAACTTACTTCTGTTATTATTCCTACTTCAAAGCTGTATCAGAATTATTGTGTGATCATTTGCTCTGTACTATCTGCACAGATACATCCTCTCTGACTTCCAGAAGCAAATGCAATAAGGTAGAAAGAATCATCTTTGATCCTTTCCCACTGGATTACAGGATAATTTGTTTGGCCTTTGAACATGCATTGAATTATAGGAAGGCACGTGATAAGTAATTGCACTGAGAAAACCCCTATAATCTACTCCCCAGAAGGAAAACAGCACTCTGGTTTTCGTTTATATCTCCAGACCACCCAGATTAACCCAGCAGTAAATGCCCCCTGTATTCAGTTAAGAGGCTTTTGGGCCTGGATGGGAGAGGAGTTAGAGGTTACCTGACTGGGAGCCTGGGTCAGTGCTGCAATATAGGTCACCTAAGTCAGTGTTGGTGCAATATAGATTGCATAATATGCCATAAAGATTGAGTACTGCTGTTCCGCAGATAGCACTTGTATGGTCCTTTCTCTCTTTATGTAACTTCAAGCAGAGTTCTGCCCAGGGAGCTTTGTACCAGATTGGCAATTTTTTTCTTCCCCTGTTGTGTTTGAGACTGAAAATTTGGTCAATCCAAGGAAGGATTGAGATAAGGCAACAGAATACCCATATGAAACATAATCCACTACAGAATCCTGATACTAAAACCAACCACATAACAGTATGGAAAATACTCAGTGCCCTGGAACTCCCCTTTAGCTAGAATTGTAAAAGCTATTTGAGCTTGGAGGAAAAAATCTGCCTCCTTTGCGCGTCCCTATTCCTACTCCTTATTTAAAGAGCTTTGAGCCAGTGCGCCTAGAGGGTACAAATTAATTAAAATCAGTAAAGGTTTTAAAACATGAAGGTGATGCAAAACAATGTTAGAGGCTGGATTCTCCGGTGGTCCGAGCTAATACATGTCAGTGACTTCAATTAAGCTATGCTAGTTCCCTTAACATCAAAGGATTTGGCTGTAAGACTTTGTGATCTATCCAGGGACCTTCTGCTTAAGAAGCCGTTGAGCCAGAGAACTACTGAGGACAGAGTGAAGGTTTCTGAATTGGTATGTCAAGACTAGTGGTTTGGCCAATGTCTTCTTTTTTTTTTTTTCAGACCAAACCTTTTTTTCTTTATTTTTTTTTCAAGGGGGGAAAAAGACCATTTTGGGCTAAGGTGACGCTCTTTTGTATTTCTCATTTGGCTTACCTTGCAAGTCTAGTCATCTCCATTGGCCCTATTAAAAGAAAAATTGGAAACATTTTTTTAAACAAAATTCCGAATAATTTAGTAGCTTTTTTTCATATTCAGATTGTGAGCCCTTCCTTCATCCATTCTGGCTTGCTTGACAGGGGCTTATAGGAAATCTGTTTCAGAGATCTCCCTTATGCTGGCGTTCCCTGGCCTGAACTTACTTTGGTTGCTATTTGTCACTTCTGTCAGACTCTGTCAGTATCTGCATTGCAGGAGCAGTAGCTCTGTCTAAGGGTCTCTTTTTTCACCCCAATAATGCCATGTTCTTCATGTTGTTTAGTGTGGGTTAATACTGCAGTTCCAGCTGCATGCCTGGGGGGCAGGCAGAGCTGGATGGCAGCTGCAAACTAGGTGATATTAGATTTGATACATGCATGATCATAAGGTACGTAGGATATCCTGGTGCTTTGAGCATGTGATATGTTTTCTAGGAGGTATTCCTGACAAGTGTGTTTCTTTGCTGCTTTACTCTGATGTACAGTTCAGAAGACAGAGAGGAATTGTTGGGTATAAAAGAGCAAAGGGGACAATCAAAGAAGATTTCCTTGGTTTGTTAGATTTCTCCTTTGCTTTCACTTTATTGGCCTCCTTCTTAGCTAAGTGCTGTAAGAAAGCAATGATAAACTATAACTGAAGAAGAGAGGGGTCCTAGGTAACACTTTATTCTGTAAAAACATGTGCTTCTTCCAGCTCAGTGTCACTTTCATGAGAGTATCTGCAATCAAGAAATAATAGTACATCTCTTTTGTCAGTTAGCTGTCTGCTTCAAGATATGAGTCCAGATGTCTACCAGAAAACAGATGTACAAACTACAAAAAAATACATCAGCTACATTATTCAGTGAGTAACAACATAAATTCTGCTATATCTCTCTATGCATTAAAACATGTCTGCTTTTTTTCACTCAAGAAAGCACTTCTGTTCAGAACAATGACATACCACTTTGTTTTTGAAATCTCCATAATTTCCTTGGCTAATAAACATCCTAATACTTATTTGAGGAGAGTTATGGCATACTCCTGTTCAGAAGCCATCTGTTTGTTTATACACAGATATTCTGTGCTATCACTTCTTGTCAGTTTTGTTATTCCAATTTCTTTTTCTCTCACTATTTACAGTCTTGAGAGGCATATTACTTCTTGTTTTGCTGACCTAATGTTAATACTACATGAAGATTTTGAACCTTTAAATTTGACAAATATGAAGGCGCTGTGTCTCTTAAAGGTCTAAAAGAAAGAAATCCAGAAAGTGACAGAAATGCAGTGACAAATACTGGCTGTCTTAGAGATGCCAACAAGAAGTTATCAAGACTAATGAAAAATCAGTATCATCAAATACATTTGCATAGTACAAACGAGTAGAAAAGCCAGTGACAGAAATCTCTCGGATAGCGAAGGATGAAGAGAGGCATGAAGTTGGTGGTCCAGGCCTCACATTCATCCTAGAGAGCCTTGGATGGCCGGACAGAAGGCCTCTATACTTCCACTGGCATATCTACGTGGTGGGAATAGAGAGAAATGATATGAAGTCATGCGGTCTATCTTCCCCAAAATACCCAACCTTGGGTGCCCAAGATGTGTGGAAGCTATAGATCCAACTGAGAGGAGGGGAGAACTGATACTAACAAGCCTGTATCATGTAGCTTATTTACACTTATGGATTTCCTTCTTCAAGCTAAAACCAAGGTCAGGATAACAGCGTTAAGCAAGTCAAATAACTTAAGCACTGTGACCGGTAGTAAGAAGCTACAGAGCGTGGGTTAGTAAGGTAAGACTGGAGTTATTAGGGACCAGTGCCATTAATTGGCTTTTCTTACACAGTTAGTTCCCTTCTTTCTTGTTGAGACTAATGTGAGGACTGCAGTCAAGACTAACTGTTGACAAATGAAGCATAAAGTTTTCAGGTGAGCACTAGATGATCCAGTTTTCCTGAAAAGATGTGATTTTATGAAGAGGTTTTGTATTAACAAGGTTTGGTATTGCCAAGTCATTTTGTGATGATGAGTCTTTTCTTTATAACAAGACTAGAGCTGGGTCTGGTGATCAATTTATGGTTAGGCAATATATGATCTGGCATGCTTGGATTTGGGAAAGATGTGGCTTGCTGCCTTAGTTTTTGCAGATACATCTGTTATCTTGTTTCTTAGCATTTTGGCTGTGTTTATGTGAGTATTTCATCATAGTATTTCATACTATGTGAGTATTTCATCTGTCTCTATGCCATTATCATTGTTACCTAAGTAGCCCACCTTTCTTGCTGCACACCTTTTAGATCATGAATGCTACCAGATTTCTGCAGTAAATGTTTCTTCAAGTTCCTTAACTCCCTCATTACCTTTTCAGTAAATGAGACTGGTAAATTTATCATGGATCAGTCAAAATTTGCATGCCATTATTTTACTGTCATTTACCATCTGTGCCAGTACTTGATTGATTGGCAACAGACCCATTTGGGATCATGCATGTAGAATGTAAAAGTGCCTTTTAGACTGGTAATGAAACCTTGTCTTTCCATGGTTAAAATAATTAAGCTCTTATTTATTTGTGGCTAGTCAGGTCTGCTTCTTGTTCTACTGCCTGATGAAGTTGATAAAAGTGTATTTCCTGTCTTTGACAACTAACACTATTTTGTTTCTAAGAAAAAAGTAACTCATGAAAATGTTGAATGAAATTTTTGGGTAGTAAAGGTAGAAAAAATATTTTCTGTTCCCTCTCCTCCTCCACCTCCTCCCAGTCCTTTGCATTCAAAAGAGAATGTCACACTTAATACTGGAAAATTACAAAGATACAATTACCTGTCACTAGCATATTATTAGCCTATGCAGATATACTCACTGACATGGTCAAAATTTCATATACTCTGTCACCGCCTGATGGCATTGTAGCTGTGTCATGCTCTTTCAGGAACTTTTTTTGTTGTTGTTACTTTTAGCACACCCTGACTTTGAGGCTTGAAGTCCTTTATTTCCAAGTAGATGGTCAGGTGCATAATTCAAATATAAAACTTATTTGAAAGGTCCACCAAGACAGAAAGCTTATCTTCCTAAGATACTTTGTTGTATCACTTCTGACTTCTTTATATAGTATGTTGCTAGATTTTGCAAACCCTTAATTTTTCTCAGTGAAATCCTTGTGGAAATTTCATAACATCCAAGGATGAGATAACCAAAATCACTCTCATTTAATAATGAGGAATTGAGAAACAATAAGATTATGGAATTCCTTTAATTTGGAATGGATAAATATGATAGGGAATTTTCAAGGGGGGAACATTCATTGACATGTGGTTTGAAAACACCTTGCAGTTTATTAACTGGGAAGTGATATATGGAAAATGGAGCTCCAAAATAAATTTAATTGAGGGGAAATGGAAGAGCTAATGGTTATCTATTTTTCCCTGCCACACCTACAAATATTGATTAGATGTGGTTCATTGAGAGTGAAAGGCAAAGATACAAGTTCAGCTAGATACTGGACAACAGGTTTTAAGGAATTGTGAATTTGTCTATGTTTTGAGTTTCAGGAACAATTATCTGGTAAAATCTTGAGGTCTGGGGAAAAAAAAAACCACAAACCAAACACAAACAAAAACAAAAAATCAGTAGTTCCAGTAGGTTTCTACAATGTGAAGAGCTAAAAGAAGATGCAGGAAGGAGCTAATATGGCTTCATCCTTAGTGATATTCCTTGTCCCTGTGATCTAGACTGCTTCTCAAGATTCGCTAGAGAAACTGAGAAGTTCTAATACTAGTAATTTTAAGAAGTCTGCGAAGTTTCTGAAAATGTGAACTCTCAGTAATAAAGATAGTGATGAAACTGGAATCTCAAATGAGAAGCATGAGATTGATTTTTATACAACCTTATAATATTTTGACTTTCCATAAAGGTTTCCGTATTGATCTTTAAATAGAGAAGAGATGTATTTTTACCACAGGGACAACTGAAAATTTATGGTTTGGAATAGAAAAATTTTGTTGTTTCCTATCCTTCCTGTAGAACTGAAAACTTTTAATAATGCTAGTGCTTGAGTATTGATCAATGTCTGGGATTATCGGTCTGCGCCAGCGTTTTCTGATCATCCTCATTTTCATGGAGTGCTGTTCTGCCTGAGTTTTCGCTCAGAAGTGGGATTTAATATTTCTGCATTTTTCAAATAGAAAGTCAGTGATGAGATCTGCAGTCATAAGATGTTGTGCTGTCAAAGAGCTCTTTGCTCCTAGAGCCATCAGCATGTGTGGTTCTATTACAGAAAGCAAACAAGCAGCTGCTGAAGGCAAGGAACAGTAGGGTAGCAACAGGGGGCTTAATTATGCCCAAACTGCACAATATTTAGGTGCACCTGGCATCCTTTGGTAGGGTATGAAAGTTTTTATTACAAAGATGCCTGTTGAAAAAGCTATTTACGATTCAGCAAACACTCTGAAAAGGCATTTTATCTCTCTAAATTCTAATTCAGTGAGTCTTTTTTTAACTGTACCCAATAGGTGTCAGGTGATGCTTCTGGAAATAACAGACCTGACACACTGGAACTTTAGGTAAAATGCAAGGTTACCTAATTACCTGCAGGAATTATATTCAGCTATGGTGCATTGCTCATGTGGAACTTATCTCAGGCAGAATGTAGGAGGTGAGTATACAGTACCAGACAGGGAAAGTGGGAAGGAAAAACCCATCAGTTTGGTGCTGATAGCGTTCCCGGAGAGTCAGGGTGATCTTCCCCCTCTTGTTTGGAGCCTTGCATACTCTACTGGAGCACCTTTCTTCTGCATCTGACGTAACTGTCCTGTTTGAGGGTGTGTGTGGTTGGTTTGCTTTTTTGTTTGCTTGTTTCTGTTTAATCTGACTTCTGTTCCCTCTTATTGCAAGCAGCCATACACTTGTTTGCCTCTTGTGCCCTGAATGAGCTCAGCATTCAGACTAAGCAGATCTTTTGTACTCCTGGTGCTGTCATTTCCTGATCCTAAACCTCTGAGTCAATGGAAGGATTGCATTCGTTGACTTTTGGTAGTCCTGTAAGGAAGTTGGACAGCTGAGGAACGATTGTTACAGGATTACGTTCAGTCTTCTATCAGTTTAGGATTAAACAAGACAGCAGTATTTCAATGTGTATGTGTACAGACTCAGTGATATCTTCATGTCTTTTTCTGTCCCATTTTAAAAATGAGTAAAATAAATAAAAAAATATAATAATTAAAAACAAACAAAACCCTCCAATAATCTCCTTATCTCTGTCCATCATATTTTAGATTGGTTCAAGAAAATTTGGGCATTCTGAGCAAATGTAATTTTTTTTTTTTAGTTTACATAGTCTTATTGAAACTTATCTGAAAAATCATCTCCCATTTGATTAGAAAAAAACATGGCTACTTGTATAGAATGCAACATAGCTTTTAAACCAGGAAATGTGGGCAGGGTGACAAGCAAATGTTTATTTCCTTTTGCTGCAGTCTTACCATATCTAAGAAGAATTTCTAAAATTGTCAGTCATCACTGAGGGGGATATTAGTATTCATAAATGATCTTTAGCATTTTTATGGCATTTCCGTAAAGGTGAACTTTATTTTGAATTTTTGTTCATTAACGTCAAGAGTTTTCCCCCAAGCCTGATATGTCTTTTGCTTACTCAGCACATTAAAATGCCTGGCTTTGAGTCTACAATGCGTTAAAACTCTGCTTTATATTTTTCCAGGGCATGAGGTATAAGTTTTTTAAGAAGGTATAAAAGTTTAAGGAAACTTAGTGCATTCTTACCTTCCAAACCCTTGAGGAGAAAATAGTGTGTATGTGTAAATTCATTAAGTTTTCCTAACTCTTATTTTGAGAAAGCAATAATATTCTGAGAAGTTCTCACAATAGCAGACAATCCTGAGTAACATCAAGAGAAAATGTGACCTACCAATAACTTCTGAGGGGTGTGTGTGTGTGTCTATATATATCTATATTTATATAAATATAAAATATAAAGCACTTTTTCACAGAAATAGGAGGAAAGGAATCTTACATTAACCAAACACTTCTTAATTTCTTCAGTATGCTCAAAGCATCTCAGTTTTGAGCTGCTAAAGTTGATCCAGTACTCTCTACTGTCCTAGCATTTCTCTGGAGAATTACAGTACTTAGAAAAAAGATGACTGGCAGAATTCTAACATGATAAAATGTATTAAGCTCAAAAGGTAAGAGCTCTTCATTTAAAAAAAAAAAAGGGGGGGGGGGAGGTGGAATTTTAAAGTGAGTAATGAAAAGCATCATTCCTACACAGGTCGTTATTTTACATACGAAGTTCTCATCACCTGAATGGCTTAATTTACCAACCTAGTGGAAAGAGATCTTGTTCTACATCAGACTCTTATATTCTGAATTTGTTGGTGGAACATCATCTGAGATTTTAGGGACTTAAAAGTTAAAATTCTGAGTTGTCGAGTTTTTCTTTGTGCTTTTTTAATAGCCTGGCATACTTTCCATAGCATAAAACTAAATATCTTGATGTCATTTAACAATATTATCTCCAATTATTTTTTTCCTTTCATTTCAAACTGAAAGATATAAATTTTACTCTGATAGTCCATGTAATCTTGCTCTACCTTGCATAATTTTGAGTCTATCCAATTGTATTACACTTTAAATGGAGCTTGAAACATGTCTAATTTAGAAAATATTTACATATAATCAAAGAAACATGACAGGGAAATCTATTTAGTAGCAATGCAATCAGCACTGTAATTGATATTGGAAATCTTTCTAGGAGGACACAGTTAGTTTAGCAAAACAGTTATGGCTTCATATATTGCACACAGAGGAAACCAGCAAATTGCACTGCTCATTTATTTACCACCTTCATTATTATAAATAATATTATTGTGTAGATGCTGTTTTTATCCATTTAGCAAATTTGCTTTGTCATGACTCAGTAGACCAAACTGCATTTCTGCATTTAGTGTTATGATATTCTTTATATTCTTTATTTTTATTATTCTTTATTTTATTTATTATCTTTATCTTTATTCTTTGTTTATTCTTTATTTATATTCTTTATGATATTCTTTATATTCTTTATTTCGTGTTATGATATTCTTTTCATCATTCACGTGATGTGGGGGGTGACATGGGACATAATCAAAGGAGGGGGAAAAAAAAAAGAAAAACAAACCACCAAAACCAGAAAAAGTAGCTGTTATGCTTTACAGTTGAGTGTGCACAAAGAGAACTCATGCAAAGGACAAGTTGCACTTGAGACCCTCACACTATCACACTTGATTCAAAATTTTATACTATCCTGGATTTTGCCAATGATTTAAACATTATAAGTGTTTAGGATATGGAGTCAACCTTTACCAATTATTGGGAAATCACTCTGGTTTCTTACTATGATCCTCAATACCCTATAATACTTTGAAATAACTGGGGAGAAATGATCTATTTTTACATCCTGTGTTTTGCTGGCAATGTTGGGAGCTAACTGTGGTTGAGGGGCACAGCTCAGCTGCTAAGTGAGCACGCTGATAAGAAGAATGACAAAGAAGAGATTTAGAGATGGTTGCTTCTAGGGTTTTCCTACTGAAGGAATTTCTTTCTTCCCTTTCCATCTTCCTCAAAGACATCCATCAGTATTGTGTGAGTAGAACTTTGCCTACACTTTTCCCTTAATTCCTCAGTGTTAAATTTGTAGTCAGTTATATGGCAAGTATAATTTTCTTCTCACTTTCTATAGTTTCATTGATGTACAAATACTGACGAAGCTAATTTACTTGTAGGTGATGTTTTATTAAACACATATCATTTGTATATCTAGCAGTACACCGATTCTTGGATAACAGCCATGTTTTTAAAAGCTAGCACTAGGCTTATGCATTATGTGATTTGTGAATCAGTGCCCAGGAGATGAGGGTTGTCACTTATTGAAACTATCTGTGAAAATAATAGATATGGCTCTAGGCTTGCAATGGATACTGTTTATTTCATTTTGTATTTTAGATATTTCAGTTCACTTCTTAAGCACACAAGTATCCATTGTCTACTAAAGGAAGTAGAATATAAATCAAATCATTCCGGCTTCTGGGTTCAGCAAGAACTCATAACTCTTCTTTTCATTTGATTGTTTTTCATTTTAAATATTGACACGTGCAGCACTTCTTGAGCCAACTGCTTAAAAGTTTCTTTCACGTAACTTAGTGACAGGCTAAGTAGCTGTACTAGTGTAGAAGAATACATCTTCCCTTTAATTTTCATTGCTATGGTTGTGTGAATTTAATATAAAGTTACAAATATGTTGGAGGTGAAAGCAGTCGGAGTTAGATTTAAAAAGCAATGAATCTTAATACTGGTCCAAACAGAAAATATAATATGCAATTCTCACTGCTCTAGTGAGACATTGAGCAAAACATAAAATGATAAAGGCATAAAGGGGAGGCTTAATTCTGCCGGGGGAAAAAAAGAAGGTGGGATTCTCCTTGTCTAGGTGTACTTCAGGAGCTGGTGAATCAAGTTAGAAAAGACTCTTGTTCACCATTAGTTAATGAGCTGTGACGAGGGTTAAAAACACAGATAATTTGAGAGAAGTAATCTGTACTACTTAAGCGAAGTGTAATGTATTTTTGTAGAAATTGTTACAAAGATTTAAAAATATTTAGCATTAAATATTCTAGGAAAAAAACTCTAGCTTCTATAGGATAGTTTTGAACCAATTATAGTAGTGTCATTTTCTAGTCAGTTTTCAATTATTTTCATATAAAGGTAAAAATTATTTTAAAACAACTAAGAATCTTTTCAGGGTCATTACACAATAACTAAATTAAAAAAGAAAATCATTGGATAGGCTCAGAAATGTTTGAGTCAAATCTAGTACAACACACAAGGATTAAGAAAGAATATTTTGCATGAAGAAAATGGGTATGTTAGTTCACTCTTCAGTCATGGTTCTCTTCATGTTTTAATTATCATATCTGACTAGTTGTTTCACAACAGGCAAAGGTCAGTAACGCCATGAAATGGCAATCTGCAACACTGGCTACCTTTGGATAAATGCGTACTATCACTCTGATGCATGTTGTTCAAGGAGGAGAGTCATTTTTGAATGATACCAATGCTATTCTATTTAAAATGTCCAGAATAGGTGTTCTGAAATTTATTTTTTGGTTCTCACCTATAATTTTTTTCAGCTATTTTTCTTTCTATCTTTCTATAATACTCAGGTTTTCTTAAGTAAATAATTCTGGACCAAAAGAGTCCTGATACTACAAAATACAGTCATAGCCTCTTACAAATTTTTCCATTTACTGTATGCATGGAGGATTACTGTTAGAGTTTCAGAATGATTTAAAGATGCACTTCTTTGGACCCATACTGGAAACTTTTTTGGTTCGCAGAAACTGGAATTTTAACTTTGATCCATTCTGCATTGCTGTGATTGTTATAATCCTATATACTTCTGTGGGAATGAAAAAACACTTCCAGCATCTTAAATGCCCACATGATTTATGTGCCCAACTCCCAAGATTGTGTGTTTTTTTGTTTTTTTTTGTCTTTTTCTACTGGTAGACACATTATATACAAGCTTTCCTCACAGTTAGAAGTTTCCCTATGGAAAGTATACTGAGTTTTATGTAGCAGTGAGGTCATAATTCAAGTTGCACCCTGGTACTCAGAATCCTCAGCCCATATCTTTTGAGTTTATCTCAGCATCTCACTTAGAACAATCATGGTCTTAGCCAGGATGTCAAAGCTAAGAAGGAAGCATTTTCCTTTTTATTGTGTAGATCTCATTTAGATGAATTACAGAAGGGTCACAGCTTTTCATTACAGATAATCACTTTTATTAAATTGCAGACACCATTGTTTCTTCCTTCATGCGTATTGAGAGCCAGACTGGAAGTAATCCAAGCAGCTTCATTTTTGCCTGAAGTAGCAAAAGAAGTAAGAAATTGCCTCTTTTAAACTGTATTTCAAGCTACTATTGTTTAAGATTCCTAAGAAAAGTACAGAGGGTAAAGTCAGTTAGTAAATTATTTTAAGAATCTAAGAGATACAACTATAAAGAAAACTTTAAAGACACTTCCTTACAGCCTGTCTCAACATCATAAAACTACTTAAGCATTCTGGGTGTATTATGTTCTCCTGCACCAGAATAGCAAGTTGATGTGTTCATCAGTTCTCTCCAGAAGACAATATTACATCAGTTCTACCAACTGTTTCTTATATCACTTAAGGTAAAATATGTATGCTGAACTACTGTAAGAGACCTTTTAGGAGCTCTTTAGCAATGGTAGGGTAGGATTCCTCATACCCTTTCATTTTCTTCATACCTCATTTAACTACTATAGTTTTCCCAAATTCTTCATCCTTTTTTTCATCCTTTCTTTGGAAATATATTTGTCCAGTTAACTCAATAACAAAAGAAATATATTTCCATTGATCTCTCTGACTGAGAAAACAGGTTTATGGTATTTTATTGAAGGGTTTTATTTAATACATGTATACACAACAGAAATAATGGATTAAAAACTTCCTTAAAATGTTTCAGGAAAAAAAAAATCATGCAGAAAGAGCACCATTACAGAAGTACAATGACTTCTAGAAGTCCCATGACTTCTAGTTTTCACATAAAAAAAAAAAGCTCTTCCTTTAGCATGTAATGGATTGTGAAGTACGAGCAACCAAACACAAAGATTATAGTACCAGAAAGTCAATATGAGTGTTTTATGAATCCAGATGGATATGAAACAAGAATTGATCTAACTCTATAAAGTCCCTTTCTGACCATGTTACATGCCATAACTCAAACTTCTGTTTATTCTGCTTGAACTCAACATGGAAAAAAATCCATAAAACGAAATGCAACAGTAAATAAAGAATGTTAGTGCTTGGAAGAAACATCAAAACTGTCAGCACCTGTAGAAGAGTTACTTTGGGAAAACTGTTTATCTTTATGTCTCTTTTTATCTTTCTGCCTCTTATTGTCAATTCTGAGTGTATGGAAGCTGCAAAAACTTCAGTTAGTTTCTCTTCAATGTAATACATGTTATTTTCTGCTCATATACAGTCAATGTTTCGGCAATAGCTCACCACCTGCACAAAAGGTGATTCCTGTAGTATATTACTGCAAAATTATATAGCCATAGGGAGTAACAGTAGTGGCTGTGGCAGCAAGCATTCTTTAAAGTGTTTTTAGTACTTGATGTCATTAAAAATGATGTTGGTAGCGTACATAAAAGAACGGTACTTTCTTTTTTGAAAGAGAGCAACAAACTATTGTTTATTCACTAAGCTTCTGCAGTTCCTATACACTTCAAAAATACAGCCTTATGTTTTGATAGTGTCAAGAAAATGTAGGCATAAAGGCCTATGTTGTCCAGGAGTGTGAAATGGTTTTGCTTCACACATTTCAACTGAATTGAGCCAGGCTTATAAGCTAAAAATAAAAGCCAGAGCTGAAATGGAAAGATGGCTCAGCAACCAAGAGTCATGGATTAAGTGCCTAACTCACTTCACATGACACGAATTACCTTTTAACAAATTGCACTCAGATTTTTAAAAGCATTTAACTTAAACATGTAGTTATAGAAAGTTTGAGACTGCCAGTACCCTAGAGAAACCAGAAATGTACAGAAGTTGTAGCACAAACCACAGTTTACTTTGTCATAATCCCACACCCAACAATAAAATATTTTAAAATGTTATAATTACTCATAGGAATCCCATTGTTGGCAAGTTTGTACAGTTTTATTACTGCAACGCAAGAATCACTTCTAAAGATATCAAGTAACTTTCCTTGCTTGGGTGCTAAATTAGGTAGGTTCTGTAACTTCAAATTCAGATTAAAAAATTAGTTTAGGAGAGGTCAGATCCTGGTGGAAATTGAGGAGTGCGAGTGAAAAGGAGGGAAATGAAGTTATAGTTCACTATCAAATTCTTAGGATACATGAAGGAATATATTTGGATCAAATCTGCATTGCACATGCTCAGGTAGAAAGTAATTTCTAGTTCTGGATCAAGTTTTGTTAATGGCTTGATTAAACAATTAACAATTGTCCTTAATCATTTTGCTGGTTTAGCTGTGAATGATAAGTTTTAATGGTATGAACCATTTCTGCATGGTTTTCTCCAAAATCCTTTGAATACATTTAGTATTTCAGTTGTCTCAACATGCATGTTATACAGCTGTATAGTCGTAAGAGCATTGCAACACTGATCCCTGAAAACCTGCAAGGTGTGAATGTCTCATGATTTCAGTGCCCTGTCCCATTACACATACTTGAGCAAAGCAGGTGCATGCATGACCCTGCAAACCTCTTAAAGACAAAGATGTCATGCACACTATGACGGTCAGTGCTTCCCTGTAGGAGCAGAATGACTTCCTGCTGTTTATCAACTGATGGTGTCTGAATTATAACCTGTTTTTAATTAACAAGCTTCAGCTTCTTTACCTTGATGATAGATGCATTATTGTTTCTTTTTTCTCAGAAAATATGAAGTATTACAGATACAAGTTCTCTTTTTAAAAAGATATTGAGAACCAGATGTGTAATGAGGTGCTCATTAAACATAGGAATGTGTGCACCAACATGAAGACTTCACAACCATGATTCTCCTGCTGTTCTTAACAGATAGCTATTGGCAAGAGCTAGTTACTGCTGTACTTTCTGTTAACTACATGCATTTTTCTTCCTTTGTCTCCTAATGAATAAAAAGTAATTTACATATTCCTTTATATGAAATCTTTCTCTCAGTGGAGATGTTTGTTAGTATAATTGAGGTGTCGTTTATCCAAGGTAGTATCACTGCTGCTCAGTGACTGTTATGTGCATATATTTCTTTTTGCAGGATGGTAGAGCAAACCAAAGAACACTGGTAATTTTGCAAAATGAAAGAGAAGCCCTCTCTCTGATGAGAATTTGTCAAGATATTGCAATTACTAATGAGCACAGGGATGAGCCATAGTAGAGCAAATCCTTCCCAGAGAAAGGGATTTGATTGGCAGCATAGTCAGGTTTCTATCAGGAACAAGCTCCCATGTACCAGTAGTGTACTTCTTTGCTTGTAGAAATTTTTCATGCTGTATCTGCAAGGATGATGGCTAAATAGGCACTGGAAAGAATATATTTTCTTTTCACAATATGAATTCACAGTGATAGTTTCTGTTTTTCTTTAGTGTGTCAGTGACATGAGCAGCAGGTTTGCTGACGGCTTTGTGTTTTTCTCCTAGCCAGTCCACTGAGGAATGGAATTACAAAGCCAATTATTAAAATTAACAGATCTTTCTGTGTCACTTCAATAGCTTACTGTAATTTTCAACAAGAGAGAAGAAAGTTCTGTGCTTCTCTCTTTCCTTTGTGTTTCTCATTAAATATCCTTCAAGGCTAGCACACCAAGAGAAAATAACTATCTAATATATTATACACCAATCTGACGGCTATACAACAAATTGCCTCAGTGCCTGTGTTACTTGAGTAGTAGCTCAATTCCTTGGAATTAACCTCAACTTTAAAAATCCCTGAGAGTCTCCAAATGGCTGATGCTCAAAAACCAGAACAGCAGCAAGAAAACTGTTAAGGAGATGACCTTCCTCCCCTTTTCCAAAGGTTTACATTGCTGTCCTGGAGATCCCTAATGTAACTATGTATGAGGTGATGATTCTAAGGTAAAATCCAAATAAATTGTATTTGGATGGCTCAATAGGTATTCTATACTGGAGGTTCAGCTACAGATGATGGGGGGGGGGAGGGACGGGCTGGAGGGGAGCAGTGGGAGCGAAGCGGGTGGAATTATTGGAGCTCTTTCTTTCCATGCTCATTCTGAAGTTTCTGAAACATAACCTAGATTTTGTAGACAAAAATAATCTGCATTAAACTTCTTCCAGTTTATTGATGCTCTTAAACAGGTGTATTGCATCCTTTTCCTAATACAAAATGTTTATGATGAAGATTTTCCATTCCTGGAGATCATGGGGAGCTGGAACCAATTCTGTCCAGCCACCGATTTTCACATTTAGGAAGCATCCTTTGCGTGAGATGTCTATTTCTCTGTCAGATTCAGCTGAATTTAGCCAATTATCAATAAAAATTTCTCTTAATGAGAAACAGATAGCAGATGCTGTAATTTAAACCTCATTTTCTTAGGAAAAGTGGGTCAATAGCGGCTTAATCCTTTCTTTAATTTTTCAGATAAACTATTATAGATTACAGGACGTAGTACAAAGAGGCAAGATGCAAATAAAACTTCTGTTTCCCTGCATATACTTTGTGATGGATAGTGATGGGCATTGCAAAGTTCTTTTTTGTGGGGCTGTAGACTTTTATCCAAATATATATGTATGTGTATATGTGTATATATATATATGTAACTTCTTGACTTGAGCTGCTATTCTCCTGTTTACTGCACAGTATGAATCACTTTAGAGTATATTAAAATGTATGAGTCCAGACACATGGAAACTGAAATGCTAGCAAAAGCATATTAAAGTACTGCAAATACCAAACACTTGACCCAGAACAGTCAGGCTGGGAATCCTTTCTGTACATATTGTTCCCTTCAAAATCTGGATTGAAATAAATCTTTTCTTCAGCTATGCAAAAAATGGAATTCTGTGTATTATGCACACAAACTAATTTGTAGCAGGTAACATTATTCTGGGGGCATCCATAACAGCTATGTGGCCTTTGTTCTTGAACAAATAGATTTTCTATGCGTAAATTTTATTTTAGGTAGTGGATTACTCTCCTAATGCAACCTAATATTCTGCTGCTGATACTCATAAATCCAGGAGTGGTCATTTGCACATGGTAGCCAAAGTTACTGTCAGGTGGGGTTCCTGTTAAAATAGTTGTTGCGGTTTTGGTCTAGTACACATAATTGTTTTTAAAATAGTAATGAATATCAGTTGGTAAGAAATAAATGCCAACTTTTCTCCAGTTTGGGGCCTATAGGGTCAGGGTCCTGTGTGTTTTTTTTTTAAGATTACATCTCTGAAATGTTGGGTCCATGCTGTCTGAGTAATCATGAATATTGATTTATATTAAGCACAAAAGTGCATTTCTATAATCCAGACCACTTTGGTTCAAATTTAAATAAAAGTTTTGCAAAAAAACTTTCATGAACTTAAACTGCCGGTCGTATCAGAGGTCCAGTTAAAATTATAGAAATGAGACCTGGAGGCTCAAAAGTCTCTAGCGTATAGTCAAGCAGTTAGTCCATATGCATCTCTGTGCTATGTCCTTTGATTGCATAATGGTGAAATAACAAATATAGAACTTATAACCTGTACAAGAAACAGTAATGGGGCAAGAGAGCTTCTAACCATTCCAGCATGCCTCTTCCTTCTCTAAAAGATTTAAAGCTTCCCTTTTAAAATGGAGGGTGTAAGGGTCAAACAGGGAGTAGCTCTGTAGGAAAGGAATGTATTCCACTATAAGATTCTGCTCTGTAGTTTGAAGGAGGGTAGTGTGTTTTGAAGTTTTTTGTCTCACACACCCCTTTTTTTGTGTGTGTGTACAGCCTTTCCTGAGCTTCTCCATTTGATTTTGATGCAAAACAAAATATGCTTTGGAATTCTAAAAGTAAACTTTTGTAGCGTTTGCTGAGTTGCCTGGCAGCGTGTGTAGCTGTTGTTTGGGCTACTGGAGACTGCCCTGAAGATTTTCTAAATATATCAAGCTGGTTTATGCCAATGAAGCTCTACTGCTGTGAGGGTAGCTGTACAATAGCTATCATGAGCTATAAAGCTTAGCCCAATTTGACTTTATTTTTCTTCCATCTTTGTTTGAGGTGCAACACAGTACCACTGCAGGAGAAAACTAGGAAATTTTTAGTTTGGGAAACTGAAGTTGGAAATTTCCAACTTCATGCATATGAGAGTGATTAAAATTGCAGCCAGCAGAAAGCCATTAATTATGACATCCTTCTGAAAGCCATAGTTGATTGCAGCATGCTTTTTAATATATATAGTGATTGGGACCAATACAGATTTTACTACTTTTGCTGTAAAGCAGAAGATTAAACTATTCTAAATTGCTTTGTTTAAATGTCAGGTTGACCACAAAACAACTAGCTTTATGTATATAATACAGACTAAATGTAATTTATATGTGACAAAGTCCCTGTTGAATTCTTGTGTTTGTACAAGGGAATGATCTGTTCAATGCTGTGTTGTAGTTTGATGCATTTTCATGTGTAAATATGAAAAAAGATCAGAAGGTAATCTTAAATGTACCTTATGACTCTAAAATTCTTCTGAATTTTAATTATTTATGGACCATGACAACTATCTTTGCAGTTTAATCCAATTGCTTGTTAATGAGAGAATATTGGAAATCATGCAAGACACCTTTGAGATTACGAACATTACAGCGTAGTGGAGAATACAACCACTATAAAAGAAAAAGGACATTCACACTTTTGATGAGTTATGACTACCCATAAACACTTTCAGAATATGTAGTATATTTGCTGGCACTGTTCCTAAACTACAGTTCTGTATATTCACAAATTGCTGCTGAGGAAGGTAGGCCTGAGTTACAAGAGGTTGCAGTTAGGAGGTTTTCTGGGGTCAGTTAAGCAAAGCTGCGGCTCTCCCTGGTCTTGGCGATAATATTGTATCAAGTAGGAGCTTGGGCCACAGATATCCAGACCGTACTCAGTGCTAACATTTCTGTGATTCATCACTCTGTAGGGATGATGCTTTTCTGTACTTTCTTTCCTTAAATATTTCCTTGCATTGAGGCAAACCTGAAAGAAAATTTCAGTAAACTTTTGTGTATTAGAAGGGCGTTCTTATCATTACATAATCAGTTACTACAGGGGAAATGTCAGAGTCCATGATCCCCAAATCTGTGCATTCAGAATCTAGTGAAATTCAGAAGTAAAAGTTGCACTAGAGTTTTATATAAATTCTTTTCAGAATGAAGAATTCATCTTTTCCCTTGAAGAGTCTCAGAATAAGATAAGGGGATTTTGATAATTTTCTTTTCTTTATAGCTCTCCCAAGCAAATTAATCCAAAGAAAGAATAACTGACAGCATGACAAATTAAATTATCCACAGATGATATATCTGACAAGTGTGTGAACATTGTCACAATAGGCTAATAATGGTAAAATATTAGCACTCAGCCAAAGGCAGAGTGACCTGTGCTCCTTTTTTGGCTACAGACTGCATTTGAAGTTGGATAGTCTTCTGCATAGCTTATTTGATCAGACAATAATTCAACAGACCACTTATGAAATCATTATTTTGAAAATAGATTGTGAAATTTTTCACAGACACTACAGATTCAGAAAACTTAATATATGAAAAGTATCCTATGTGTTTTTAAAATAGTATTTCTCTACCTAATTAAAAAGGGGAAAGAAGGTGGATAGTGCCATGTAACATGGTCTACCACTTTGCTATTACCTATCTGTGTGACTCCACAGTATTTAGTTTCAAAAGCTTTGACCTTCGATATTGAGGACAGTTTTTATGCTCCTACGTTGTCTTCTATTTTTACTAGATTCTCATAAGCATGTGCTCTGTGACATGTATATTTCTAGCTCTAACAATCAACTTCTGAAATTTAGGGACTCATTTTGATTTATATCCACGTTTTACTTTATAAGATGGAAGGTGATAAGTTAGCAAATGTAGGTTGGAAGTACAAGGTGGTAGTTTGGAAACTCTAGGTTTTGGGTGATGCTCACAAATTCGTGCAAATAAGAGGAACACAAGCAATAGGTGTATGAGGAATAAAAGCAACAATATAACTATTTAATTTATCAACACAAACCAAATTTTGGTTCAGTTAAAAACTTCTGTTCAAATTATGTTGCCTCCAACTTTTTGAAAGAACAGCTGTTTAGTCCATACAGCTAAGCCTCCTACGTGCTATTCCAAGTCTGTAAATATGACAGAGTAAGATTTTTTTGGTAGCCTTTATAGAAATCATGAAAATGTACTTAAATCTAAAATGCAGCAAGATCCAGGAAAGGAATTTGGGTAAATTAATTCAACTCTCATCAGATTTTAGGATTTTTTTCTTAACCTTCCACTGTATGGAACTAAAAAAAAAATAACACAGACAAGAAAATAATAATTTAAAATCTACACTTGGTTTCTTTTGAGTTTACTGTAAGGTGCATATAAATTTCTTGAAGACAAGGAAGTGAAAGTTATTTCTTTGCCATGTAGAAGTAGCAAGACAAAGGGAAATCTTGAGATAAGACCTACCACTCTTCATAACTCGACAGTGAGTAACATATCTTGGCCACAAGTCTGTTTCTTATCTCACACCTAACAAGTCATCTGTTGATTGTGTCAATACAATTAGTTGGAAAACAAGCTGCAGTTTCTAGATCAGACAACTGACACAGTCTGGAAAAAGAAAAGACTGTCCTTTTAATAACTTTCGTTAACCTGATAGCCATCCTATTTCATGTCTTAATGTTCGTTTCTAAAGTGACTCTGTATGTCCTGAAACTTACTTGAAAGAATTGAATTATTTTTAGCATTATAAAGGCAAAAGTCCAGAACCACCATGCCAGCTACTCTTTATTATCAGATGGAAAAAACAGTCATTAATCATCATTATAGTAAAATCACACTTTAAATATAGTGTGCACATTAATCTAAGCACCAAATTAAAAAGCCTGTATTGCCAAGTGAAAACCAAGAATTTAATCTTCTGTTCTTTATATAGCAAACAGATCTTCTATATCAGAGAAATTCCTGTGTATGAACTAGCTGATGAGAAAAGAACCTACAAAACCCCATGTTTAATGGGGCAGATTGCAAATTAAGAAGTTAATGATTCCAGGTCGCTTAAATGAGGACAATACTATTTGGCTCCAGCGTTCTCAATGCTTATTTCAACTTTCCTGTGCTGTTGCAGGTTTGCTTGCTTTAAACAATAAGCTGTATTTCATTTCATTTCAGTAGTGTAGAGGAAAAGAAGATGAACGGTCCATACTGCAGGGCTCTTCTGAACAATACTAACCCATAATTACTTGGAAGTCCTTGGTAGATTGGCATTCTTTCTCCTTCTTGAATTTGTTATTCTTTTCTTTTCTCTGAAAATTGTTTCTCTACACAAATAGCAAAGAAGCTACTCTAACTAGAGGTGCAAAAAGTATATTATAAGTCTTTTTGTCTACCTAGAATTGTTTGCTAATTTCCCATCCAGTTTTGCTTTCATCTTGTTTTGCAGTAATTTGGCCAGTTATTTTTCTGATAATATTTTTGGCTGAATTTCTATGGAGCTAGCTCAAACATCTTTGTCTCTCCTTTTTCTTCTCTTATGGACAAAAAAAAAAAACACTTCTGAAACCTTTGGGTTTATAAGCTACTGAATTCCTGAAGTTTTTCTGATAATATGACATTAGAAACATCCATGGTATTAGTCCCCAGCCTCTCAGTTCAGTTGCATTTTGATTCAGGCCCTTAATGCTGCCAAAGTTTATCTCCATTCGGTCAGGCCAGAAGAATATTGAGTTACTGTTGACTCTGTCCTCACAATGCTGGAGGGGATGAGGTGTCCTTCCATACGGTGCAGCAACACTTCAGCATGCCTGAAAATCTACTAGTGTTTGCCTATCTTCTTTGAACAGGCAGGTGGGCGGTATGCTATGTAAGCAAGGATGAGAATTAATGACAAGGATGACATCTTGGCAGAGGAACTAGCCTTTCTTCCAGAGAGACAAAGCACATCTATTTCTAAGCTTTTACTGGATATGTTTCTTTCATCTGCATGAGTTCATATTCAGTGAAAGGTTTATTGTACTACTAGTTCATTACGTTCTGATTTTATCGTACAGTAAGATGATGACTAAGGTGATGAAAAGGCAGGTAAATTCAATGTAAACTTTTGTTGGATATTATGTCTATAGGCATTTCTTATCCAGTGACTGAAGACCATGTTAATAAAACGACATACAACACAGATAAGAGTACAATGTGCAGCATAATGGTACCGACTGTGACTGAAACATAAGCAAGATCACTAGCTACGTCAGTGTCACATCGAATTATCATGCTGATTTAGGTTTTAATATTTGCTAAATTTGATGGATGTAGATAGTGCTTTGTGAGGTGATAATATGGAGATTTTTTATATACATATTTAACAGTAAAGATAAAAACAATAAGCAGGCACAACTGAAAAATATTTTCTTTCAATTTTTTTGGGCATGTTTCACAAGAATGTCTTTGACTCTTTGTAGATGCTACATTTTAGTTATCTGAACATCACATTTTTCTTAGCTTTGAAAACAATGGAATGTTCCCTCATTATGAACATTTCCTGGATTCTAGAATAGACAACATAAAAAAATGATCTGTGAATAACAGTGAAGGTAGTTTATGTATTTATATATGTAGTTAATAATAAATTAGTTTATAATAAATTCTTCCTTGTTGCTTTTGGAAAGTGTAGAGGTAGTTGGACTGACAAGTCTGCCACATACGCACATGCACCTCCAAATGAGAAACGTATCAGATTTAAAACTTTTTTTTTCTGGCCAAAAACAAGTATGAGAGTTCAAAAGGTAATTTCCTTTTAAATTGCAAGAAGAAAGAAAAGGACATCAAAAAACAGATCAAAAAAGAGATTACTACAAAAAGATGTCCTGATAAATGTGAATCACTGGCAAAGTTGTATTGATTTTTCTGTTAGAACTAGCTGCCTCTGATGCCTGATAACGAGTAATATGTAACCTTAAAAACAAAATATTTATACGTTGTATGACTGTTAAGGGATAAATCTTACACATTTAATGCACACATTTAAAGTGATTCTGTGTTTACATAGTACAGTTTTTGTCTTTTTAATGCCCAGTCTCTGACTTGAGACTTTCTTTTGTAACTTTTAACTCCTAGACCCTTTCTTTTTTTGTTTGGTTATTATGGGAGTTCATTTTGGCTTTTTTTGCCAGTTGTTTCAACATGGGAATGACTTATAGTGGGCAGATTTTTTTTTCTTATAGTATTATTAAGAATATAAATCAATAGTATTATTAAGGATATAAGTCTTTGGATGTGCTTTCCAGAACTATTCATAAAAAAAAAAAGTCATAGACAATCCTCGCACAACAGCAAGCAGTTTTCAGACTCAGTAAATTATATCAGAGGGATATGTTGCAACTAGTTGACGGCAAGTGCTAATAAGCATGGTAATTTACTTGGATTAGGTGATTTAACTAAATGAAGCATATGCACACTAAAAACATTCTACCAGCGTGCGTTTGCTTTATTAGCATATATGAATGTGTTAGTAAATGGATTTTTAATTTTTGTACTGTTAGTAGACTTTTTCTCATCATGCAAGCCAGGTCATAGGGGAGGATCTTCTCTTGGCAATGACACAAAGGAAATCTGGGTGTTGTACTAGATCACAATACTTATGGTACACCACTGCAAAACAATGGCAAATGCCATGGCCTGTCTCACGACACACTTCTAGAGTCAGTCAAGACACATTACATGACTCCATCCTCATCTGCTAGTTATAGTCATTAGCTTCAAGTAATCTAGTTTGGAAATCAGTATGGGTGTGGATCACTAGAATGATCAGAGGAAAAAAAAATCATATTTTATAAGGAAAAGCTAGAAGATGGTGAGTTTTATATCCTGGATAGAATAAACCTAGCAAACCTTGTTTGCTACTTGAACATGCGTCAGAGGCTTCATGCCATGGAGGAAGAAGGCTATTGAAGTTGAAAGACAGTGCTGGCAAAATATCAACTGGACATAAATCAGTAATGAATATATTTGGATAGGAAGTAGCAAGATATTTGTTCTCTAAATGTATACAATTGCATAAAATTCTCCAATGAATCAGAGCAGCCCTTATCAGTCAAATTTTGATTCTAAAACATGCAGGAATTCTCCAGTTACTGAGCAGAACCCCCAGATTTCCATCTCCCTTCCTTTTGAGATAATAAATATCTCTTTTAATTGCTGTGTGAGCCAACCATGCCACTTGCTCGCAATTTGATTTTCTGTTGATAGAGAATATGTTAAACATGTGCTTTCTCTTTATGATCTTATAGGGTGAAGAAACTTTCTAGTAACTGACGTTTTTGCATAGCCTGAACGTTTTACTTCTATCAGTCTCTCAGCAGGCAACGCTGAAACAGGGCTGACAGAAAACCTTGAAGGTGGTAGAAGCTACACAAAAGATCATCTTTTTTTTTTTTATTTTCTCCAAGTAATAATGACAGACAAATGATGAATCTCTGTATCTACTGCTCTATGGAATTTAAAACCTTTTGCTAAGAATATGTTTGAGAAAATGTGACTATTTTAAAGCTGATCCTGGGATTTTGTACGCACCTCAGGAGCTTCTTACACAAGATCAAATCCTTAGAAGGGATTTGTCCAGGAATACAAAGATAGGTGGTAACCTGTTTATAAACAGTATCACAAACCCTGAGGAAGAGCTCCAAGAGTTGTGCAGCTTTGCTTTTCCACTGAAATGCCAGAAAACTCCCAAAGCACTGCTGAGGACTTATCTAACTGCAAGGGAGTAAACCACTTGGTAGCCCATGGGCAAACAAAGCAGAGCAAAATAATAATTGGTTTGAGTGGCAGATCGATTGCATTATTATACTGTCCTTGTGGCACAGAGAAACAGATCAAAAACACAATTGTAAACAGCTATTTTATATTTCAAGGGTTTCCATGCTGATGTTACCAACAAGGCAAAACACAATGTGTAAAGAATGACAGCATTGTTCTTTCTATTTCATAAATAACTTTAGCGTATGACTCCAATACTTAGAGAAGAATTGGTACAAGTTCATTCTATATATTAATGTTGAAAATGGGAGTTTGCTTTTGAAGCATAAGTTCTCCTAAGATTTTTTTTTCTTTTTAATAAAACAGAAAGCTCAATAAGCTATTGCAAATCCTGCAGAGTTTTAGGAGACCAGGGTGACATATCTACGCTAATTCTTGAGAGAGGCTTCTTAATCTCTCAGGCATTATTCCTTGAGAACAGAATGCCCTGATAAAATAATTTATAATTTTCCCTTAGAAATCTAAGCAGCAGAACATTCTGTTCCCTTACTTCTGTACACTGAAATGGTAATATTTATCAGAAAACTAATTTTCCTGATCACAGACCAGATTTTTCCATAGATGAGGTGATTTTCAGGCCTGTGCTGTGTGATGGCTCTGATCTGCTCTACAGTAGATCCTGCAGAGCTAGCATTTAAGTACTTATGTGCAGCGTCAGATTGTGAAATACAAGGACACTTTTAGTCATTTTGGATGTGAAAAAGGCCAAATAATCAACGCACGTATCTCAAATTTGTCATCGACGTTTACAGACTTTATTATTAAAGTATCAGCATTACAAAGTGAATGTTGACAGCTCTTGGTCTGGTACAGCACTGGATTAAATAGGGTTGACTAAGCTCCTCATACAGGACATGTGGAGTGCTCTGAGTTTCAGTCTTCCTACATCTGTTTCCAGAAAAATGGCTGTTGTTAACATGCTAGATTGAACAGCTAGACAGCTAGATTGAAACCATTAGGTTATATATTCTCCATTAAAATTTTCTAATGGCCTAACCTCCCTCACAATTTCATGTTTTACATACAATAGTCTGTAAATTCAACTTTTCACAATTGTCTTATCTCAAAGGCAGAAGTGCCTGGAAAGTGCCAGATATATAGAAATTATCTTATGATATTCTTCTGCTAATGCTGAAAGGTGAACTATAAAAAGTTCAAAATACTCTGTGGTGTTCTATGGTTGCTACAGCCCTCACCTTCAACTCTTAATAAGAAAGCTTCTAGTATATTTTGGAAAAAAAAATAAATCAGTCACATAAAACAGCAGTTTAGCTAAGCTTCTTAATGTAAGATGTTGATGTTTGTTTTACAAATTAGCATGGGCTTAAAAGTGCTTTACCTTATTACCACATGAACAGATTTTTATAACAGTTATTAGTGTAAAGTAGCCTGAAAGTACAGCAGTAGTTATAACAGTAAAGAGCATCTTTGTCCGTTGTCTTTTCTGGTTTCACGTTCTGTGGCTTTTAAGTTCTTTTAGGTGTGATTATGCATCTCTAGAAATAGTTCAGCATCAATATCTTTAGAGGGAAACAACTGCTCTTATCTTTCATTGTTTTGTGGATTGGGCATTTTAATTCTTCACCTCATTCAGCTTTCGGGGAACAATTCTGATTTACTCTTTCATAAGGACAGCTAGACTGAAACCAGTTTTAAGTGATAGCATTGCCTTGTTGCAAGACACACAGAGTAATAGAACTGCTGATATAAGAAATAATATGAATTTTTCTGGAGGCCACATTCATGAAAGTGTAATTTGAAACACAGCAAAATTGAAACTCCAGAATTTCAAATTGATGGGAATTTGATGGGAATTTCAGTGTCTTTCAGAAGATTATATTTCTCTAAATCCAGATATTTGAGTAGGAATTAGGCCTCAACCAAAGCGGTCCAAATTATCTTTTATTTTCAGGAGAGATTAGTCTCTGTTTTAGAAAGTTATACTCCAGCATGAGAACTCTATGGAAAAGATCATTCTCTATTATAAAAGGAGCAACTTGGTTTATCTTCCCTGCTAAATAAGCAAATCTTCCCCGCTGAATTCCTTGAGCTTTTCTTTGAGAGCAGCTACGTGGTGGTTCTCAATGCCTTCCAGCCGTGGTCTACTTGGAATGCATAGCGTAAATTCCAAAAAGCTGAAGTTTATTAAAGGGATTAGCACAAGCAACCCTTAACCCTAGCAGAGTAACTTCAAACCTTTAATGCTCAAATCTGCATTTAGTTTTAGCAGTCAAGGCTCATCTGTAGTTTGCAATTCAAATTCTGACATTTGCTTTTGTTATTGCTTTTTGTTGCTGTTGCTGTGGAGTTTGAATTTCTCTCCTGTGCTATGGGAAATAGGTAGAAGCTTTCAAGCGGCATCACAGAAGCATAGGTGGATAGGGCTCTCTGTGCAGCAACTATTGTGTATGGTAATTATACAAGTGATGCATGATTTTTGGTTTTGAGTGTTAGCTTGATGAATTCTGCTACTTTTTCCAGTTACCATAAACACAATATTTTGTGTTTATGGTAACTTGTGGGGCCCTTCTCTTCTAACCACAAGATTCTCTCCAAATTAATGGTTTTTTTGTTCGTTTGTTTTGCTCATCCCACTGATTGTCACCATGCATATTGGTCTCTTAGAAGAACTCTTAAAATCACCTTGATGTACTTGGAAGTCATTGTTTGTATTGCTGTTTGCCTCGCATCTTACTTAAACTTCTCACATTCTTGATCTATCAGATCTTAGCTATTCCTTTGTGCTTGGAATCTGTTGGTAAGTAGTAGTTTCACAAAACAGCCCAAGATAGCCTGCAGCCAAAAGCTGATGTTCCCAGGCAGCCTACACCTGCTGTCAAGAGCTGTTCTCCACCAAAACTAGTCAGAAAAATAAATGCACATAACTGCCTGCTTATTGTACGCCAGTCCCTAAATTATAGTTATTATAGTGCTCACGTAGTCACTACACCAGTTAGAGCTAAGCCTAGGATGAGCAACAGAGTAACTGAAGTTATCTGACGGTGCTAGGCACTTCCTCATTTAGCACACTTTTTGCTCCTGTTTTTCTGTTTCATTGATTGGTATTATTTTCAAAACACTAGTACCACATGCAAATTTTTTTGATGATTTATAATTTTTATCATAGTTCACTAACATTTAACGTCTTTCAGGCTCTTAGATGAAAAGCAATAGGTGTCAATATTGGCCAGTATTTCATATTGTGTGCAATATTCCGGGCTAAACTGAGGAGTGACCAGTTACTGGTGATTTCTGCAAATGGTTCAGGCAATATTGCAGGCAACTGAATTTGAAAATTATCACTCATGTAAAACTATTTAAAACTACAAAGAAACTGAAAAATGTCATTTGCATCTGACTGTCTAAGTTCTAGCTGAATCTATCTTATGAAAAACCTGCCAGAACCAATATTAAAATATTGTTTGACAATATATGTAAACTCTGTAGGATACACAACAGAATGAAAGATAAAAATCAGAACTAAAAGTATCCTACAACAATCGTGGTCTGTAAGATATTTTTCTTATCAGATGTTATACATGTGCAGTTAATAGTCTGAAACTTCATGAATACTAATCTTGAGACATCAAAGTAAGACTACTGTGTAGAACGGCGAGCTAATCTCTGAATTCAATATACACAGTGTACTTTTAATTTAGATAATGAAAGGCGTAAGGTTTCAACCAGTATAAATTTTGCATAGAGGTAAAAGAATTGATAGTTTTACTATCCCGATTTGCTCTGATGGAAATGCTGCAGCACCACATTCTTTCTCTTTAACCCTAAAGCTTTTAATCTTTTTATAACGTCTATTTTATAAATGGATCACTGATGCTTTTAAGCTGGTGTTTTAGGGTACCACTGCCAGACACATCACTCCTGGAAATTTTACTTATTTCAGTGCATATTTTACTTAAGAAGGACAGCTAGAAACTGTCTTGTTCTAAAGCATCCGGGCCTTGTTTTCTAACATGATTTAAAGCTTTGTGTTAGGAATTGAGTTTCCAGTCTAAGACCTCTTTTTCAAGAAACGAGTAAGACCTATTTTTCAAGGAGTAGATGCTCTTAAAGATGTTTCAGACTTTGCTTTTTTGAAAATCCTTTCACTGAACACAAATGAAAGCTGAGTAGCACTCTGGAGAAGCTCGTTTACTTTGGCACCTTTATTTGAACCTGTGCTGCTCTTGATACTGCTGCTGCTCCAGCCTTGGTGTGCTCCCGGTGATCTTTGTCTCTTACAGTAGATGAAGAACAGATCTATATTCTTGCTAGTGGTATAGGAACCCTGGGTTTGTTTGCTGCAGCTCACTTTACGTAATTGAGAAGATAAGATGTACACAAAGTAAAATTAAGATTTCAGCAAAACATTACAGGGATTGAGTTTATATTTGATAGCCAAAAGATTCTTTTCTGTCCATAGGTAGCTGGTAATTAAACAGGAAGACAGTAAATAAGCAATAAGACAACCATATGATGTTTTGTAAGGATTAAGTTGTAATTTAAAACATAATTTCTACGTTATTCTTGGCAGATTAGTTGTTAATAGAAATGTATTTTCAAAGCTGGGCATGTTTTCATATCAAAATTTACAAAATATGGAAAATACTCCAATTAGGCATTTTCTTTCTCAAAAATAACATATGGTACATATGTGATTTTGTTGGTTTAAATGTTCAATTACAGTGCACTATGTAGTGTGAAGTCTATGTACTAAGAGTGGAAACTATAAGTAAATAATTAAAAACTTAAGAAAAAGAGGAAGAGCAACCAACCCCCTGGAAACATAAGCACGTCTGTTTTTTTTTTTCTTCAGAAGAATTTATCTTTTTAAATATATATAAATGCTGAATAAAATTGGACTAAAATAGCTTGAAGACAGCGCACACATGGCTGTAAGTAGAGATTTGATTAATGATCTCCATAGGAAAAAAAAAAAGACATACCTCACAGCCATTGAACAGCTCAGTCTTAGAGAATGGAAAATAAAAGTTAGTTCCACCTGGCAGTGCTCTCATGCACAATGTAATGAACCAGTGAGTAATTAAATGGGAGAAGAATGGATGCAGGACATTTTTGGGAAATAGTTGAAAAATCAGCTATTCTTTTCAAGCAACTTGGACAAAAAAGTTGAGCTAATTGCCTGTTGGAATAAGCTGGCATAATTTCAGCAGTTTTTGAATGGCAATAATGGAGTTGTTATTAATGAACCATAAGAAAGAATCTGGCCTTTGGTATCTGTTGATAAAGATATAATTGAATCATTATGAGTTTTAATTCTAAAGTGCATAATGCCATGTACCACCCCCAAAAAAAACTTAAAAATAAAAGTAATACAGTTGTTTCATACCAAATTAAACAGTTCACAGTCCTGCAGATATATGTGCGAAGGTACGACAAGCATGGCAAGAAAGCTTTACTTGCATTATTGGCTGAGTTATACATTCCTGCTGTAATGGCATCGTGTAAAGTAAATTGTCTCTAGCAAACAACAGTCAGACTGGATGAGAGACGTACAGCTATTTTTATGATCAAAATTACAGCTGAAAACGAGAAGTTATATTCTTTTGTCAGTGTAGATACCTAGTGTTTCGCAGAGCTTGAAAGCAAATGTGCCTTTCCTGGTCCAGAGTTTTAATACACCACTTGAATCTTGTCATCTGTCACTTATAAAACTCACTCTCAAACCTGAAAGCGTGGAAAGGACCAAGCTGTAAAGCATTATGTGATACATCATTAAAGTATGTGAAAACTGCCAGGTGTTGCTGAACACCCTCTGCTCATGCTGTCCTTAGTGGGATGCAAGCGTGTGCTACCTCTCAAGATCAAATTTAATTTCTCTACTTTTCCATCTTACACCGATGAGACTATAAAATACCAGGACAGAGTTTATTATCAAGTTGGCTGTTAACTAGCAGATGTTCCATAACGATAACAAAGACTGCAGATTATAAATTGTCTGACTATTAACATATATCTCAGTATTTACAATAATGCATTGTAGCTAACTGCTGTCTCTCTGCAACATCTTTAGCCTAAAGGTTCTATATGTAAGAAAGAGGGAGCCAGGGCAGTGTTTGGTAAATTGTAGTCATGTAGGCATTCAGCTTTACTAGAGAACATGACAGTAGTTGTTCCACAACATCGACCAACTGAAATAATTGTATGTCGTCTTATACAACAAAACGGCAAATTTCTAAAGCCAGTATTATCTCTCTTCATTTCTGCAGTACTTTTTTCCGTTGTGAAATCTGCCTCAGTTACTAGGAAATGTGCTTTTCTCTGAGCGTAAAACAAATTGAAGAGAGAGCCCACAGAAGACAATTTTGGAGTTCATAACCCAAGCTTTAGCACGAAAAGTAATTTATAGATAACAAACCATTAACCTTGAAGAGGGGAAGGTCAGCAAACTGGCAGCACTTTTAATAAAAAGCTGTGTGGGAAGAGAAGAGCAATATCTCAAACCCATCACAAACACGTGAAATGCTATGATCGTTTTACACCTCAGTAAGCAGTGCTCCTTAAAGAATTCACCTTATGAAATAAATTAGATTGAATTGTATAGGAACATACCAAAGGCTCATGACTGTAAACTTCTGCTAATAATATCCTGAAAGTTGTGATGAGTGCAAGTGTGTGTGTAAGCGTTTTAAACGAATTAAAAATAGAGTACATGGGTACTGCTACTTGACTGCTAATAGAAATACTCTTGTCGATTTCCTTGCATGTACTGCCATCTAAGCACTGCCGGCTTCAGGAATTTAACTATTTATAATGATCTGCTTACAATCAGTTAATGTAAAACTCTTTTGATCCTGTTTCTTCCCTGTGGCTCTAGAGCACTTAAATTGTATACATTCCACCAAGTGATACCATTGGCTTCTCAGCGTTTTGGCAGCATCTGCCAGTAAATTTTCACAACAACTGGGCAACTACTGTTCAAGTAAGACTATATTTCAGATAAAATTCAAGTATTGATATTCTGAATAATTCAAAATTCCAGTAAATTTGACAAGAGTCAAAGTTACATGAAACTTACAAGGAAACATTTAGAAATAAATGCCCCCTCTAATATTGTTCTTTGGACACTCTGTATGTTCTGTTCATTTAGATTACAAACTAGGATGAGAGTCCTATTCTTTCTACTTGTCAGCTCAGTCTCAGTTAACAAACAAATTTAGGGAATCCAGAAGCAAACTATCTTAGTTAGCAAGCTGGTGAATTGTTTTTCCTAGTTTTCTAGTATGTCTTTTTCTGCTGTCTGAATGCTTGAAAACACATAAAAAGGTGAAGTTCCTCAAAGATAGCCCTGCTTTGGGGAAAAAAAAAAAAAGGGGGGGGGGTTTAAATGGAAATGTCAGTAATACTTCTTCCACCTTCATTCTCTTCAGATAGCTGTTACTATCTGGGCAACTATAAGCTTTTTTTAGCCGTATGGTTGCCGTGATTTTGCAACTATATATTTTGCAAAAGGAGGGAGAAAAAATAAAGAAAAAGGCCCAAAATCTCAGCACAACTGCCAGAGACAGAATTAACTTTCTACGTGAAGATTGTGTACTGCTCTCCTAAATATAAAATATTACAAAATGTTTATATTAATTCCTTGTAATTGTGACATAACTGCAATCCAAATAACAATATTCATTATTTAATATTATTTAAGTAAGTAGATTTGCAACAAATGTAAAGGTAGATAAATAATGACAGTAACTCAGATAAAGTTGCGTATAGGAAACGCACCACAGCTTAACCACTTGTGTACAATCCAAGAGATTCCTACAGTCTTCAGTGATGGCTTTACCCCAGCAGTAACTGAGAGACTTAACCAGGGACACAGGACTGCCCTGGATGGTGACATAGGAGTTAACTGGTTAGGATACCCATAGCATTGACCCCAGAAAAAGCCATCTATGCCCCAGTCAGCAGGTGTAACGCAGGAGGATGCAGAGCACAGAGGCAGGGAAGGTGTTGTTGCTTGGGCTGGACTGAATGGAGAATCTGGAAGCAGGAAAGGAGCTGCCTTAGTGCCATTCAGGGAATTCCCTCATCCATCAGGTTACTGCCAGGGCATAGGAACTCAACCGAGTTTATAATCCTCTGTTGGAGAAGCGAAATGTTTCACTCAATTGTTGTCTTTTCTATTTAGGTAGATAGATCATAATTTGTAACTGATTTTACATCCCGGTTAGAGGTGATGAATAGAGGATTACAGCATGGAAGTAATGCCTTATCGGATATTCAGCAATAAGAACTACAAGCCTCTTAGTTTGATCTTGATTCTGTGCAGTGTATCAGAACAAATTTTAAAGAAAAGAGAAAAATCAAGAGATAAATGCAATTTGTGGCTGACAGAAAGTTAAGGGAGTTTGCCAGTCATGAAGACAGCTATATTACCCTATGGTAAGGATAAAATTCCTTGTTGCCTGTAGTAGTAGAAGAGGGTTTCAGTTTAATAACTGCAAAGTCATGCCTTAGGGCCTAACAATGAGGATGTCTGTCTACAAGAGAAAAGGAGAAGGTCCTGAATTGCATTGATGGATGATAATATAACTGTCAGTGAGAGCTGAGCAAGAGAAAGGACCTTTGTATGCATTAAGTGAATTAGTGTCCCCAGGGACACGAATCCTTGCTTTAAAGCACAGAATACAGTTAACATCCTGGAAAAGTCCAGAACTAATGTTTAAAAATAAATAAACAAAAATGGCACCTAACATTTTCTGATACTGAAAGATTCAAGAACAGTGGTAATAACTCTGGTTTTCTCTTTCTCTAAGTGTATTATATATTTTGAATCTTTTGCTATTTTGTATACAACTGTTTTAAGATAATGAGTTTTTCTGTGGCTGGTGATGTTTGTATCTAATTCCATTCATGTCAATGGCTGATTTTGTGGGGGTTTGACACAGTGACCTGGCAGAGTCCTCTGCTGTTCTTGTCTTTTAAGTCGGTAGCACTACACTGATATTCATCAACATAGGATTTGGACCAATGAACAATACAGCTGATGCATAAGTCGTCTTTTTACACAACAACATTTTAAAGCAGAATGGTACTGAATACACAGAAAGTGTGAAAGAACAGACTAATAGTTGCCATCAATCTCCATTTATCCTGGATGACGAGTGCATTATAAAACATAGGCAATGACAGTAATCTAGTGGAGATAATAGATAACTACTGTTTAGAAAGTCATTTTTTTGCTCTTAACTACCTCAACTGATAGCCCACTACATAAGTATATTCAATGTTTCTCCCCATCCTTTTAAATAGGTGAAAGTCTAGATATTCTGTAGTGCATACACAAGAGGTAGTGATCATAGGTGCTGTTATGCTGTTATACTGTTATGCTGGTGCTGCTAAATATTTAGCCCCTGGGACAGTAGGTAACATTTTTATTTTCGTCTTCCCTAAACAGTTATATACACAAAATACCATAATCAAGCCTGTGATACACTATGCTTGTGTATTGCATAGGAGTTAGCAGTAATAAGAACTTCATCAAATACCACAAGAACTGTTGGTCTTTAAGGGAGAATATCAGCATTATATACTCCTCATTTATGATCTGCTTGGAAATACATTATTCCATTATGATATAATGATTAATAAGCATGTAAAAGTAATTACACTAGTTGGGTTTGTAGTTGGTTTAATAACGGAGAGATGTTCATCCTATACTATCAGCAGAAGATGGACATGGGAATTTAATTAAGCAGATCTGACTTAAAACAAATGACAAAGCTACTATGTGCCATCTGAGCCAATGGACCTAAATGTGTGCATGTTTACAGGCTACTTTGATTGTGAATATCTTACTATACAGTGCAGTTTCACTAATACTGGCTATGGTAATTTATTAATCATATGGATATACCTAGCAGGAATCTTATTGCATTGATTTAAACATAAAATCATTCTCATTCTTAAAGAGAAAAGTGGCTTCAACAACCAAAGGATTATTGCAAATCATTTTTTACAGCATTTCATTACTTCTTGCAAAAGGAAGAAAAGGGAAAAATGATCTACTGGAAGCTTTTCAAAGCCTTAAATATCTGGAAACCATACTCCCCTATGGGTGGGAAGCTTATTTCCAGCTCATGTGACAGTGCTGCTGCTTATATTCAGCTCAGATGACATCTTGATGCAGTTATAGACAGCGTGAAAGCTTTGTGATACATGGAAAAAGTAGTAGTCTAGCTCAGTAGCCTGTACAACATTGGTAATAAGCAGGTAATTATGGAAGAAGAAAAACCACGGGCAAATGTGCAATATCCCTCTGATACTCCTCCAGCCTTCTATTATTTTGTCCCAGGAAGTAAAATAAATAGAATATCATTTCTATGGATTCATCTGGTTATCAGACCGAAATTATCATTTTCTTTTTTTTTTTTTTTCCTGTTGACAGGGCTCTTGCCTTCAGCTATCTAGAAAGTTAAAAGACTGGCAACTTTCCAGTTTCAATCTGCTTTCTCTCTCTCTCTCTTTTTTCTTTTTCTTTTTTTTTTTTTTTTTTATGCTACGGTTGGCTATCTCATCGGTGTTTGTAATTTCACAGATGCTCTGAATTGTCTTCTGTCTTGTCTGGTCTACAGATTTTGGCTTGCGAAAATCCTGTAGTCTTTCAGAAAACCAACCATCTTTAGAATAGCATTCTTTTATTTCACATTGTTGTCACTTGTTTTCCATGCTTTAGGAACAGCTTTCAGTTCAGAAAAAGGGTTGGAAATAATTATACTACTCGCATAATTTAGGTGAAATTAGTGTTGGTAAATAAAATATACATGTGCCTGCATTAAGAAGGAAATTAAGGAAATAGATACGGAAATAGATCTTTTAAATTGGAGAGAGAAATAACCACAAACCATTTCAGTATTGCATAAATTGTTTTTGACATTAAGTATTTTAGACTATCTACATGCTACAACAATAATTTATTAAAAAGAAAAAAAAAAAAGAAATCCTAACATGGGCTAAAACTACACGTTTCCTTCTGATTGACTTGGATGTTCCTTGAAAAAGTGTCTTATTTTCTGGGCTTTCCTCTTCTAGAAAATGTGGTAAAAGTTACATACCTTCTAAAAACATTGGAGGGATATCTAAGTAGAAAATGTTCTATAATTGTCACAAAGGTAATTTGTTGTTACTTCTTATATTTCATTTGATTTTCAGCCTCAGCTGGCTACTTTCTGGGCATGTTGTATTAAGATGGCAAAAATTTGGCAGATGGCACAGTGAATAGTTTTGTGGTTCTAGTGCCTTTAAGTCACCTATTCAGGAATAGGAAAGCTTTCTGGGCATGGTGGTTGAAGGGAAATGTAATTTGTGGTCTAATGACAGAAAATTCAGATATTTGAAATAATGTTTTGGACATTACACTTAAATTCTAATTATATTTGTAGGTGTTCCATGTGAAAGCTAGAATATTAGTTTTTTTTTTTTGCAATCCCAGTAACAAATGGTAGAAATAATATTAAGCAAGCAGCAATAGCACTGTAAAAAAAGAAAAATCCCTCATGTCCGTGGGAATACTCATTTGCAAACTCTGTACTGTAAGGTTCCAAATGAGAGCTTATGAAATGCTCCTGTTTCACGGGCAAGGTCATTCTAAAATCTGAAATAAATACATCTTAGAACCAGCTCTTTAGTTAGAGGATACAGCCAAGCTATTTGATTTGCACCTTGCCACCATTTATTTGTTAAAATGGTAAAACCAGAGGTAAACAAACAGGCACTTCTGACTGAGGAGACTGAACATGTTATTGCAGTCAGGTATCCTGTCAGTTGGGAAGAAACCATAGGCACAGATAAAAAAAAAAATAAAGCCACTGTAATTGTTTCTGCCCAGACTTTCTGACTGACTGTGTACACAGAATGAATCCAGGCATTTAAAAGACAACCTGCTGCCTTTTTTTTTTTTTTTTTTTTTTTTTTTTTTTTTTTTTACTCCCCCAAGCATGTAACACATTAGCTTTCTAAGAGAAGGTTGAAAACATTGTCTGCATCCTAGGTTTTCCTAGGGTCAGAACCATTCTTTTCCTTCACTGTTTCTTACCCCGTACATGGCATCTAGTGAACAGGCAACTAATGCTCTTTGCCAGTATTAGAGAAGAATCTAGTGACTTTAATCAAAGACAATGGGGACTGTAAAGGGGACATATGTTTAAAAACTAAAAACAAATTAGGAATTGAAAAAGAGAAAATAAAGTATGTATTATGAAGTATTACATGTTTTCTTTCACATAGCTCTTTCTGTTTTTATAGAAGAAGATTCCATGGGTTGCTCACAGATTGAGAGAGAGCGAGGTTTGGTATTTTACTTAAATATTCAGCCCCGACAAGGCTGAGGGTGACTTGTTATTCTGAGTGAAACAGGAGGAAAACAAAATACCATGTGAAGACTGACTTGGTCATGACTGCTTTCAGTGAATACATTTATGCACTTATTCTTTCCAGAGCAAAGCTATGTGAAGGCTGCTCTCCCCTTGACTTGCTTTTCTGCAGCTCTCTCTCTAATCCTTCACCTTCAGGAGCACAGGACAAAGTTGATTAATAAATAGAAAATAAGGTAAAAAATGAATACAGAGGAGAAAGCACTTAATGCATTGCAGTGCTATCTAAATGCACATAAATAAAGCAATAGAATGTTTTCTGATCTTTTCTAGTTTAAATAGCATTCTACTTACCAATATGTTTTTTCTTAATTGCTTCAAATGAAAAATTCATATAGGGAATTCACAGGGGAGAAGTGAACTAAAAGTAAATCCTGGGTTTTTGTTTCCAACTGTGAACAGTGCTACTTTCATAAAAATGAGATATCTGCCTCTGGAGACTATCCCAGTGATCAAAAAAGTAAACAAATATTAAGGCATAAAGAAGGATTGGTGACATGAATGCTGTTGTCAAAACTTTCTGATTTATTCCCAAAGAGAATAATGATGGTTTCATCTCTCACTACATTAGAGCTTGTCAAAGCTACTCATTGATTTTTTAGAGTTAAACTCCCTAAGCCTAGAAGTAGGACATTCATTTGTTTCTTTGCTTTCTTGCTTGCTTTCGGAGTCCTGATTTACCCCAACCTTCAGGAAAGAGTGTAATAGAGTGATAGTCTTTTAACAAAATTTCGAAGATTATAATTATAATAAAGGCAGTGTGGCCAGCACTATGCCTCATTAAACACTACCTTGAGCATTTTAATTTAGTCAGTTTAAAATTCTATTAAAATGTCATTTATCTCTTACTGTGAAGTTGGTGAAAAATGCAGTGAGAAGAAACAGTCAGGATGAAAATGATTTTTTTATTACAAATATGATAGGTCAAATATTGCCCTGTGTAGTGTGTGTGATAGAGTTCTCCCGGTACTGCCTTTGTCTAGAGAATAAAATAAGAAGGCAGCTTTCAGAGTAATGAGCTTTTTATGGTTCAGACAAGTGAAACTAACAATAAAAAAAAAACTGCCACTCCCCTATAACTGTAACTAATAGGGACTGTCATTTCTGTAGCTGACGGGCTCTGAATTATCACAGAAATCTCCCAGTTCATATCACTGCTGGCATTATCCCACAAATGGGAGCAAAGATGGGTTCACAGCCTAAATGCAGGTGAAATATTTCTTAGCGTTTTACTTTTCGGTATCACTTAAGTATTTTTGTCAAACTCACCAAGCCTTCTGATTCTTTACCAAATTGGTATCAAATATGATATTTACCAGAGATGTTATGAGATAGCACAGTATCTCTCCTTTAATGTTATGTTCTGAAATATTTATAATGTGGATGTCCTGCTCCTTGATTCTTTCTCCTGTTTAAGGGACATAAATTTTTCATGCTAAAATTTCCTGGTTCATTTTCCATTTTTATAAAAGCTGGTTAAGGATTTAAAAATTCAAAGGAAGACTTCCTTGTTTAATGTTTAAAGTAAATGCTTGTTATTTAACATTCTAGTTGTTCCTGATTGTTATACTTCAGTAAATGACATCAGCAACTGTTTGCTGCAGGTGGCCATAGTAAAACCACTTTCAGCTAGATCTTTAGATATATAAATAATTGTGGTAGTTGTGTGCACAAGGACCAGTTCCTGCTCAGCACTGGAAGGAAAGGTTAAGCACTCTTTGAAGGACTTAGTGTTGCCCAGCAGGGCTTTCACTGACTTGTCAGCTGGAGAGAAGAGAAAGATTAAAGGAGAAGATGATGAAGTGTTGAAGGGTTCCCTTTCTGGGGGAATCTGGTACGTACCCTGGCTCAAACATGGGATGGAGGCAAAGCAGTGAAGGAATGTTTAAGATACCTAATTAATTTTTATTATTATTTTATTAATATTTTCATTTTTATTTTATTTTTTATTATTTTTTATTATTTTTATTATTATTTTATTAAAATATTTAAGATGTTGCCAGGCACGGGGCCTTGAAGGGCCCAGAGAACTCCATGGGGTTTACATGGTACCAACTATTTTATAACCAGGCTGTGTGGGTGTAAATACTTAGCAAAAGTTTAGTCTGCAAAAATAGAGGAGAAGAGCAGAGAAGTATAATAGCTTCAAAAAAAAGTGGTAGGAAAACAAGTGCAGTTCTCTTCTACATACATTTTCTTCTTAAACCAGATTGATCTGCATTCAGTATCTTAAAATCTAAAATGATAGCTTTGTGAAAAGATCACCTGCTTTTCTGTGACAATGTTGGGTTTTTCTCTTTTAAGGATAGCTTCACCACTTTGGATCTGATGTTGTATTTTCAATCTGATCCTATTTTTATGTCAAACACACAATCAGTGAACTTGCTGAATGGCTTTAACCTCTAAAAATATTCAGGAAGTGCCCTGCTTCATTGCTCTAGCTCTTACCAACACTTGGTGTGTTCAGATCAACAACTGCAGTTTCCACCCAAAGATCAGCACAACTGTGTCAGAGAATGTAATCTTTCCACTTCTGCATTTGTTTCTTGTTATAACACAGCTTTTCTAGCCACGCTAACATTTCAGAGGGGGCTCCAGTCATGTCACAGGGTTGGGATAAATGTGTTTGACACTTGGTCTCCAAAACGAATGTTCAGTTATTGTTTGACATTTGGGGCTACCTGAAGTGAAGTACTGCTTGTCAGCGTTTGCTAACTGTAGGGCATTTTGGAAACTGTGTAGTGAACCACAGCTCTAAATACTTTCTACTCTTGGAATTATCTTCAAAGCTGAAATCTTTGGAAAAAAAAAAAAATAGTTTAAACCCAGAATGAATATCCCAAATGCAAAAGAAGAAGCTTAGCCTTAAATAGAAATTTTCTGGTGTACAGATTTTATGTCATTTTAAGACAATAATGCTTTCCATGAGGAATTGTGTACCAAACATGCTGGAGGGCAAAAATATTTTAAAGTGATCTACTTTAGTGTTGATAATGTTCTATGCTAAAAGCTATAATTGATATTTGGTCCGACTTATAGTCAATCGCAGTGCACACCTGCTGATAGCTGTAACTGTTGACTGACTGAAGCTTACTGGATCTGTAAACAACCATAGCCCACGGCAGCTACAGCATATACCTATTTTTCTGTTCCCCAAACAATATCTTGATATTCTCAGCACCCTTGGTACTGTGACACTTTTGCCGGTTATCAGGTAGGATATGCTTATCTAGCTCGAGCAATGCCATGGTACAGATAATCAAGTGAATACAAAAGTCTATCCGGCACAGCGTGCTGCGCCGTGTGGAGCAACTAGCTTGAGCCCTGGAAAAAATATTCGCCTGGGCTCAAGCCAAGGTAATTAGTTCTGCCTGTCTGAAAGGGTAATTAGTTGAAGCACCACACATAGGCAGCCCTGGTGTTTCTGGCTCCAGAGATAACTCACCACGGCCAGCTCAGGTGGCTCTGTGAGGTGCTGCTCCACCGAGCCTGGGCGTAGGCACGGCGTCCCTGCTGCTGCGGAATGGCTTTGCCTCCCTTGAATTGCCGCGTCTCTCAATCATTTCTTTGTTATCTGAAATAAGCAAAGCAGCTTTAGTTGTGTTTTCCATTTAAAATGTTACCTTCATTTTAGCTTAAATGAAGGTCAGATCTTTCTTCTCTTCCTTAATAAGTTCTTCGCATACACTGCATCTGTTATGAAACTCTAATGGTTGATCAGAGAAAAGTCATTAAAAATACATGGCATATTCAGGACATCGTTTATACTTAATATGTGCAGTAGAGTGGTCATTTAAGTAGTTTATTTTAGCATGTTTGCCCCATTTAGGAAGTACAGTCACTCCTTAAATGTGTTCTCTAGAAATTACATTGCTTAAGTAAAGTCTACTCCCTCTTCAGGCCTGCACTCCATATCACTAATAAACTGTTTGGCAAGTGTTTAATTTGCCCCTCTTACTTTTCTTCAATCTGTATTTTCAACATTTTCCTTGTACTTTGCCTCATAAGGTTTCTATTTTTAAAGCAAAGTGTAACTTGTCTTAGAACCGCCTCTGTGTTTTATAACGTAATATCATGTTCAGATGCTCAGACACAAACCAAAAAAAGTTGCTACTGATTACTCCAGCCAAAACACCTTGGTGAAATGGTCTTCCAGTGGTGATTCTTATGTAAATGCTGTAAAATGACATTATATCTGCCAGGCAGTGTTTGCAAATACCAAAATCACAGAAGTTACTGCTGAAATGTAACAAAAGTAAATAGATAAGTTTGAAAAATGCTCCAATGATTTTATTTATTTATTTATCTTAAAGTAAACACAAAACAAGCCAAATAACTTTTAGTTATTTGAATAGTTGTCTGGCTTTGTTTTCTCTTGCTTTTTCATGCTTAGCTATAGACAGGACTGCAAATACTCAGCTGCTGTGTTTTGACTCGTCTCTGAGCTACCAAAATGTCCCTCACCTATAGCTGAGGATTTTGTCCAAGAAATAGCAGAAAGAAACCACACCCAGATGCGCATAAGTGACTGTGAATGCACCAAAAAAAAAAATCATTCTTTATAGGAAGCTCCTGGCACTGTCATAATTCCTTTCACTTTACATATTCTTCAGTCTTTTTAGCACGTTTTTGAAGTGTGGGTGAATGTCTTCCCTGATCTCGATGCGTCAGTGTTCAATTCCTTTGCAATGACTGCTGAGTAACTTCCTACAGAAAGCTTTTCTATCTCTCGCCAAACTCTAGTTCCTCCTAGAATGGGAATTTGGGTGCATTTTACTGTCTCCCGTCTGTACTATATTTCTAGCCTACTCTGAGCCTCCATAATTCATTGCTCAGTAGTTATGAGGTCAGATTAATAGCTGATCTGATAAATGTATGAACACCTAGGTTGTACATCACGCTAGTAGTCAAAAGAAGGAAAACTCAGGGATATTTGGCTATGGTCTCTCTAGCTCATGAATGTGCCTTCTGCATATTGACTTGTCTCATAACTTTTAACTTAATAGACTTAATTCCCTGCTGACTGCACTCATTTATTGAGTTTGCCAAAGCCCCAAAAGGCACAGCCATATGCTTTATGCTTCTTGATGCCCCGAGTATCCCTGGGTCAAGTTATTCTTCCATTTTTGATAATAGAAGCACATGTGATACAGTCAGAAAAATTTGGAAAACCACTGTATTTGTGGTATAAATTTAAAGGTGATTCTGTGTTTATAATTTGATACACGTGGTTGTGCAAGTATCACCAGGTACAGTTGCAATCACTGTATGCATGAGCTGGATAAAATGCAGCAGGAAAGAACTTCAAAATCATGAAACTACCTTGACACCGATGCCCCAAGATTAAAGCATAGGATAGAGATTTAGTTACTGTTTTCCCATTCCATTATACACTTCAAAATAATTACTAATCAATATTGAAAAGCAACTGAAAATGGATTTCCTGTAACCTTGTAGATTGGCTAGATTGATATTAATAGGAACAAAGAAATTAGTATGTTGGATAAGATTAGGCCTATTTATCTTGATTCTGACAGAGGAGAATATCAGCTCTTTTAGAGGAAAACTTCTGGAAAGCAAACTTTAGTTAAGGGAGTTAGGAGATAACTATTTCCTTAGAGAGGAGCCATCTACTTTCCCATTATAGTACATCTGAGCAAACACAGTCATAAGGCAACACAATTTTTCTGTGTTACTGAAATCAGATGGAAACGTAAACACAGTACTGAAAGGCTGTTTTCTCTTGTTCGTGGGCTCATTTGTTGTTCCTTCTTTTTGCTTAGCTTTTATGATTCTTTTTTAACCTTCAGTTGTGAGAATCTCATAAAATGGTGTATGGTGTGCTTCCAGACCTGTGCAGTACGGTTTGCAGCAAAGCACTGCTTCATCTCCCCTTTGTCTCGGAGCTGCAGTTAGAGCACAAGAGTACATGTTTTACTGTTGCAGTGCAAAGGGAAAATGTAGCTCACAATAATTACAGCACTATCCAAAGGCTGATCAAATCATAATAATTGTCCTTTCATCTCCCGGGTAACAGGTTTTGCTGTCAATTTTTAACATTTCTGTAGTAGTATCTCTAAAAAATCTTTTTTTTTTTTTTGAAAAAAAAAAACATTGAATTCAGATTATTCGTAAAACATTTTCATCACTGACAAAATACTACTTTATTTGGGTGAAAGTTCAAATTGAGGTATCATCCAAAGAAGACACTGCATTTCCAATTTGAACCCAACTGCTGACAGACGGAGTGACTTCAGTCTTGCAGAAGAGAAAAAGTGGCAGCCCTGCGCAGGCAGCTGTGGGAAGCACTATTGACCTTGACCTTTTAAGAGGTGGGAGGCAATTTAGTGGAGTGTTAGTATTTTCCTGATCCCTTGATTCAGCTAGAGAAGCAGTACAGCTTCAATAGTGTCTAAACTGACTTCTGTAAAAACCTACAGTGCTATAAAGAGGGAAAAACTATGCAACCTAGTAAACCTGTCAGCAGCACAAACTGACTACTTGTGTAAGCAACTCGTCTGAATATTTTTTGTCAGTTGTAGGCTTGAAATTCATCCTAAGAATCAGCACAAGTCTTAATACGCCAAAATTTTCTGTGCCAAAATTATTTTTCCAGAAAATAGGTGGCTTACAGAGAGTGTTTCAGACCTTTGCATGGGGCAAAAATCAAGCTTCAGGATCACATGTGTAACCAAGGGATGTGAGGAACAAAGCAGAACTTAAAGACCTATTCTCTAATCAAAAAAGTGTTTCATGTAACATGATTTTCATGGCATATAAGATGGCAAAATCTTCACTTAAAATCCTCAAAACACCAAATTATAGCTGTTTATTTTAACATGGTAGAAAACACCAACAAAAATTGATGTCAGTTATTTTCAAGACTAAAACAAACCTTTAGTAGTCCTGAGAAGTATGAATCAAAAAGTATGGCTTGAAATGCAAGGTGGTCTTTTAATTTTTTTTTTCTTTCTTCCAAAGAGCGCATGTGAAAAATACTTAGAGCGGATTTCAAAAACCACTTCATATCTTCTAGTGTGAATAAAACTCTCTACAAACTGAAAGTACAGACACAGCTGTTCATGTGATATTTAGGAGAAAAATAAGCATTTAAAAAATAATGTGATAGGTTATATAAGGTCAGCGGGGGTGCCTTGTACGTATTCTTTCCCCCTGTTGTCAGGATGAAAAGATACTGTTTTAGTCATTTCTGTTTCTGTATCCTACAACAGACTAACAATTCATCAACTGACGGGTTTATGATGGATTTCAAAGTCTGTTCACAAAATAGGTTGAGTAATACGAGTCCGGCCCCTGTAGGATTGGGGTGACAGGAAGGAAAGGCAAGATAATACTCTGAGGAAAATCCATTATCAATCACACTCTATATTCAGTGGAAAAATGTGCCATTCCCCAAAAGATTGCAACATAGTGGGTGGTATTTTGGCAAAATCTTTGTGCATAGGCATTCAAATGACTGTTATTGCATCGTGTGGTATATGGCTTTGTTACATGTAATTTTGCTAACAGTTCTTATGCAGGATAGAAAACATTTGTTATTGAACAGAAGATAATGACTCTGGTAAAGCAGGTGCTTGAGGGCTAGGCTTTGATCTGGTCCTATCTCTGCAGTGACTCCCTCAACATAAAATAAGAGGATTCCATTATTTATTAATTTTAGAAAGTTCTCTTGAAAAAAAAAAATTAGCAATTGATTTGAAAACAGAATTCCTAAACATTATCAGAGTCTTCTTATATTTTAATAGAAAACTAAGTATAGGGCCTTTCTCCATACAGATCATTAGTATTACCACACACACTTATTTTAAAGATATGCTCTTTTTGCACTAGTGGTTCAGTTGTACTCTTGGTGAACAGTAGATTTTTCCAAAACCTTGGAAGGATTTGGAGTGGTGAAGCAGCACACAGCTGCATGTCCTGCACTGCTCTTCCTAAAAATCTCAACGGCAACCCTGGTTCAGGCACACACATAGACTTACTTGAATTGAACCATATCTGGAACTGAAGCTGTGTGGCAGTGTTTGGCTGAATCTGAACTGCCAAGAACAACTTGCAATACTGACACAAGATTTATTATCCTGGTCATAGACCATTTACAACAAATGCTTCATATTTCAACTTAATCAAATGTTGGCAGGTGTACCTGGCAAGACATAGATTAAGAAAATGAAGTAATGGTAGGGTAGGAGTGAGTGCAGATGCGGTGTGAAAGGTATGGGGAAGACTGTTTAACCATAAACACTGCAACATGCAGTGCTGTTAAACCACCCAGACCTGTGTAAATTCAAATCTGCCTTCAAAAAGCCATTCCAGGGCCCACCAGAGTCAAGGACAAATATTTTTATTGATGCGAACTTGGTAGACCACCTTTGTGCGATATCAAAGAAGGAAGAATGTACACCGGTTTCATTGGCAACAAAACTGGTTACACAATTCAAACCCTTTAATTTTCCATGTTATTAAAATAACATTGTTATGAATAGCATTTGTTCCCTTTCTCCATTTAAACTAATTCTACTTTAATAACAATTCAGCCTTAATGTCTTTCACATTTCATAAAAATAAATAAAATATAAATGGGATATATATGTGATATTTTAATTTTTATTTATATAACAAAAAATATATAAGATAGATATTCTACACAGAGTAGAAATGTGGAAATCAACATGGATTTTGCCTTATGCCCCTCCTTTGCCCAGAGCCATGACTACTAAGGGAACTAGCACATGAGATTTATGTATAAGGTTTTGAAATATTCATAAAAAAATCAGAGAACTTCTGGCATGAAGCTGAACTAGAAGCTGAACAGCTCTTAATTGCGAAAGAGAAAAAAATTTTAATCACTTCATTTGTGTTCTGACAGCTTATTTCAGGGAGGGATTATTTTCCCAGAAATGCAGAAATCTTATCACAGAAGTTGTCATGACGAACTTACAGTTGAGCCCCATATTCTTTAATTCTTATTTCAGATGTTCAGGTAGTAATATAAAGGATATGGCTATAGTTGAATCTTGATTTGGGAATGTTTGAAACGTACACATCTTTTTATTAGGTAGTATCAAGAAAATAAAAGTTGTACAACTATGAAAAAAGTTCGTTAGCAACTTGAGGAATTTTAAAGATGTGAGAGATCCAGAAAACTTAATATCTAAAAAATTATTCAAGGTATTTTGTATTAATTAGGAACAATTGTCATTTCTTGCATTGAAACAAAATGAGATGATCACTGTCTTTGCCTAGTAATGAGACATGAAATCTAAAAAAAGTGTGAAATCAATTACTTCTCTGATTGTTGTGCTAAGCATTATGCAATCAGAGGCTGCTTTGCATTCGTAACACATCCACACCCTCCTATCTGAATCAGCTCAATTATTCTAGCTGTTTCTCTAAACCTTTGTTTCTTCCGAAACTAAAATCTGATTGCAATAACAGTGCAATTTACTGCAAAGTTCTTTTTCATCCTATGCCATAAATTGGCAGCATCAATATGTAATAATATTTTGAAGGTCATACATTTCAATTACACTCAAACTTATGCATAGGTTACAAATTGCTTTAATCATCAATGTGTGAGGCAAATGCTTAGTTTCTGGAAAACAGTTTCAGATATTGAGTTATTCTTGTCACTTCTTTATTTCTTAATAAATGTTTCTAAGAACAATGAAATTGTTTTGCCTGAGATGGCAGGATAGAAAACATGGACATTTCCTGTAGTGAAAAATATTGATCAATTCCCATGATGTGAATATAATAATTGGAATGATAAGATCAAATAGTCCTAATAACTTGCCATGTAAATCCATAAACCAGCATTTTGTTGAATGAGAACTATACTTTTGAATTTTCTGATTCATGTCATGCAGTGGATTTCTGAAAGTTTTGGAGTATATGCAATGCTAAATTCCTTCATATTACAAGTTCACAAATAGGACAATAGACAAGCATCATTTTCTAGTTACTTTAAATTATATATATTTTGAATAGTGATATATATATTTTTACAAAATCAACCTACCTGAACTATGATTCTTAAAACACTGAAACATTCATTTTTTTCAGCATTGTAAATATAGCAACCTCTTTAAAGTTGTAATTGATGGCTGCATATAAATTGGAGTTCTTTTGGTTTAAATGGGAATGGGGTCTTGCAGTCTTGACCCCCTTCAAGTTCTCTGGATTGTTAATTTCCTGGAGGACTGGGAGAATTGCATGACCATGTTTGGTGGAGTCATAGTCTCAAGAACAGAGCTAATTAAAAGAACAAATCAAAAAATAACAGTGACTTCTCTATTATGAACATGCTCTTTTTCTGAACCTGAGAAAGTTTCACAGAAATGTTTTGAACTACGTACAAATTTTAATAGGTGGAGTGTCTGAGGTCCAGGATAAAAAGGTGAGACAAAAAATGTTCTTTCTATAGCTAATAATGTTCTAGTGCAATCAGATGGCGATGGGGAAACATGGTTAGGTTCCAGTTCTGCTTCATTTGCTTTGTCTTTCAGTTGTCTTGCAGGAGCTCTTTGCTTTTCTGTGCATGTTAGTTAGCTGTGGCAGAGACGGACAGAATTCAAAGCAGGGTGTTTGGCACTCTGTGGCTTACGGTCCCCAGGATGCTAGGCTGAGCTCACTGCTGCCTGGGCCACATCTCTGCAGAGTCACCAGAAAATTAAGCTGACTAAAAAGTTTTCTGCAAATGGTTCTTTCTTTATAAGATTAGTTTTCCACTGCCTTAGCATATTGGGATCTGACCAACACTGGCATGAGAACACAGGTGGGAGCAAGAAGAATGTGTGGCTAGGGAAGAGGACAGTTTAATATTAGCAAATTCAGTAAATGCATAGTGCTTGACTTCTTTTCATAAACCAAAATACCTATGGTTTCACCTGTGCCTGTTTGAGTGCACCTAAAATAATCATAGTTTTCTATCTTAGATTAAGGTCAATTTTCTTAATATTTTCAGAGATGTTTAATTAGTTTTTACCTATGTTAAACAGAGCCATTTGCTTTTTCCCCCTTGTCTTAAGGAGCTACAGCAAGATCTTTTGCCCTAACTAGTAGTTCACCAGTATATACATATGCATCAAAACCTTTTGATGCAATATGCATTCTGCTTACAGTATGATGGCATAACAATATCTCAGATTAATTTTGAAATTTGGGGTACATCTGAATCATGAAAAATTGAATGTATAAGGCTTTATATGTATTCCCCAAAATGAACAATAATATTTATTAAATAGACTACTATAAATCATGTTGTCATTCTTTACTGGCTGGCAGCACCACACTTAAATATTGCCAAACCACAAACTTTTCCAACTTTGTGTAAATGCATTTTGGGAGGTGCTTAGCAAAGCATCATGAAAACTGCTTTGTACAGGGAAGCTGAGGTGTTGGAAAGGATTATGCTTTAAGCCTTATGCCTGCTTACCAACCTCTTTCAAAATCTCTTTTCTACTTCCTTATACACGTCACATGAATAACACAAGGTTCACGGTGTGACTGTGTTTCTTCCAGCATTTAGATTGTCCTGAAATCATCATTTCTCCCTTTTGGCTAGCAAGCTTTTGCTTTCCCTTATGAATATGAAGTTGGACTATTCTTGTAGAATACATATTTAGATATCATTAAATACTGATTTAACACTAGAAACTTTTATCTGCCAAGTGGACTTGATTTGAGGTGCAGGGAGCTCAGTGGAACAATTCCTACTGGTTGTGTATGAAGTTCAGCTG